>NC_051434.1:23899647-23954055 GCF_001649575.2 Kryptolebias marmoratus
GGTCCATAGCCCTCCCAGTCCACCAAATATTGTAGTCCTCTACCTCTCTGCCGGACGTCAATAATACGGTTAACTGTAAATGCAGGGTGATTGTCAATCAGCTGGGCGGGAGGGGGGAGGACGGTAGGCGGGTTCAGAGGACTGTCCACGAATGGTTTTATTTGGGAGACATGAAACGATGGGTGGATCTGCATAGCTGCCGGGAGGGTTAACCGGACTGAGGTGGTGTTCAAAACTTTCTCGATAGGAAAAGGTCCGATGAAGCGAGGTGCCAATTTCCTCGAGGTACCCTTCAGTGGAATGTCCCTGGTGGAAAGCCACACTTTGTCGCCCACCTTGTACTTAGGTGCAGAGGAACGGTGACGGTCGGCGTACCTCTTATTTTGTTCCACAGATCTTTGCAGTGCCCTCTTAGTTTGTCGCCATATGCTTCTACACCTCCATAGATGGGCCTGCACAGAAGGAACAGCGATTTCAGGTTCAAGACTCGGAAACAATGGTGGATTATATCCCAGGGCCGCCTCGAACGGTGACAATCCCGTGGCTGAAGAGACATGCGTGTTATGGGCGTACTCGATCCAAACAAGCTTCTTACTCCAGGTGGAGGGATTATCACTCGCCAGACACCTGAGAGCCACCTCCAACTCCTGGTTGCACCTCTCTGACTGACCATTGGATTGAGGATGGTACCCAGACGTGAGACTCACCCCAGCCCCCAATCCCTTACAAAAGTTACGCCATACCTGGGATGTAAATTGCGGTCCTCTGTCGGAGACGATGTCTACCGGGATCCCATGGAGGTGAAAAACCTGGTGAGTAATTATTTCAGCTGTTTCCAAGGCGGTGGGGAGCTTGGGAAGTGGAATGAAGTGTGCAGATTTGGAAAATCGGTCAACAATGGTGAGTATGACTGTGTGACCCTGTGATGGTGGTAATCCAGTGACGAAATCTAGTGCTATATGTGACCATGGACGACTTGGTATGGGTAATGGTTGAAGTAAACCGGCCGGAGGTAGGTTACTGCCCTTAAAACGGGCGCAAGTGGGACAAGCAGAGACAAACTCCTTAACGTCTGCTGTCAAGTTAGACCACCAGAAATACCGGGTGGCTAACTTGAGCATGAGGTTTACTCCAGGATGACAGGAGAACTGCTGAGAGTGTAACCAATCCAATACCCTAGGTCTAACGGCTGTGGGAACATAAGTCTTGCCAGGAGGACCCCCTCCGGGGTCAGGCTCTCTCTGTTGGGCCTCCTGAATCTCCCTCTCAATGTCCCATGTGAGGGCTCCAACGATCAGGGATGGTGAAATAATAGGCTCCTCTTGCTCTGTGGAACTTTCATGGGACCAAAGCCTGGACAATGTGTCTGGTTTTACATTCTTGGTGCCTGGTCTGAATGTAATTGTGAAATTGAACCGCCCGAAAAACAGGGACCACCTAGCCTGTCAGGGGTTCAACCTCTTAGCCGTTTGTAGGTACGCTAAGTTTTTATGGTCCGTCCAGATGATGAAAGGGGCCTCGCTCCCCTCTAGCCAATGTCTCCATTCCTCTAGTGCTAATTTTATGGCCAGTAACTCCCGGTTTCTCTCGGCCGAGGTGAGACGCCGAGAGAAATATGCGCACGGGTGGACCTTGTTATCTTCTGAAGATCTTTGTGACAGGACAGCCCCTACCCCTGTGTCTGATGCGTCGACCTCTACAATGTACTGTAGTCTTGGATCTGGGTGGCGTAGTATCGGGGCGGAAATGAATCGAGCCTTCAACTCACTGAAGGCTGACTGAGCTTCAGGAGACCAGATGAAAGGTTGCTTTGTGGAAGTGAGTTGTGTGAGAGGGGTTGCAACCTTACTGTAGTTCTGTATGAATCTGCGGTAGAAGTTGGCGAAACCTAAGAATCTCTGAAGATGGCGATGATCGGTGGGAGTGGGCCAATCGGCAACAGCTCGGATCTTCTCTGGGTCTGTTTGGTAATATCCCGGTCCAAAAATAAAGCCCAGAAAGTTAACGGTGGTGAAACTGAACTCACACTTTTCTGCTTTCACGAATAGTTGATTCTCCAGTAGTCTCTGTAGAACGGCCTTAATGTGGTTTTGATGCTGAGCAGGGTCCTGTGAATAAATCAGAATATCATCAAGGTAGACAAATACGGAGATGTTTAGAAAGTCTCTCAAAATGTCGTTAATTAATGATTGAAAAACTGCAGGGGCGTTGCTGAGTCCAAATGGCATCACCAGGTACTCGAAGTGTCCGAGAGGGGTCTTGAAGGCAGTCTTCCACTCGTCCCCCTCCCGGATTCTCACCAAATGGTAAGCATTCCGGAGATCCAGTTTAGTGAATATGGTGGCTGAATGAAGTTGTTGATGGACTGAGTCTATTAAAGGGAGTGGATACTTATTTTTGATGGTGATTTGATTTAACCCTCGATAATCAATGCAGGGACGTAGACTCTTGTCTTTTTTCTGCACGAAGAAAAACCCTGCTCCCAGAGGTGACGTGGAAGACGGATGATACCAGAAGCAAGGGAGTCCTCAATATACGTCTTCATGGCTTCTCGTTCAGGTCCGGAGAGGTTAAACAGTCGGCTCGTTGGCAGTTTCTCCTGGGATGAGCTCTATGGCGCAGTCGTAGGGTTGATGTGGTGGCAAGGATAATGCCTTAGATTTACTAAACACCGGAGCAAGATGATGATATTCAACCGGGATCTTAGTTAAATCTACCTTCTGCTCGGGCTCATCCCTGGAGCTGGACGATGGTAGCGCAGAGTGGAGACAGTTCTGTAGGCAAAAAGGGCTCCATGATTCAATCCTTCTCTCTGTCCAGTTTATTACAGGGTTGTGTTGTTGCAGCCAAGGAAACCCTAAAATCATCAGAGTGTTGGGTGCAGAAAAAACTAGGAACTCACCCTCTTCTCTATGGTTACCTGAAACCAGAAACTGAAGGTTAGTAACCTTGTGTGTGATTCTGGTGATTACTTGACCGGAAATGTCCATAACGGGAAGGGGAGAAGATAATGGGGTGAGTTTTAACTGCAACTCTTCCACTAAATCCTTGGAAATCAGACTTTGCTCGGCACCTGAATCGATTAATGCGTGGACCGGGATCTTAATTTGGTGATTTAGGAGTGTGGAATGAACAAAAAATCGTGATCCGAGAGGTTATGTGAGACTACTCACTAGTACCCCTCGGTCACCTAGTGAGTCTTCCATTTCAAATAGGGGCATTTGGCTCGAAAATGGTCTCTATCACCGCAATAAAAGCACTCTCTTGCTTCTAAGCGCCTCAGTCTCTCCTCCGCTGTTAATCTAGCTCGCCCCACCTGCATTGGTTCTGGCTCCATGTTCTGGACTGTTGGTTCTGCCTCCGTGGTGACAACGTGACGCCCGGTGACGGTCGTCCGGTCCCTCTTCTCCCATTGTCTCTTACGTAGGCGGTTGTCCAGACGTATGGCCAGGGCTATGAGATCGTCCAATGCTCGTGGCTCTTCCCATCCCGCTAGCTGGTCCTTGAGGGGTTCTTGGAGCGCATGGATAAAGACTCCTTTTAGTGCTGACTCGTTCCATCCAGAAGTAGCAGCCAACGTCCGGAAGTCGATGGCGAACTGAGCCACCGAGCGTGGACCCTGTTTCAAGTTCCATAACTTTTGGGTTATTTCTGTATCTGTATATTTAAGCCCAAAAGTCTGTTCAAAATCCTCGATGAATTGGTCGAACGTGGCTAACCGGATAGCCCGAAAGCTGTATTTAGCTTCTGCCCACTTTAACGCCTTGTCGCGAAGGAGTCCAATTATATAAGCGATCTTAGCCGGGCCATCGGTAAAAGATTGCGGAGAACGAGCGAACACCAAATAACACTGGAGTAGGAACCCCGCACATTTGCCAATCTCCCCAGAAAAAGGTTCGGGAGTCGGCGAGGGAACCTCGCGAAAATGTCCGGAAGTAAATGCCGGAAGTGACGCGGTTGTGGAAACGGATGTGGAAGAAGAATCTGCGGTGTTAGGAACTAGCAATGATAATTTCTGGTGAATTTCTTGAGTTAATAGAGTCAATTGGTCAAGGCGGCCCGTTTCTAAATGTTGTCTTTCACAGAGAGCGTTTATCATAGATTTGTGTCGGGCTAGCAAAGAAGCGGCCTCGGTGTTTTCAGATCGGGAGGAGGGTTCCGCCATTCCTACGGTGGCCCTCTTGACCCACATAAACTTGTTCGATGACGTGGCAAAGCGCGAAAAATAGCAAGGGGCTAACAAAACGCGGTGACTAAGATTACCTCACGTGACTGGAGTTGGTAACGCTCTGGACTATTGTTATGGCTGGAGCATACTGTCATAATCCCAGGGATAATGTCCAGAGAGCGAAACCAAAACCACACACGGAGACGGAGCTGAAGGTAAGTGAGTTTTATTTACAGGTGAAGCTATATACAGTGAGCAGGTCTCGGAGGAGTCTGTAAGATAAGGAGAAGCTGGGTGAGTCTCGGGTACAATCTTGGTCAGAGAAGTTTGCAAGGTGGTGATAATAATGTCTCTTGTTTTCTTACAGGTCCAGGAGGTGAGTTGCTGCGCCGAGGAGAGGAGGAGCGGTTCCAGACTGATCCAAGGATGACGAGCCAGTTCCAGCAAGGTAGGTATCAGATAGGTTCCAGGTAAGTTTTCCTTAAGGTCCGTAGTCGTGGCGTGGCAAAACCTAAAACGTAGGCAAGACAGAGAACGTAATTAACACTTGGAGCAGGAGTCAAGGTTAGACGCTGAGGCGGAGAATCTAACCCAGAAGGTTCGATGCTCCAGCGAGGATCTGATCTCAGCCTGCTGCTTAAATGTTGGATGGTCTCGTCAGTAGGATCTGGAACACCTGTGGAGTAAGGGTTAGTGACGCCGCCCAAAAGGCGGGGCTAAACCCAGATCCTCACAACAATATTTTCATTAATACTATTTTGTAGTGAGGTAATAAGTCTTTTTTGTAGTTGTTTGATGCGCCATGCCACCACTTTGCCAGGTTTTTTACCTTGGTCATATAATGGCTTTTAAAGTGGAAATGAACTTGACGCTGTTTTTATTGCCAACATTTTTTTGTATTGTGCAGGAGTAGTTCTTTGTGAATGTCGGGAAAACCTGATTGATAGAATTACTTTTCTAGTTTCTTTATTTTTGTTACTAATGATTTTACTTTCTTCTAGTTTTTTTTTGGTTTTGGGCTAGTAATATTAAGTATTTATCTTCTAATAAAGGCTTTGATTGCTTCCCATCTGACACTACTTGAGGTTTCCGCTGTATTTGGTTCAAAATAGCATTAGATTTGTTCTTTGAGGAAGGTAACAAATCCAGCATCAGTCATCTATTTTGTTTTGAATCTCCATTTGGAAATATCAACTCCTCAATTTGAAAGAGTTTGGAGCATGGTCTGACAGAAGTATTGGGTTAAAAGGAGACAATTTTGATTTTAAATTTTAGTAGTGCTGAAAATTAGAAATTTATATGTGAATATAGTTGGTGTGTACAAGCATTACATGAGTATTTTTTTTACTACGGGGGTTGTATTTCCTCCAGACATTAATTAGATCAATTTAATTCCTGAAATGGTGAGTTATGACCCTACTTCTCTGATGTGATTGGTCCACTCCTGAACTTTTATCCATCTATGGATCAAAGGTGCAATTGAAAAGCAGCAATATTAGGAATTAAAGTTTGGAAAAAAAAAAGTTAATTTGTTATAGGAACATAAATATTGATCAAAATAATTGTTCCCTAATGTTGGGATTTGGGTTCTGTTTGAGGGTTATTGTTTATTTTATTACTTAGTTATCTTTATGTTTAATCTGGTCATAGTTCAGTTCCTGCTCCTTGTGTTTCTGTACTCCTGTCATTAGTCACTTCTCCTCAGCCAGTCACTTGTTTATTTGCCATGCCCATCTACACTTGTTCTTAGTTTTGTAATCTTCTCACCTGTGACCACTTCCCCATATTACCTCATGTGTGCTTAAATCCTTGCACTGGTCCATTGTCGTTTTTTTCCCGCGCTGTCTGGTTCCGTTTACGTTCCCTATTTATGTCAGCCACGGCTCTGGATTCTGTTTGTTTTATATTTAGTTTCATTTTGTGCTGCCTTGTCAGCCTTTTTGTTTTTGTTCTTTCTTCTTTATAATAAATTATTTTTCCTTTAAAACCCTTATCATGAGTCTGCACACTGGTTTCACTGGAATCCCCACCTTACCTGATACCTAGGATGACTTCTCCGAATTATCAAGTATCTGATAAAGACCCTGACTTGTCTTTGATAACTTTGTGAATCTGTAGAGGAATGAAGTCATGGCTCAAAATCATGACACCCCTTGCCTGAGAGGTAAAGGGTGACTTTCACCCTTTAATTTTCTCTTCACTTTAAGTTTGTATTTGTACATTTGATTCATTTCTTTAAAGAATACAATATGAGACTGTGATCCTTTAATCTTGTTCATAACCAGTTTCATGTTTTTATGTATGTTTTGTACTTTAATCTTGTTCATAACCAGTAAGTTAACACTTATGTTTACTTAAATAGTACTTATTGAACCAGAAATGTCTTTACTGTTGGTAGAAGGAGGAAGAAGATAAATCAACACTCAATGTAACAAATTTAATAACTTTAACCCTATTACCATAAGTTTTATAATATCACAACAATGTTCATAAAGAGCTTTCAGGATATATTTCCTCAACGGTACCTCCGTCCAGCTGATTATCTGGATTTAAATCAGCACTTTCCATCCATCCATCCATCCTCTCTAAACAAGAAGTCTTAGGTCATCACATATGTCAACTTTTAATGTTTCATTTCCAATGTTTCATGTAGGAGATATGACAAGTTAAAGAGACCCTTTACTTTCAGATTTTAATAGAAAATTTTGCCAGTACAAATACAGTCATTTGCAAAAATAAGGACACAGTATGATTGTTGTTAGTATATTTGAACATTTTTCATATAAATTAAATATCAATTTTATCAATACAGAAAGATTAAAGCCACATAATTAAACAATTCAAATTAAAGCAAATGCTTTTTAAAACTTTCTGTAAGCAGATTTTTTTTTTTAAATTTTAAGTTCAGTTTTTGGTGAGAATTAATCTTAGACACCCTAACATTTACATAAACTTGAAAAGACTAAAAACACACATTATGTCAGGTCCATATTATTAGAACATTGTTACTCAGCATTTTAAAGGAGGCTTGCCCAATTTAAACCTTAGACATTAAGTTTGGTGTGCTGCTGACTGCTGAAGTGAGACTGAACACCATAGTGAGATCAAAAGAGCTGCCTGAGGCCATCAGGAAGACGACTGTAGCAGCATATGAATCTGGTAAAGGATTTAAAAAGATCTCAAAACAATTTGAAATCAGCCATTCCACTGTCTGGAAAATAGTCAACAAGTAAAGGCCATTCAAAACCACTACCAACATTTGGGTGTGCGCATTCTGCATTCTGGTGGGATCTAGAAGAAAACTGTAAGCCCTATAGAAGTGAGAGACACACTGGGTGAAAGAAGACAGAAATGCCTATGTTTTGATGTGTATATAAGAAGTAGTAAAATTATGGTAATAAGAAAGGTTTGTTTTCATTAATTTAGGAAAATTTAGACAGCTTCAAAGATAGTGTGACATCATCACAGTCTATGTTGAATATTGTGTGGTAAAATCTTCAAAAATCCTAAAACTTAAATTGTGACTGAATAAAAACCTTTTAAAGATATCAAAATTCCAGTTCAGTCATGTAAAGACTAGTTTTCTGTTACAATTTAATTTTTTTTTTTTTTTTGAATGATGTTTTGACTGAAATATTTCAGAGCTATATCCAACAAAGGTTGGATTTTACCATTTGCTTTAGCCAAATTCTCATTATTGTCTGTGGGGAAGATTTTGCAATATTCCTCTACTCTGTCATGGGCAGTGGAGAAGGAGGCAGACCCGGAGTGCAGACTCATTTAAAAACTGAATGATTTATTTATAAAATAAAAAAAACAAGAAAACAAAAGGCTGACGTGGCAGCAAAACAAACTATAACACAAATCCAAACACGACAAGCCAAGGCGAGGCCAGCCAAGGCAAGGTGGAACCAGGGACAAAACAACAATGAACCGGCGGGGAAGTGGAGAAGAAGACCAGGTTTTAAAGCAGAGCATGATTATGGGAAGTGAGCACAGGTGAGTGATAATGATTGCTAACAGGTGTGGCAGAATAGACAAGAGACAGACTGAGGAGGAATAAATGATGACAAAGACAGAACAATACAAAGACAAGACAAGAAAACAAATACAAAATCACAAAGAAACAAAACAAAACCCAAATCTTTACATACGCAGTACAATTTACTGCTACCAACATACTTTTTGTAAAAATTCAAGAAAAATTGTGAGTGGAAATGGAAAATAAAGAAACTAAAATAGTATTACTGCAATATCATGCACTGGCACCATTAAGTACCATACAATTTTAGCTAAATATGACTTTTCGTGTCATTCACGAATTTTAGGACAGAAATTAAAAAATATTGGAGACATTAATTTACAATAATCCCTTATGGAGTCCTAATGATAATTTCTTAAAAACCCTCAGGATTTTTAAAGACAGCCACATATACATAAAACTTATTTTCTCTTTTTCCTAAGCAGGAGGGAGTTCAAATACATTTTTTTATTTATTTTTTTGGGGGGGGGGGGGGGGGGGTATTGATTTCACAAAGCCCCAGACATGCAGCATGATGGACTAACAATTTAGGTATTATGTAGAAACAAGTCATTCTTTATTGTGTGTTTGCTGTGTCTGATTGTTTACAAAATATCTCATGAAACACTGGATGAGTTTTAATTAAACTTGCAGAAAGTAATTTTTGGATGTACATTTTTGTTCTTAAATATCTTTACATCGAGAAAGCAAGGATGATTCCTAGTTTTACTTTTATGATTATTTCTGTAAACTGTTTTGCAGGTGGGTGTTGGTGCATGAACACATAATTTTGGCACAAAACATAGTATTAGCTGAGGCTTTTGGCCAACTGTGACTGAAATACAAATTAAGGTAGTTGTTTTTCCTCCAATTTGGTCACTCCAACCTATTTTATTTTCTCTCCATTGGCTTCAAGTCTGTTTCAGAATTGATTTTATGAAGAGAGGACCTTAAGATCAACTAAAACATATTTATCGTTTATCCCTTAGTCTAAATACAAACATTGGGGTGACCGGGTCTTTTTGGTCACCATACCCAGACTGTGGAACCAACTACTTGTGCTCTATCAGCAATCTGTCCCTTTATAAATCTAATCTTCAAACTTTTTTTTTTTTTTTAATTCGGGAAGGCTTTTAAAATGTAGTGGCACTCTGACATTTTTGCATTGTTTTTAACTTTTGTATTGTGAAGCACTTTGTGTACCATTTGGCTGTTGTAAAGGGCCTTATAAATACATGTTGATTGATTGATTGGAATGTGTACATGTGCTTAACATACATGGAAAAAAAAAGTATTTAAAACAAATTGCCCACTGCAGCTTTAAACTTAAAATGTGCCCATTCTCTTATCCAAAAGTATTATGAAAAGCAAAACACAGCATTGACACACATGACAGTCTTGTTTTGTCAGTGTTCATTGTGTTCTGTTTTTCAGTTTATTTCTTGTGTTGTTTTGATTATTTTCTGTTTTCTTTGTGTTATGTTGTTCCCCGGTGTTTCCTGTTACATCAGTACTTTTCATCAGTCAGTTCTGCTTCTAAGTTCTCCACTCACACCTGTTCCCTGTACTCATTAGGCTCAGCTGCAATCACTTACCTCATCAGTCTCAGCCCACTTATTCTCAGTCCTTATTTCATCCCTACTCTGGTGTTCTGGTATGTTTCCTGCACGCTTTTTGTTTTGTTGTTGTTGTTGTTACTTGCTACCATGTCAGTCATTTATTTTTGTTTTTAAAGTTTCCTTTTGTTCTGTCAACTGCCATGTCAGCTTTTAAGTTTTGTTCATTAAAATCATTATTTTTACCTCACTTAAGCTTGTGTCCATGGGTCCTATCTCCACAATTCTGATAGATAATAATGGTTGTAGAAGCAGTTGTGAAAGGCAAGTGGAGTTGCTGTCAGGACAAATCAACATTTGTGAGTCCTGCAATTATGTGAAACCTTGCACAGTTCAGAACACCAATTGAGATATTTTTGTGTGTCTTTTGTCTGCCTCCATGAACAGAGCAAATTTAGGTTTCACTATCTTTCCCAATGTCACAACAAGCACATAGGAAGTGTTTTAATCCACAGTTATCCCTGGTTGCATAGCAATCTTGGTTTGGTGGTCTATGATTGGCTAGCCTTAGAATTATGTGCACTTCACCTGCACGAAAACATTGCTTAGAGTTTCTGCACAGGACAGAGAGATTCCTGAGCTGAGCATGGCGAACCCAACATGCAGACTCATACTTCCTTCTTTTAAAAAAAGGTTATTTATTTTTAAAAGACAGAAAACAAAAAGCTGACGTGGCAGCAAAAACTAAACTGAACTGAACAAAATCTAAAGCAGCAAGGCGAGAGACGATGGACAATACAGAATGAACCAGCAGAGTAGTGGAGAAAGTGACCGGGTTTTAAGCACTGAGAATAATGACATGAAGTGGGCACAGGTGAGTGATAACAATTGTTGACAGGTGAAGATGGGCGTGGCAGACAAACTGGGGCTGAGGATAAGTGGAAAATGATGACAAAACAAAGACAACAAAAACAAAACCCAGAAAACAAACACAAGGCCAAAAACATAAACACTAGAATTCATTACAGAAAGCTGCATTCTTTGTAGAGGCATTGGCTTTCTGCAAGGAGACCAACAAAAGGCTCTATCTTACTGAGCTCTGACTGTTAGGAGACTAGTTTGTGGAAAAAATTCTTCAAAATTGCAAGAAAACGGGAATTTTCCCCTGGAGTTTCACTGAACTCTAAAGGTTTGCAACCAAATGACCAATGAGCCATAAGTTCATTTTCTGAGTGGCCAGTTTTGAAACATGAAAAACTGGGATCTTGGATGTGCACATTAATTTGTTGACCATCTCCACCTACATGATCCACACCTCAGCTCACTTTGTTCCCACCTCAGCAGTCGCCACCATGTTTAGAGCTTAATTTGATGGAGTACACTTTTGAAACGAACACAGGCAGATGTTGACCGATTTTCAAAAATGATTATTATTAACTGTCAGCATGGTTTTTAGACTTGGAAATTTGCCTATTTTCTATCAGAGTAAAGCTCCTGTGTAGGTGTCAAAATACAGCTCTAGTGCTCTTGAGACGAGTTGGAGACACCTGCAGCCACAGTGCTGGGCAGCTCTGTGGCTCACACAAGGAAGTTGAGAAGTTGAAAATCAAAGTCATAAGACATCCCTCATGAATATCATTCACAGAGTACTCACAGTCCAGTGAGATGGGTCCCAAACAAAGGCCCTGAATTAAACCTAATTTTAAATTGGAATCACTGTTGAAACTATCCGAGGGCTTCAGAAATAAAATGTTATATTGCTGCATCTTTGTTCATCCATTTGCTTCACGCTTTAGGATAAAATTCAGTCCCATTCGACAAATGTTGAGGTTTTCTTGTAAATATAATGATCACTGTTGGGGTTTATCATTTTTAAGCCTTTAGCAGTACTTTGGCTGTTATGATGAACTGACTTTGTATACCTCAGGCCTAATTCAGTGTAAAAGAACAAAATAGAAAAGAGCAAAACGTTTTGGGTTGTCAAAGGACAAGCTGTTGCATCCAGATTGTCCAAGTTTCAAGTTATTTTAAATATAATCACACACATACGCACACACACATACATGCATGAATATGTATATAAATAAAATGTATTTATTTATTATTTCTTTGTTTTTAAGGGTGTAACAGGATACTCATGTCATGTCATGAGACAGGATGAGACTTGGATCTTGTGTCCACAAGAACAAGAGAAGCTTTTAACAATATTTTTAAGAACAAAAGTTTTTACTACAAACTCAACTAACTGGTATCTCTTGTCTTGTTTATAATGAGTCTTTTCATATCTTAGAATGAAGCTATGTGACCTAACTTTTAATCAAAGCTGCGTGATCTTTGAACTCATGGAATTAAAATCATTTTCAGAAGCCAAAATTAAAAGCCTGAACCTTGCTCTTTTTTTTTTAATTCTTGAAAAACGGCATGTTTTTTCAGATATATTATGTCAACATATTATTACAGAAATATGAAATTAAATTTTCTCAATATTGTGTTTATCAGTCAGAACAGAGTTAAGACTTAATAATTTCTTATGCCTTCCTTTCAGAATACTTTATTTAAAATTGATTTTTAATAGAAACATTTTACCACAGATTATTGAAAAAAAAAAACCTTCAACGAAAATTCAAACCGCTAAAAACATTTCAGGTTTAAATGATGGTAACAAATATTGGAGATAATTTAAATAAATTCAGGCACACTCTGTAGCTGTGATGTTCTCTGACAGATGTTTGTCGGAGAGCCTGAGTTGTAGAAACTCAGGAAATCAGAGTGAAAATTCTCTGTTTTATTATTTTCATCACACAGAAGTATTTCTCACACTGATGAACACAGAGATAATTAAATAGCTTGCATGGAGAGTGGAGCTCAGCACACATACATTTGCATAGTAACACAAACGTTGTTTAGTTAAGAAAACAACAACGAACTTGACAAACAATGTCATGCAAAAGTGTAGCAGTTTAATATTACCTAATGTAGCGTTCTTTCACACCTGTATATTGTTTTTGAGAGAATTGATTTATAAGCCTGAAAAATTGTTTTAAAAAGTGGGCCTTTTTTAGCTAGTCATTAGCCTAGCCTTTCTGCCCTTTTCTTCATACTCCATACTCTGTGACCAATGTCATGGCTGATGAGGTAATAACTATTGATAACTATTTGACAGCACATCACTTCAAAGTTGACTGGACTATCTCTTTAAAGGCGCATCTTCACTAAACAAGCAGTAATCTGAATTGAAACATTTCACCTCAGGGATTACTCCAAAAATACACCAACTGAAGTTTCTGCCGGGTGATTGGTTATAGATTTTCCATCTGTGTGGCAGATTGGTACATGTTTTTTGCTCAGTAGAGGTGAGAAAGATACATAGCTCATGGATTGCCTGTCATGTTTACATATGACGCTGCAGTATAATGTAGTCCATTAAATAGATCCAGTTTAATAATAAGTGTAGAGTTGGGATGACACCTAACACATTACTGTGACTATTGACTGGATGTTTCACACTGATACAATCATTCAGTTTTCTAATTACACACCCTGACACTGTCTCCGCTCGGCTGTTCAGCACCAAGCATATTACAATAAGTAAGACGGGAGTCCTGTATATTTAATGAATAGTAATGTGATATTTGTATTCACAGTGCAGACAAGCTGGGCTCTTTGCAGGCTGTCCTCCCTTTTCCATTTGCATGACAGTGAGAAATGAAATGAGCGGCAGAGGTCTTTCATCTGCCACCAAGCAAAAAGAAAAGAAAGGAAAGGGCAGAAAGTTTGATGAACAGAGTTGCTGCTTCTTCTCTGGTTTCTCTCTCTTGATGCTTTATGCCTTCCTCACACTCTTGTCTAGTTCTTTCTACTCGTCCACAGAGTCTGAGATCTTCAGTCATCCTTTTTTAATCTGAATTCACTTGTGGATCCTTAACGTTAATGTACACTCACCAGCCAGTTTATTAGGTGCCCTTGTTCAATTGCTTGTTAACAAAAATAGTTAATCAGCCAATCACATGGCAGCAACTCAATGCATTTAGGCATGCAGACTTCGTGACGACCACTTGCTGAAGTTCAAACTGGGCATTGAAATGGAGATGAAAGGGGATTTAAGTGACTTTGAATGTGTGGTTGTTAGTGCCAGATGAGCTGGTCTGAGTATTTAAGAAACAACAACAAGAAACAAGTCGAAATAATGAAAATATCCAGTGAGTGACTTGTTAATGTCAACACATCCAACCACGAAACAGATGTACTACAGCAGCAGAAGAATACAATGAGCGTCAGTCCCGTTCATGAAGAACAGAAAACTGGCTACAATTCACACAGATTCTCCAAAATTGACAATAAACGATTAAAAAAATATTGCCTTGTCAGATAGTCTTGATTCACTAGACTCCAATGTCTCCAACAGTCACCAGATCTCAATCAAACCAATCACCTTTGGAATACGGTGGAACAGAAGACTCACATTATGATTGTTCATCCATCCCTTTTCTTTTTGCACTTCTCCTTTCTGGGTCATGGGGAGCTGGTACCTATCTCCAGCAGTCACTGTGTGAGATGTGGGGTACACCCAAGTCACCAGTCCATCAAAAAACACATAGAGACAAACAACCATTCACACTGACTCACGCCTAGGGACAATTTAGAGTTACCAATTAACCTAACATGCATGTTTTTGGTCTTTGAGAGGAAAACAAAGTACCCGGAGTAAGCCCACACATGCACAAGGAGAACATGCAAACTCCACCCAGAAAGGCCCCAGGGCAGGAAGCAACTGCTCTAATCACTGCCTCCCCATTTCGCCTCTGCAGCAACAACATGATGCTATCATGTCAATATGATCTCAAAATCTCTGAGAAATGTTTTCAAGGACTTGTTGAAGTTATACCACAGAGACAGTTCTGAGGGCAAAATGAGATCCAACCTGGTACTACTAGCTAGGTCTACCTAATATTCCAGTTAGTAAAAAATAAATATAAAACAAATTCTGAAGTTAAATAAATCAATTAAAATAAGTCCATGTTCCCCTGAAAGCTTTTAACCTGGAGGGGCATTTTTTAGAGGGAGTAAGAATACCCTAATTAACAATTTATTTGTGGATTATTTTAATTTATTGACCAAAAACAACCTTTTTTTTTACACAGTCAAAACATTTGTGGGTTGGAGCTCAGAATTTTATTTGTTTTAAAGGAAATTAATTTTTGTGCAAAAGAGTAAAATAATAAACTGTAAGCAACCATTAGTCATTCTTGGTTAGACCCACTTTACTATTCAAATTAAAGAGGGATTGTTGCTTGCCACACACCTGAGGGCTGCCTCAAGCTCCTGATTGCAGCGTTCAGTCTGCCCGTTAGACTGAGGGTGGTATCCTGAGGTGAGACTCACCTTGGCTCCTAAGGCATTACAAAAATCCTTCCTTACTTGGGATGCAAATTGTGGCCCTCGATCGGAAATCACATCTATAGGGATGCCATGAATCTTGAACACATGTTGGATTATTAGTTGAGCAGTTTCAAAAGCTGTAGGCAGTTTGGGTAGAGGTACGAAATGGGCGGACTTAGAAAATCGATCAACTATAGTAAGGATAAACAGTGTTACCTTGTGACGGGGGAAGCCCAGTAATGAAATCTAAAGCCACGTGAGACCAGGGGCGGCTAGGAATAGGAACAAGCTGTAGGAGACCTGCAGGTGGTCGATTGCCGCTCTTGCAGTGGGCACAAGTGGAGCAGGCCGCGACAAACTCCTTGACGTCTGCACACAGGGATGGCCATCAAAAGTAGACTATGGACTATGGAGATAGAAAGCACAATCCCCGGCATTGGTTTAAAAGCCCCAGGCGCGCTTTGCTAGCCCCCTAACTTTCTTCCTCTCCTCTCTCGCTCTTCTTTGTTTGTTCTTGTCTCTTCGTCTTTATTACCATCATACGTTTTAGTTTGTGATCCTCGTGTTTTTCTGCTTTGCCGCTTATATCATATTTTTCCATTTGAGCCAAATTTTTCATTGTTGAGAAGTTTTTCCCAGTTTATGTAGGCGGTCATAAATGACTTTAATTTAAGAAAAGTTAGTGAAGTTAGGTAAAGTTAGTCAGAACATTAGATAAACTCCAATCTACCAGACGTCCACCTGAGTGTCCGTCCAGCAGCACTGCCTACTTGGAGTCTAAAAGCTGACTGCTGGACTGCCTGGAAGCCAGCCCGAAGGTTCTTCTCAGCTCCCGCTGACTGAAAAGAGTTCTGGAGACCTCTCGGCCACCTTTCATCAAACAGAGGCCTAAGATTCCAACCTGGTACTGAACACAGCAGCTGATAAAGTCAACTCTTGGTAGGAACAAAATCTACTAATATTTTGCTGGTGTGCTTCTGATAATAACAAGGCTACAGGTCTACTATAGCTTGCCTAAATCCCTAGTAATTGTTGTTACTTCACCCTCACATTCACCTTTAACTTTTCAAACCCACTTCTGCGTGAAAGTTTTAACTTCTTTAGTTTAATTAGACTCTCCAGTTCAACCTTTATGTTGATTCAACCTCTCAGTCAATACTTTGGTACCAAATTCAAACATTCAGTAATTTTCATAACTTGCTGTAACTTGTGACATATTTGTTTGGTCAGTAAACATCACATAAGCAGTGCAAAACTTCATTCAGTTGTGTATTTTGATATAATTACGATCTTACTCCGAAGCAAAGAACTCATTGTTTAGGTTTACTTAAGTTTTTGAGACTGATAAACATATAAATCCTTGAGTTATATAATTTTTCCCTATTTTGAGGGCGGTGCCCTAAGGTTTATAATTTATGAACTGTTAAACATTCATAACATTGATATCATATTTCATGTACCCTCCTACATATTAAATTGGTGCCACCGTGTGAGGCATTGGAAAATCTTTTTATATGAAAACACACAATAAACATCTCCACACTGAGTTCTGCTGGACTGTGAGCATAAAATGCTGATTTTAAAAGTTTTGAATCTGACAGCTTTGAGACCCTGTGTTGCTGTGCTTACAGACTCCTAAGCTAATCTATGTTTGTTGTTAAAAGTGTCAGACTTCCTGAAAATATATGTAAATTAATGAAGCTGTAATGTTAAATTTTGCACTTTTGAGAGAATTGTGGATGCATGATTCTTCTCCTCTATGAGTGTGTGATTCTGCTTTAAGTAGTGTTGAGGTAAGGATTTTCACCTGCTTTCCCTGGTCCTTCACCTCACCCGAGTTCTTCATGGAAATGATTGCAGGAGACAATACCGTAAGTTTAAGATTTATTTGATCAAAAGCAGAGAGAAAATCATCAAATTATTACACAAATAAAAACCAGGTGCACCTGGGAGACAATCAGTGGAATGTGAAAAGACATCACCTCAAAGTTTGCAACCAAAAGAACCCCAAGATCGTCTGAGGAAACAAAGGATGTTCTCTGGTCTTTACTAGAGAAACCCCCCCCCCCAGAGGGTGGGTCACTGCCTTCCTTCTCTGGAAGTCAAAGGGCAACTCCTTCCCCCTTCCTGGCTGGCAAGTCCATTGTTCACATTCCAGGGTGTCTAACTCCTATCTCTCTCTTTCCAGATAAACTAAACAACTAATTGTTAAAGCTTTTAAAATGGTGACTAAATATAAAATGGTGATAAACACAAATCAGATAAAGATAAAATAATCGAGTGTTAAATAAAGCATGGGAGAATAAATAAAAGGCCTTCTATTCCACAACATTTAGATTATATATGCAGAACTACTGCTCTTCGTATGATTTAAAATGCTGTTTAAGCGAAACTTTGGTTTTTGTCCACCTCGACAGTAGAAAGACTGACGGAGTTTTGTAGCCTAGCCAAAAAGAACTCCTGGAGTAATTTGTATGCATGGCATGAATGTTGTTGTTGACCGAAAGGTAAAATGTGTCATCAAATTCTGCATATTTCAGGTTTGAGGCTTTTACCTCCATAAATCACAGAATACACAGAAGATTCGTTTTTTTTGTTGTTGTTGTTGTTGGAGATCTGTTTGTTTACAAGCCCCAGTATGAAGAGACACTGCGGTGTGTTTGTTCTGTGCTTGAATGACAGAAGTCCACCAAGCTTATTGTTTTTGATAAATGTCAGAGTGCATATTATGTGTGCGAGAGTTTGTAGATGTCACAGTTTCTGATGTTTTGGGGTTTTGTTCTTTGTTTGATGTTCTTTGTAGTTCTTGTTTTGCTTTAGCTGTCTTTTTGGTTTCTGTGTCCATGCCTTGTCACTTTCACCTCCACAGTAGTTTTCCGGTTCATGCCTGCCACGCCCACCTCACCTGTTCCTTGCTGTGTGTCACAGCTGCAGTCAATCTTCATCTCTCCCTCAGTTTTTTAAAACCGGTCTCTGTTCACCACTCTGCACTCGGTCAGTCTTGTTGTTCATGCCATGCTTGTTGTTTTCCTCTCACTCCATGCTTTGCCTTTGTTTTTGCATTTGTTTTTTTGCTGCCACGTCAGCCATTTGTTTTGTTGGTTTTTTACTTTAATAAGTTAGTTTTATTTTCACGATGAGTCTGCATTCTGGGTTCGCCTCCGTCTCCCCCCTTCTTGACAGTAGACTGAAATCTCTCTGTTTGAAGCACTGCTGCTGCTTCTGGTTACAGGCCCGCCACAAGGTGTACTGATACCTTGAAACGCCACACCTGAAAAGTTGTGTTTCTGCTGATGAAAGTTTGAATGATTTGCTTGCTGGTAAATGCTGTGCTAAACTGTTGTGTGCTGCTTGTCGAGTGTAACGCTGTTTACACGGAACTGGTCGCCATTTTGAGAGCGTGTCTTTTAAACCAGACTCCTTCACATATGTCATTCACAATTTGTCGGCAGCAGTCACAAGCTAAAAAGATTCTGGCTTAACTGCTCCACAGTGGGACTAACAGTGCATATTCCCCCAGAGTAACTGCTTTTTAGAAACATTACTTTGTCATCATTTTTGACTTGTTTAAGTTTCATGTACCATACCAGCATGTTACAAGAGCCTTCCACATGCTTTCAGTTAGTGGTGACCTGTCCAGGATGTACCCATCTTCTTGCTCAATAACAGGAAGATGGTAATGATAAAATGCATACCAGCTGAAATTATCACCAAACTAGAGTTGATAATTTCAGAGTTGGTTACGTAGGAAGTGGTGACTGTTCTAAAACTGGTGGTAGCAAAAGTTGCTTGGCAAAATAAAACAGTTTCTGCTTACGATCATGCAAGCTAACATGGCAAAACTCTGCAGTGGTAGACACTTTAGAAAAGAAATCTGAAGACTTGGAGGCTTGCTCTAGATGGAATATTATTGAGCTTGTGGCTCTGTCAGAGGGCTCAGAAGGTCCATGACCTACAGAGTTTATGGCCAATTTTCTTAAAACTTGAGGAGAAACCCAGTCTGGACAGAGCCCATTGTATGCTATGTGGTAAACCAAAGGATGGTGAGCTGCTATGCCCAATAATAATTAGGAAGAAAGATACCAAGGCATTCCCAGGCCATATACATAATTCCTCCAACAAGTTCTGGGTCTGCCCCTAGGTCTCTTACCAGTGGGACATGACCAAAAAACCTCCAAAGGGAGGCATCCAGGAGGCAACAGATGCCTGAACCACCTTAACTGACTCCTCTCAATGTGAAAGAGCAGTGGTTCTACTCCGAGCACCTCCCGGGTGACAGAGCTCCTCAACTTATCTCTAAGGCTGAGCCCAGCCACCCGGCAGCTTATTTCAGCCTCTTTTATTCCCCTTCGGCCATGATGCAAACTTCATGATCGTAGGTGAGGGTTGGAATAAAGATGGAATTGAGAGTTTTGCCTTTTGACTCAACTTGTTCTGTACCATAACCAACCAAAGCTACACCCTCATTGCTGTGGATGAGGCCCCAATTTGTTGGTCCATCTCTGTTTCCATCCTACCATTACTTGTGAACAAGACTCCCAGATACTTGAACTTCTCCACATGAAGCAAAGACTCATTCACAACCTGGAGGGAGTATTCCACTCATTTTTGGTTGAGAACTATGGCCTCAGACTTAAAGGAGCTGACTCTTATCCCAGCTGCTTCACACTCAGTTGCAAACCGTCCAAGTGCATGCTGAAGGTCATGACTTGAAGATGTCAACACAAAAAGCAGAGAAGAGATCCTGAGGTTCCTAGATTAGATTCTCCATTGCTGCACCAATTCTGTTCTAGACTTTTATGGACACCATTTCTTAGTGTAGCGAGGGGGCAGAGGAGGTCTGGTTGGGTGGCCTTAAGATTCCATATTTGGTATTTGCAGATGATGTGGTCCTGTTCATCTTGCTGTGATATCCAGCTCTCATTGGAGTGGTTCACATCTGAGTGTGAAGCAGCTGGGATGAGAATCAGCACCTCAAATTTTGAGGTTGTGGTCCTCATTCATTTCAAGTGACTATTACAAAAAATTAAACACATAAAAGTACATTTTAAAATGCAACTCTTTTTTTTCATTCTTCTTTTGGCTGTTCCCTCTTCAGGTGTTGCAACAGTGACTCATCCTTCTCTTCCATCTAACTTTGTCTTCTGTGTGCTCTGTCCTCAATTACCTCCATGTCCTCTCTAAATGCATCCAAATATCTTCCATTTGTCTTTTTCCTGACAGCTGCATCTCTAACATTCTTCTATCATTATACCCACTGTCCCTCCTCTGCACATGTCCAAACCATATCAGTCTGGCCTCCCAGTTGTTCAACCTGTGCTGAACCTCTGATGACCTCATTCTTAATCCTATCCATTCTTGTCCCTCCCAAGGAGAACCTCAACATCTTCAGCTCTGCCACTTCCAGTTCTGTCTCCTGTCTGCAAATATCAAAGTCCACAGGCATTCCTGCCTGACCTCATCTGTTAGTCTGTCCATCACCGGAGCAAACAAGAAAGGGCTCAGAGCTGATCCTTGATGCAGTCCCACCTCCACATTAAAGTTATCGGTCACTCCTACAGCACACCTCACCACTTTCCTGCTGTAAAGATGCAAGTAATCTTTGCATTTTCAACCAAAAAGTTCAAATGTGTAATCAAAAATAGCCACGTGAGTGAGGCGGAAGTCCAAAAATTTTAAGTGCTTCAAATTAAATAAAGTAACAGAACCATGGTGTCATATAAGCTGTTTTTAAGGATGAAATAACAAATTACAGCTAAATATTTTAAAAAAAATTAATATTTGAACATACAGCAGTGAGGTAAGAACTAAGAAAATCAACATGAGTCAACACTTAGAAATAATTATTCTAGGTGTGTTTTTGTTTATTTATTTAATTTTATTTTACCATTAACAATAACATTTGTGTGGAGTGGGCAGGATTTAAAATTTGTTCTAGAACCAGCCAAAAGGGAAGCTGATCTCATTTTGACGTCTACTTTTGGATCTACTTTAAAGGTCCAATCATATACATTGTTTTTACAGGTAACATGATCATAAATTTACCATCCAACTTTTGAACTACAAAATCTGTCATCTTTGTAGTCTGTCCCTTTGTCTAGATTTGTTTTCATCACTGTTGAGATAAGTGATGGTGGAAACTTGCATTTAATGAGATACCCTCCTGAAACTATGGTATATCACATTTTTGAAGCACACACCTCATCTGGAGATGTAAATAAAGGTGACCCTTCAGTTGATGATGTCATCAACCAAAGACTGATGCCAAGCCTACGTGCTGGGACTGCATATGGAAATATGAACTTTGGCTTCAGCAGGTACAAGCAGAAACCAGGATCGGAAATCCTTCTGCACACAACTGGGCCCTTCATGCACAGGAGGTCATAAATTGTGGGATCGATCAAAACCAGCCAATGATGGACATGGACTGGTGATGAAACGGTCTTTGAGAAGAAAAGAGTCTGACGGAGGGGAGAAAGTATAGTGCATGCCTTTGTGTGTCTTAAAGTTGATCTTTTTTTGCAATATCATGACAGGAGGTTATAAAAATCACAAAGCAAATGCAGAAAGGGGCTTTCTGAGGACTTTTAGCTGCAGACCGTTTACTTTGTTAGATCACTTGCATTGTTAAGTCACAGTTTGCTTTTTTTAGCTATATGATAAGATAATATGAAACCAATAACTTTTACTGCACATTTTCTATTTTTAATAAAGTTTGGCCACAAGCGTATGCCTTTTTAATCAAGACTCCTGGGTCACTTCTTACATCCTTGCCAAGTCATCTTTCAGTTTTGTTCTACTAGTTTTTAGTCTGTTTACAGAAAAATCACACGTGTTGAGATAGCATGGGGTTTTAGATTGCCTCCTTCCTAGATTCAGTCATCTAAAAGCCTCTGAGAGGAGAGACAGAGGATGCTCACTGGAGACGCACAGCCCTAAAAAGCAGTCTGCGTCCTCCCTGGAGCCCCCAAGCTGCATCTGGGCTATTGATGCAATGATTCACGGATTTCATGCCTCATTCCACATAGGCTGGTTGTTAATTGAAATCTTACTTGTCTGGTAAGCTTGCAGGCTTTCATGGTAATTCAATGCTTGTTTGTCGTCCAGATGGTTAAAGTAGGTAAAAGTGGAAGTAAATCCCTCAGACATAGCTGGATCAATGACAGGTGAAGTTGCTGGTTAATTTTAATCAGGAATAAACTCTGATTAAAAGGGTCAAAAATTGCTTTTTAGCAAATACAGTTACTATTTTGGCCCTGTTTACCTGAGAACGATCTCTGCAAACATTAGTGTTTTTTCTCCTAATGTTTATTGAGATGAATAAACAAGAAAAAAAAGTGTTCACTTGGGTATTGCTGTGCTCATTGAATCTGCTGTAGTTTGCAGGCCAGGCTGGGTTGCCAGATAAGAAAAAACGAACTATCATACTATCACTTTAAAATTATTGTATTTTGACCCAAACTATTATATGTGCTGAGTAACATGGGGAGGTTGTAAGATTAGTTGTGTTGTTGGGATTGGTGAACATGTGCTCAAAAAAGGAGGGGACTTGCTCAAAAAAGGAGGGGACTTGATCCTAAAACTATCTTATAAAAACGGTAATTATCATTTATGTGGCAACACTGATGCCAGGCTTTCAACAAGGCATATATGCAGACTGGAGCATGTGAACAGTTACATCCAATATGGTGAATATGCAGACATTTGTTTGGACCGACAGTGAGGTTGGGTTGCTGCTATTTGAAAAGGGTGAGCAGGACAAGCTGCACTCTGCTGTCTGCTAATAATAATGTTGTTGTGCATGTGCAGAACAGCTACTGACTGCACATGCACTGACTGTGGTGTGCATGTGCAATTTTACATGTTGCAGCTTCCTTTGAAATGCAAATGAGTGTCTGAAAAGTCCCACTCTGAGACCTGGTTTTAAAAAGTTTCATTGTCAGATAATCCGATCACTGTTTTGTAAACCAGCAGTCGAACTGCAACAGAAATGTTACAGTTTCACTGAAAACCAGTTTTGTGTAAGCAGCCCCTCAGAAAACACCAATTGCTATAGGTGGACCTTGTTAGGCAAAGTGGGCGGTTTGTCCAAACTTCCCAAACCACCTTGGCTTCAGAGGTGACTGTAATCAACAAACAGCATGCTCACATATTTTCCCAACTTAGTGTCCAAGTAGGGGAGGGTTTTGTGGAGTAGAAAGGCTCTGGCGTCATCAGTGGATCTGTCTGGACGGTATGCAAACTGTAGTGGGTCTAGAGTGGCTGCTAGTAAAGAGGTCATGAGTGTTTTTTTTTTTTTTAACATGTAATCACCACTGTTGTGAAGGCTATGAGACTGTAATTATTTTAGGTTGGTTTTCTTGGGGAGAGTGACCACAAAAGACATTTTAAAGCAAGTGGGAATTACACACTGTGCGAGGGAAACGTTGAACAGTCCCGTGAACTTTGGATCTAGCTGCTCAGCACAGGCTTTGAGGAGTACTCACCCATTGATGCCATCTGGTCCTGCTGCCTTCCTATTGTTCTCACTTTTAAACACCTTCCTCACCTCTTCCTTTGTCACAGTGTGCATTTTCTCTCTTTCAGCTGTCAGATTCAAAGTGTGTAAAAAGTTGTTTAGTTTGTCAGCCAAAGCAGCATGAGCCCTCACCACAGGCCTGTGTGATGCTCCGGTGCACAGCCCCTGACACAATGCCCTGAGGTTGCTGTCTTCCATCTGTTGCTCCAGTGTCTTGGTGTAGTGGTATTTTGTCTCTTTAACTTCATCTTTGAATGGTGTGGATAGCTGCCTTGTATGAGATCCTGTTTCTGGTGAGGAGCACCACATTGTATGCAGTGGTGCAGGTTCTCAGGCCATCATGGACAAATGTGTCCACCCACTGCTTCTGTTTCAGAAAAATCCTGATGGTAGCCTTGTATGTTGTATCTTCCCCAATTTTCCCAAGAAATACCACAACTGATTTTGTGACCTTGTTCATATCTTCACCAGAGCTGCACCAAAATGTGTCCTAGTTGCCTGAATCCAACGCTTCACGCAGATCGGCCTCTGATTGGCTGGTCCACCATGTCACTTCACAGACTGCAGAAGATTCCTGCTAATGTTGATGTTTACATTTTGGCATGACGGAGACTGTACTATGATCCAAAAGACTAAATGGAGGCAGAGGCTTTGCTTTTTCTTTGATTAGAGCTGTCCCGAGTTCTCTCTCCTCTGGTGGGACAGTTGATGTGCCTAATAGACTTTGGTATCACATTCTTCAGGTTTGCATGATTGAAGTTCCCGACTACGATGAAAGCTGCATCAGGGTGCCTTGCCTGATAGGAGGAAATAGCCTCAGGTAGTTCAAATAGAGTATTATGTAAAAATGCACTGCAAGCCAAAGTGATAAAACGGTGCTACTACCAACTCAACCAGCATCTCACATCGACCCCTCCTATCTTCATATATTTCGCTGTGGCTGGGAGAGCATTCTCATTACCTACCCCAAATATTTCTTAACAAATAGCATGTTTGGCATTAGGAACTTTCCATCACTAATACATTTCTATCCAGCAGCTGGATAGCTCAATATGTGTGAAATTTTAGCTCAATATATGTAAAACTGTCTGAGTTCTGCCCATTTTTGTGTTGTCTGTGGTCACCTAGCTATGGCAGCCATCTTGAACTGTGTTGGCTCTGAAAGTTTAAAATTTTGTTTAAATCTGTCCACTTCTCCATGAGATATTTTGCTAACATGACAGATACAGTGGATTATTTGGAATCCACTGTATCTGTCCTGTGAGTAAAATAATCTGTGTTGTTTTCTTGGGGGGTGCTGCTGTGTGCACTCGAGATGTGGGGCTGTACCCTCAATCCAAAAGTACTGCTTATACACCTTCTCAACTTGTTAACAGACTGTGACCTTGTCAATCACAGTGTAACACAACTTAGCACATAACTAAATGTAACTAAACGATAGTAAAAAATACATATTTGAAGCCACAGCAGCAAGGTAAGAACTAAATGCATCAACAAAAATCAACAGCTTTATAGTTTAGTCAGGAAAATGTGTCACTCATTTAGAAGGAGCAGTTTTATAAATTGTACTTCCACTAGTCACTGGGGGGCACTCATACTTTCAACTTCTTGTTTCTTGTTCCTGCACATTTTTTAATGTATTAACTCATGAGTGAAAACTTAACCATTTAAAGGCTTCTCTTAGTGAAACAGTGCAAGTAAGTACACTGTAAGTACTTACTGTCTGTTTCTGTTGATTGCCTGAAAATGACTGATCATTGCCCACCTAAATCTCACCAGCAAATAGATTTTGATTAAATTTTTAGGAAATCATTAGATGTACATCTACAATTGATTAACTTTGAGTTAACTCAATTTAAGATGTAAGCCAACTGACATCCAACTTACCATAATAACACAAAAATGGTTATAACTCAGTCCATTTTACAGATAATGAGCTAAAGTAGTATTTGTAGCTGAGACTGAGCCAAAACATATTTTGAGCATTAATGCATTGTGCAAGATCTTTGTTTAAAATCCTGCCATTAACTACTCTTGTCAACACTGTCTGTTAGCAAAATGTTGCATAAAACACTGGACATATTTGAATAAATCCTTCAGGAAGAAATCATTAGATACACCTCAAAAACTGAATAACCCAATTTAAGATGGCAGCCATAGCCAACTCATTCTTAGTCAGTTTTACAGATATTGTGTTAAAATATGTAGTTATTATAGCTGAGAGTCAATCACAACACATTGTCCAAATGCTACTCCTTGTGCGAGATTTTTGCTTAAAGCTTCAGCATCATCTGTTGGAGTCAACCCTGTTCGTCTGTTAGTAAAAACTAATGAACCACTGGATAGATTTCAATGAATCTCTGCCATGTTGAGATTTAGCTTTCTGACTCACATGCAGAGAAACACTCAGGAGAGGAAAATCAGTTAAAGTTTTTTTTTTTTTAAAGTGGTATAAAATGTACAAGAAAGAAATATGGGGTGGGTCTGGCGTCATGGGTAATCGGGAACTCTGGAACAGATATATGAATTAGTTGAACTGAAGTAAGTTGGTATAAATTTATGTTGAACAGAGTCTTACAATGAAGTTGGAGTGAATTTCTACCAGGGAGGAATGAGTAGTTCCAGGGGTGTTGGAGATGGTGACTTGGCAGAGGTACACAGAGGGCTAGAGAACCAGATGGTGAATGGTGCAGAACTGTTAGAGGGTGGACAGGATGAACAAGAATAAGGGTGGTGGAGCTGAATGTTACCACTGGAGGATATGGTGGGTTCTTGGTCTGACTTGGTAGATCCAAAAGGAAACATGCAGAGAGCATCAAGCAGAGCTCATGATAACCTCGGAGAAGCAAAAACACAAGAAGTTACTCAAAGGCACAGAGTCTCATAGGAGACTGCACAGGTAGCACAGGAGGGCTTCAAGTACCACAGGAGTTAACACTCAGGCACAGTGACTGTCAACCAGCTCCTTTATCCAGGGAGTAATGAGGCTTGATGAGATGGAGGTGCGTGAGAACACCAGCAGAAGGCCAGCCCACAGTTCTGCCAGAAGTTCTCCATGCTGCCCTCTAGTATGTATGAGTGAGTCACAACATATACTCCGACCCTAACAGATCATGCTACATGAGTCGAGATAATGTTATTTATATATTTATTTTTTTATTTATACATTACGCCGCCATTTCTCAACAGGCCTTTCATTTTTTCTTGGTGTTCTTTGGCTGCAACTTACAGTTCAAATACCCTTCATATATGTTAATCATGTCAGATGCAGTCACTCGGTAGGCTCTTTCATAAAACAGTCCTGCAAAATGGTAGCAAAGACCAATCTGTCTTTATGCTTCCTCTGGCCGATCACAAATCACAGATGGAGCCGTCCACATCTGGCATAGATGTAAACTTCCAGAAATGAAGTTGTTGTGCGTCATTACTGGTCTTCCCTCTGTAATAAATCAGTTTGTTTTTGTTTAATTCCACTACTGGCTAGTTGCACAGAACACGTCATCACTTTATCACATTATTGAAGTGCAAATCAAGCTTACCATATATATATATATAAATTCCCTTCTCACCCTCCGCGGGTGGTCTTGTTTCATCCTCTGAGCTCGGGTCCTCTACCAGAGGCCTGGGAGCTTGAGGGTTCTGAGCTTGAGGGTTCTGCGCAGTATCTTGGCTGTGCCTAGAACTGCACATTTCTGGACTGAGATGTCTGATGTTGTTCCTGGGATCTGTTGTAGCCACTGCTCCAGTTTGGGGGTGACTGCCCCTAGGGCCCCGATGANCAGGCCTTTTCCAGTTCCTCTCTGAGGCCCTGGTATTTCTCGATATATATATATATATATATATATATATGTGTGTGTGTGTGTGTACCATTGTTCACTGAGGAAAAAAAACAGTTTTCCCCTCAGTGTTCCTGATTGAACACCTGTCCTTTCGCTCCCAATCAGCCCAGTTGCTGTCACTCAGTAATTACCCTTTCCAGTGTACCCATTATCCTGGTTTTCTTTCTTTCATTGTCAGCTTTGTGTGTTGCTTTAATTTCTCATGCTCAGTAGTTCTTTGTAGTTTTTTTATTATTTTTATAAATCTTTGTAAATCTTTGACATAATGCAGGATTTAGGCCATACGAGCGGAACCAAAAACCAGGACACGGAGACAGGTAAAAGGTAAGTGGTTTATTTACAGGTGCTTAATATTTACAGTGCGCGTTCGGGGAGATCTAAAACGACAGGAGTGAGGTAAGGTGAGTCTCGAGTACCACTGAATCCAGTATAGGAATATCCGTAAATAGTTTGAGGTTAACTTGTTTGTCTTTCTTAACAGGTTTCTGGAGAGTGAGGTGGCCCAGTGGTGAGGAGTGAGAGGTCCAGGAGGAATCCAGCGAGGAGGGATCCTAGAGTTCCAGCAGGTAAGTTTGTCCAGGCTGCACAAGGTAAGTCCCAATATGAGGCACAGAGGATAAAACCTGAAGCAAGGTAAACACACAAAAAGAGGATTAACGTTACGGTTCGAAGCAAGGCGTAAACCCTGACGGCTGAGACTCTGACCAGTAGGCAAGATGCTCCAGCAAAGATCTGACACTGACTAGGGGTTTAAATGCTGGTACTGCTCATCAGAGGAATCAGCAACAGCTGAGGAGAGAAAGGTTAAAGACCACGCCCAGAGGCGGGTCATATCAGATTCTCACAATCTTGTTGCTACCAGAATCTGCCTCTGGAGCATTTTTAGATCCAGTTTGTGCACCTCATCATAACAGAACAGACACCACCTCTAAAATCAGTTTAATTACTCAGTATCTTGTCCATTTTTTTCTTGAGTGCCAGGAAATTATTGATTAAATATTAATAATTTCCTGTGACTGAGTGAAAACATCCTATGATTAAAAAAAAGAAAGTCATCAAAACAGTCAGCTCTCCACAAGCATGCATTGTCTACAGCAGTCTCAGTTTCAACACTTGAGCAGAACCTTTACAGTAGAAGACATTAAGGCAACAGTAATTACAGACTTTGCCTCTATAAAGCAGGAAGACCTGCATTTAGACCCATTTTAATCAGAAAAGAGGCAGTGCTGCTGAAGAGAGCTCTGAAAACCTGTGTCTTTACTCTGGTACTGTGAAGATGGAAACAAATCCAGACATAAACAGATGCTTTGAGGAAAGTGTCATTGCCATCCTTTTATTCTCTGCACAATAGCAGTTTTGTTTTTCATCCAAGTTGTTTTATGAGGCTTTTCATCATTTTTTAAATGCAGTAGCAATAGCTCTTTAACTTTTAAAATGTGCAGCTCTGACAACCTTACAATTTAACTTAGCTTCACCTTTGACCCCAGTGATTTTGCAAAGCTATTTGTGGACATTATTCGTCTTGCTGTCTGCTCATTGTGCTTACATTAGAAGTTGTCTGCCAGCATCTTGTCGCTTATTTAAAAAGTGCTCAGGCAGCAAAGGGAGTAAGTCTATTGATAAGAAAGAGTGCTGGAGGGGGCAGAAGAGGGTCAGCTACTGAATCCGTAGAGCTTATCAGCAGCTCATAAAAAACAGTAACAAGATGACATCGTTTGTAAAGCGCCACATGCAGATTAAGTGTGCCGGGTCCTCAATCAATGGATCATCAAGATTCTCTCCAATTAAAGCGGTGGCTCCATCCTGGAGGGTCTGTTTGCTGGTGATGATAAAATAAGAAAGTTCATTAAAGTTGCTAATTAAATGATAAGTGAAAATTAAAATACAGGTCAAGTAGTTAACTAAAGTGTTAACTACAGTCTCTGTGGGCTGGAGCAGGATGCAGTAGTGCCATAAGGTAATGTGTGTGTATGTGTGTGTGTGTGTGTGTGTGTGGGGGGGGGGGGTATTTTCAACAGAAAGTCAAAAGTATTTAAACTCTGCAAAGTGTAGCACAAAAAACACCTACCTGAAGCTCAGTAAACTCACTGCATCTTAGGCCCCAAAACAAGAACAGTTTTTGCAAGGTCTTAGTCAGGTCCTCAGGTGTATATTAAGAACAAAGTGGGCTCCCCATGGTAGGTCCACAGTGCTTTATCGATGTGGTGGCAGTGTTATCAAAGTCCTGGGTGGAGGTGGGGAGTGTGATGGCAGTGTATTCATGACATGGGGTCAGACTGGATTTGATTTTAAAACAGTGCATGCTGGGGCGAGAGTCAGCTCCCTCAAGTCTGAGGCCATGGTTCTCAACCAGAAATAGGTGAAATGTCTCTCCCAGTCGGGGTTGAGTTTCTGCCTAAAGTGGAGGAGTTCAAATATCTGGGAGTCCTGTTGACAAGTGTGTTATAGAAAGACTGAACAACTTTCCTAGGGTAGGAGAATAAAGTGAGACTTGAAAACCCAGCTGATCTGGGCCTCATGCTTGGAAATGAGGATGTTGCTTCAGTCTGTCATGGTGACCTTAATTGAGTTAGCTGATTATTTTAAATTATTTTTTGAATTATTAGTTGTTGTGTGTGTTTTCATAATGTAAAGCACTTTGAACCGCCTTGTTGCAGAGAAGTGCTATATAAATAAATTTCACTTGACTTGACTTGAAGAAGGAGGTGAGCCAAAAAGCAAAACTCTGGATTTACTGGTCTGCTTATGTTTCAACCTTCACCTGTGGTCATGAGATGTGGATCCTTACCAAAAGAAGAAGATCCCAGAGATAGGAGAATGAAATGAGCTTCTTCCATAGGGTGGCTGAACTCAGCCTTAGTGACAGGGTAAGAAGCGCAGTTATCTGGGGTAGCTTGGAGTAGAGACACTGCTCTGCCATATTAAAAGGAGTCAGCTGAGGTGGTTCAGGCATCTGATTAAGATGCTTCCTTGGTAGGTTTTCCAGCTACGTCCCACTAGGAGGAGACCAATAAGTCTCTGGAGAGATTATGTTTTCTCTCTAGCCTGGAAACACCTTGGAGTCCCCCAGGAGAAGCTGAAGTGTTGTTGTAGACAGGGATGGTTTCCAGGAGAGTTTCCTTCCTGGACGTGTTGCCCCCATGACCTGACCATGGAGAAGTGGCAGACAATGAATAGATGGAATACCTAATTTGCATATGTGTGTCTTTTATGACATGACATCTTCAAGGATCACTGCAAAGAAACAGTTGCATGTTTTCCATATCAGAGTGAAGGTAGGATGATGTGAGAGATAGATAACCAATCAGGGCCTTTTTCACACTAATGAGGGTGTTGCTCTGGTCCGTTGTGGTGGAAAAAAATAGCTGAGCCAAAAAACAAAGCTCTTGATTTATGGACTTTTGTCCAAAACCTCCACATATGATCATGAGGTGTAGATCATGACCAAAAGAATGAGATCCTGGATACGAGGGGCTGAAATGAGCATCTTTTAATCAGTAGTAGATGTACTGTACCTCCAGTGATTACTTTCTTAGAGTTTCAATAAAATCAGTGATTCAAGAGATAGTGTTCATTGTTAAAACTACAGATAAATGAATGGACACACACACATAGGCAAAAACATCATCACAACTTTGCCATTAGTAGTGGGCGATAAAAATCAACTTTTGAGATGGACATTGGAGAATGACTGCTCTGTGTGCTGAGAGTTAGAAATTTAAAGCAACAAACAAGATAAACTACTAGTCTGACACTTTGGCAAATGAGAATGTGAAGCATTAAAGTTACTATTTCCATCTGAAATATACACTTAGGACTTGCATTGCTTTAAATGAACTGGATGGACATGTCTGTTTTTAGCAAACTATATGGAAGTGTTGGCAGGATTGATGATCGGTAGCACGACGGCTTAGTGGTTAGCACTGTTGCTTCACAGCAACAGTGGGTTCAAGCAACACATAGAAAGACCCGGGGTCTTTCTGTGTGGAGTTTGCATGTTCTCCCCATGTTTGCGTGGGTTTACTCCAGGTGCTCCGGTTTCCTCCCACAGGCTAAAAACATGCATGTTAGGCTGCTTTCAGGCCCAGGTCTCCCTTGAAAAAGAGATCTGTGATCTCAATGGGACTTGCTTGGTTTAATAAAAGTTCATAAATGTAAATTGTTTCTGAAGGGACAAATAATGTGATTGACCTGTGACCTGTCCAGGGTGTACCGCACCTATTGCATAATGACTGCTGGAGATGGGCACTTGCTTCCCTGTGAGCCTGCATGGAAAAGCAGGTAAAGAATATGGATAGTTGGATAAATAAAAATGCATCATTTCAGAATATTATTACTGGAAGGAGATCCTGTGGCAGACCCAGAACTTGCTGGAGGATTTGTGTATCCTCTCTGGTCTGGGAACACCCAGGAGGAGCTGCTGCTCCTGTCATCATTTCTGCTATTCTCACAGTCCATTGCAATCTGTTCCTGTCCTGCTTGATGGCTGCACCGAAACACACTGTAGTAGAAGAGCACAGGACTGATTCAATGACTACTGTGTAAAACTGGATCATCAGCTCCTACATCATTCCAAACTTCCTCAGTTGATGCAAGAAATACATCTTCTGCTGGGATAGACTCTCCCACTTTATATTTTGGTAAATAGTGGTTCCTAGGAACTTAAAGGAGTTCACAGGTAGCTAGCTATAGTTAAGGGGAGTAGTGATGGGTGGTGTCTCCTGAGATTATTTCTACAGTCTTGAGCGTGTTCAGTTCCAAGTTGTTGTGGCTGCACAAAAGCACCAGCCGATCAACCTCCCTCTGGTATGCAGACTCATCATAATCTTAAATGAGAACGATGACCAAGGTGTCGTCTGCAAACCTCAGGAGTTTAACAGCTGGGTGTGCACAATCCAGTGGGCCACCGGTCCATGTGTCTGAAGTGACCTTCCTCATATTCACCTGCTGTCTCCTGTCTGTCAGGAAGTTGGCAATTTGCTGAAAGAAGGCAGGGGACATGTTGAGCTTGGGATGTGTGGAAAAGAAGATGTCTGGGATGATGGTGTTGAATGCTGAACTGAAGTCCGCAAACAGGATCCTGACATAAGAGCCCGGACAATCAAGGAGTTGCAGGATGTAGTGCAGGTCCACATGCACTGCATCATCCACTGACCTGTTTGCCTGGTAGGCAAATTGCAGGGAGTCCATCAGGTGTCTTGGAGGTCCTCCAGGTGTGCCAACACTAGTTGTTCAAAGGTTTTCATAATTAGTAGACCTGTAATCAGTTAGACCTGTGATGGAGGGTTTCTTGAGGACCAAGATGATGGTGGAGGTTTTTAAGCAGGAGCGAACGTCACCTGAGGGAATTCTATCAGTTTGGATGAAAACCATGGCTTGTTGTTATCGTATGTGCATAAGGTCTTTCTTGGTACACACACATCTTAACAAATGCTATGTACGAAGTCACAGTGTCAGTCAGCTCATGCAGGATGTCAGATGCAGCTTCAAAAACATTCCAATCTGTTCAGATGAAATAGTCCTGCGGTTCTTGCTTTGCTTCACTGGTTCATCTTTTAATTTTTAACTACATGTTGATCACATTTAAGTTTCTGCCTGTAGATTGGATTAAGAGACACCAGGCAGAGATCAGAGAGTCACAAAGCTGTCTGGTATGCATCTATTAGCACAGTATAACAATGGTCCAGAATTTATTTGCCCTGGTTTGACAGTTGACAGACTGTCTGTATTTGGGGAGTTCACAGTTTAGTTTTGCTTTATTAACCCCTTACTGCCTAAATGTATTTACAATTATATTGTAAAGCAGATGCTAGGTTAAGTAAAAATTGTTAGTTTGAATAGAGCATAATAATAAATATAAATTTAGATATGATGTAAATTAGCTGCATTTGGCATAATTGGGCAGAAATATTAAACATTTTTTTCTCTCTCATGTATGTAAATTATTATATTACTGTTGCTATTGCTGAAATAGTTGTAGTTGGTCTTTCATCACAGTATTTCAAATAATGCCTAACACTTCAAAATAACTTTGCTGCACAGTCCCAAGGGATAATTGCAAAATGGTAGCAAAGTGCTTCTAATAAGATTCTTGGTATGTATGTATGATATTCATATGAATATCCAGTACGGATAAAGCATTTTTGCCAAATACGAGCATGGAATGAATACTAATCTTCAATATCCATGCTCATCCTGAAGGAAAATCCTCATTGGGTAACTGACTGTTTTCACGATCTGTGATTGGCTAGTCACAGAGCGCCGGTCCATCCCTACACACACATACGTCTCTGCAGTGCTACCCACTCCAAATTTGCATTTTTTTTCGTAACATATGTGGTGCATTTGACAAGACAGAGCTGAAAAGTTCCAGGCTGGGTCACGCCCACTTCTGGGTTAGGCTCCGCCCACTCTGAGTACAGATACAGATACAGATAATTTAGATGGTTGAGCAGATACAGATTGTGGTGTACTCGCTCATCCCTAAATTATACCAAGATGGAAATCTGTTCTTTAATTGTGGAACCTTCTGAAATGTGTTGAAAAATGAATGTTAAAAATGTTATGTTCATTTATCTCATAAGAAATTATTAAAATGGTTTTAACAAACTTTATTTACAGGATTGCTCTTTGTCATTACAGGAGATGATCCAGTGATTGGTAACAGAACCTCTTTTGAACAGAAAAGATGAACTCCCTCGGTGCAGACACTCAGCTTCTGACCCTGTCAGAATCTGACTGCCTGACGTCTCATCACTTTTGATATAGCCAAAGAAAGAGGGACCATGGCTCCTGTACCTCAGTTTAGTCTTCTACACTCATCCTGGTCCCTACTCCTTCTGTTTTATCTGTGCTGTTTTGTTTTACTTCAATGCTTAAAATGTACATTTTGTCTAGACTAATATTGTTTTTAAAAGTCCAGCAGTACACAAGCTAGAAAGTAAAAGTTAACTAGAACTATTTATAACCTTCAGAGACAAGTTCAGCTAAAGAAGTTGTATATAGACACCATGTTTTGTTCCGACTGCTGTTCCAGACCCTTCAGAAGTCGTCACCTTAACCCTTTTTGGGTGACCTTCCAGACAAATGGTTGACCTCAACTGATCTGGGTTCATTCCATTCTTCCATGTGCCTGGTCAGGGATAGTCAACCATGACATTGTTTCCAGGGAAGGCCTATCCTAATCCAGCCATACCTAAGTAAGGCATCTCTTTGGGTCTGGTTATGATATTTTTAGCTGATGCAAGCTAACAAATAAAATGTGATCCCTGATCCCTACTCAAACTAATCTAGTAATTTGGTAAATTCATTAACATTCTTCTGATCTAAATTCCAAAGTGAAAGACTTATAAGCAGACTTAAAAATTCTCCAAATTTATGCGTATGTAAATCTTTAAGCTCAGATCCTGATTTCACACATCCTGTTCAAAAGATTCTCATAGTTTAGATCACTCATAAGTCTTGCATTAGATCATAAAGATTAATTTGTGCAACCACAGCACAAATTATATCAACAATTTTCTGAAAAATGCAGAAAAACTGTTTGAGGTTGACTGCCTGATGTTTAGCAGTTCGTCCGTGTTAAACTGATTAAATTTGAATGACCAACCACCCAGAAATTAAACAAAAACAGACAAAAAGCAAGAGAGCATAGTGCCGACACTGTCATCTGCTGACCCATCTTGAAAGTATTTTCAGTAAAATGTTGAAAGAAAAGATTTGGATCTCTTTTTGTCCCTTTTTTTTGTTCAAAGTAGCAGGAGAAACACGTCCTGATGGTGGCAAATCTGCTGTACTTAACTGGTGAATCCAATCTCAACAGAGGAACATATCTCAACACATCTACTTATTTTAATGTGCTTGTTTTAAGCTCAATTAATTGTGCAGATAATTGTTAATGTTACCTGCACAATTACTAATTAAATGAATGACATTTAAATTTGACAAATCATTTATAATATATACAAAAAATAATGTCATTAGAATACATTACATACATTATATGAGAAGCATAGGTTAAGTATATATATATATATATGGTATTGTTCCAATCTCCCTTATACCAATTTAACTAGTTGTGTTGAATTTGTTCCTCCCCCCTTTCTGACAGACAGAACTATGTAACCAAAGTCCTGCAAAATTCGGATTTTTCACCACAATTTGATGCAGATATGTTATAACATGCTGAATAATTGGGCGTTTTATTTTTGAATACATAAATAATCAAAGTTTCATTTAATTTGCCATGGTGGAGTTGGTACTTAAAACCTATGTTTTGTACTTTACTTTGCAAATCTTTATTTACATTGTACTAAACTGTAAATGCTACTAAAATAAGTTGTGAATTATTATTTTGATTGATCAATTGATAAACTAGTTGAGAGATTATTCCAAATAAAAATAGTTGATCAGGGCAGCCATAGATCCAGTCATATTCTAATAGGTCAAACAGGTCGTGGAGAGCATAGCAGGGGTCATCATCCACTGTGAAGATGGTAATACATACTTTTTATTCACCTCAATAGTTTTTTTCTATTTCTGGACAGAATTTATAGTTGTGACTTTACTAAAATAGGGAGCAGTTTCCAATAAATCCCATGATTTCATAATAAAAAGTCCAATCAGAGGATTTTATATTGCGAAAAATTAAATAAATTGCTCATAGTCAGATTCTGCAAATCTTGATGTTCACTTGCAAGAAACAAAGGTCTCAACAAGTATGGCTGTTAAGTAAGAGCATATTTAATTAGGTTTTTTCCCCTTTTGTACACTATTTAGAAAATAACACGCACTGAATAAATACAAATTTAGAAAGCAATAATTTTTTTTCTTTTTTTTTTTTTTTTTGCTGTACCCTCTCAGCAACACGTGGTTATTACATGGAGCTTTCTCAAGAGCAGCAAAGGGATTCACAGCAGGTGCAGAATACACCCAAAAGCAGACTTAGGTTACATAATGCAATGAAACACTTAAGACTGGGCATGCAGATGCTGAACTCTAACCTTTTCACAGACACACAGAGAATGAACATTGATAGAGACATTAGGAACATCTAGAAACACCGAAGAGAAGGGAAAAACATCTATATATACAATTAAATAAAGAGAAATTAGGTCAAAGACCAATCTACTGTACAGAAAGGTCCATCAGATGTAAGAGTGACTCTTCTTTTCCCCCTTAATTAATATCCAGTTGTCAGCAGCATCCACAAAAAAGTTAAAATACAGTACAGTACAACAATGGATGTTCACCAACAGCAGATTGCACCATTTACAGTGTTACAAACACACAAAATCATCCAGTGAATGTCAGCAACTGTAGTTCCCTTTCAGTGTTTGTTCATAGTAAGGCAGGATACAGTGGAGCTCTTTAAATCCTCTTGGTGAGGTGCAAAGCCTGCAGTCAAACCGCCTTGACAGGTATTAAAATCAACTCCACTTCTGTTGGAGTCCTTGGGTTTCGGCAGATGAGAAGTGGCACAGAGGAGTATGGCTTGGACCAGAGAGCCGAGGAGAAGCAGGAAGCGGGTTGTCAGTTGTATGTTACAAGCTGTCCAATGAGTTAGTTTTCCAATCAGCGTTCAGGGCAGATAAAGTTCCGTCCAGGCATGGCGAAGTTTACAACCAGAGCTTTATGTAAGGGCTAAAGAGGCAAGAGCAAAGATACAGGATTCAGGACCCAGATCGGTCCCCTGATGAAGAACACAACGAATGGGATCGGCGCTATCTGACTTCCAAACAATCCAGGTACTCCTGGGCCAGCTCATAGCAGAACCGGTACTGCTCCTGGGAAAAGAACAGCAAATTAGTTCCGAGTACATCCCATAATCTACCTCAGGGTGTCTCTAACATTGCAGTTTGCTTCAAAACAAGTAGTTCAACATTCTGTGGAAGCCAATTATGAGCTTTATTATGAAAAGCTGGATGCCTGGCTGTTTGAGAAAATAAGCAGTGAGTTCCTTTATTCCTTGAATTCATATGTACGTCATATTCTGTGAAGCAGGGAAGGTCAGGATGACTATTAGTTCACTTTTACCCCCTTCAGATTTCATCTCATTATGATGCTGCTGGCCTGAGTTGGTCTTGATTACTCTATGAACCATCTGAAACCATAGTAATGAAGCCTGTGTCAAATGTTTACTAACTGTTTTTATGATCGCATCAGATTTTAGGAATTATCAAGAGCTGATGGAGCCGGAAACACTTCCTTGTACAATTTAGGCTGAGCAAACACACAAAAAGGATGTTTTAGGTTTCCGTTCACACTATTCATTTTCCCTGAAAGCAGAGTTTGTTTGCCACAACAGATTTCAGTATAAAACGCAGGATTCCTCAATTATTCATTGTTCAGGCTTGGTGTCTAAAGTTTAGTTTTGAAATTGCTGCTATCACAGGTCAACACTGAGGAGCTGTTTAGTATTCAGTCCTGGGGAGAGATTTATGCCTAAAGTGACAGTTCAGATTTTATATAGTGGGATTCTGTTGAAAAGTTACAAACATTTAACATCTTACTTGTTGTAGATAGCTCTTTGAATGACCTCTGTTTGGAGGAATAGAGTTTAATTCTTACTGGCCTGACAAGATAACAGCTAGTCCGAACAGAGCAAAGATGAAAGGATGACCTTAAAACACCTCCAATCTCAAAGGTTTTGCAACGAGCAGGGGAAATATCATATTATTTCTAGCAGAACAATCATGTATTGTAATATTGGCAGTAGTGTAGAGATTGATGAAATGTGTTTGCATAAGCCCCTACAAAATATTTGCTTCTGAAGTTGTTTTAAGATGGCGTCAATTCACTCAGACTAGCCATTAGCTCATGAGTCCAATAAGAAATAAACTCCATTTTTTCAAACTCACAGCATTCGGAAAGCTATTTATGACCAGTGAGATGTTATCCAGTGCCTGCCATAGAAATGCATAGGAAGCAGTACATTTCAGTGGAGGCACCTATTGTTATTCACCTCTAAATGGGTTTATTTTTATTTTTATCTGAATAAACTCTATTGCGACCCAAACAGTAAAGTGCACCCACACAAATGTACATTAGAACAAGTGGCTTGGCCGCAGGATATGTGCTATTATCTTTAGTAGCGTTTTGAGTTACCATGGCAACGTAATTTACCAAAAACAAAACCCTATAAGATGGAAAGGAGAAGCTTTGTAATCCCTTTTGTATTTTGACTTTATGCTCTTTGAAATATCCCATGAAGCACTACATCAATTTTAAAGAAACTCACAGAAAGAAATAATTGAAGATGCCTCTGCGACTAATTAGTGTTTTGGGTCAAGCAAATTAAAGATGGCCACCACAGCTACCTCGGCAAAAGGTTTTAACTCAGGGCCTTTTGACACTTAGTTCACACAGGGGGCTGCCATCAGCAGGTCTGCTACAACACATTCAGACATCTGAACTATATTAGTTTGACTTTAACTTGGTTCAGAGCCATTTGAGTCACTTCTTTGTTGAGTTACCTCTTAATTATTTAGCTTATATGAGAAAGGAGCAAAATATCAGTGACTTCACAGAGCTGCGTCATAGAAGACTGAAGATTTTACCCATTAAAATGACTCCACAGCTGAATGGTGCAATGGTCATCGTCAGCTGTTTTACACGGCTTCAACATAACATTGCTGCTGTGTTTTATTAGGTGAATATAATGCAATATAGGCTAATGCTATTGTTGTGTGACTAACAGCATATTATTGTTACAGTGATCCTCAGCTGCAGTCCAGCTCACCACACGATGCCCCGTAATCCACTTTGATTAATAAAATCCCAACAAAACAGACTTTTTATTAAAAAGAATTTAAATAAACAGCTCATTAAAACTTTTAGCTAAACAAAATACTAAATAAAATTGTATCTTCACATTATTCACAAGGATAACTGTAGAATCAACTCTAATGAGTTGGCAGCTGAGTGACCTTTTCTTTTTGTTTTTTGTTTTTTACCCCAAGACGTCCTCAGCTGCCTGTGTGGTCACCTCCGTTCAGTAGGAGCTCCTACATTCAAGGACTGAGACAGATTACTGTTCACACTACCAAACATGTGAATACAAGTGGTAGTAGCTGACAGCAATTCTCAGCATATACTCTGAGTGAGTACTAAATTCTTTAAATGAAATTCAAAATGGCCACCACAACTAAATGCACCATTGAAATTTCTTCTAGAAGTTTTCTTTAGTTGTTTACAGTCTTTCCACAGAACCTCACTTGAAAAGATCTGAATTTCTGTCATTCTGTGTAGAGCTCAAGTCTTGGACCGATGAGCTCTGCATCATTTATCGACGTTTTTGTATTATTTATTTTTCAGAGCAGTTCTTTTCAGTCCCCAGTTTTGGTGTATTGTAAATCAAAAAGAAGACCCACAGACATTACATCCAAGCTGTTCTTCTGCTCGACTGAGTAAAATCATCTCAGTTCATGTAAAGCTGTAGGGTGAGAGAAGTTTTCTAAATAACTAAAGGTATCACATTATATGATACATGCAAACATTGGTTATAAAAATAATTACTTGTGGGTTTTTTTTTTATAAATATTTTTATATCTGGGGGCAGTAAGATTCTGTGCTATCCCTGCAGATTGTCGGTGCTGAGAAAGCCACAGGAGCTCACACCATTCAGTCAGGAAATACTCACCACATAAAAAACACCACTTGGTATTTTCACACATTTATTTAGTAAAAAGACTTAGAACTTGTTTAATATTGAGATTTTAGGCAGCTGCTTAGTCAGCTTAAGTGACTTTTCTGTGTGAAGCTTCTTAAACAAACATATTTTCCTAAAAAACTCTTTGTGTTCACATCTTTATTAAAATGTATTTTAACATTACAGTTTAGATTTTATCAACAATGGTTTACTCAAAACGGTGATAAAACACAAGCAACTAAAGTAAGGAATTAAAATAATGCTTCTGTAAATGTCAAATGGCCATACAGGCTAAATGTAAAGCTAATTTCTATGATTGTTGGCATTAGCTAGTTAACATTAAATGTACTGACTATATGAATATAGAATAATATAATATAATGTATTGTAATTATAATGTATATAATATAATAATACATAATATATGAAGCAAGGCTGCTTTATTGTTTTGACAAAATGTTCTGGTGGCTTTTTGGAGGAAACGTTGTAGTATTTAATGCAGGCTTCAAATTGATACTTTTTGGGGTACAACAATGTGTAAAACTGCAACATTTCAATAAACGTGTAGATGTTTTCTAGTTGCATTTAGGAGAATAAGCTCTGTAGCTTGCTAGCAGGAAGGTACATCCCCTCAAAAAAATAAATAAAAAAGCTTGGTGGTCATTTTAATTTTCCCTAGCTGTTCAGGATTAGTAGTACTTTACAAATACTACTACTAGTAGTATCTTACAAATACTACTACTAGTAGTACCTTACAAATATAAAAACTAACATTATTTTTAAGCAACTGACTTAAAAAAAATTAATATATACTTTATTCAAATAAATCCTAAAATGTAGTCCTTCTGAATAAGGACAACTGGCCTACAACCAATGCAGGTTAAATGCAAGGTCTCAGGAGGTTATATGCATAAATATACATTTGAAATAAACATTATAAATCTAAACTTAGGCTGCACGTTGTAACAGTTGTTAACACTGTTGCAGGAGAAGGTCGCAGGCTCGAATCTCATCCTCGGACCTTTCTTGGTAGCGTTTACATGGGTTCTCTCTGGGTACTCCAGTTTCCTCCCACAGACCAAAAACATGCAGGTTAGGTTCACTGGTAAGTGAAATTCTTCCCAGTTGAGGGTGAGAGGGTGAATGGTTGTTTGTCTCTGTGGGTGCATTCACACCAGCCTTGTTTAGTCCGCTTTAATCAAACTCTACTTTGTTTGCCTAGAAAGTCCGAAAGACCAAAAAAGCGAACTCTGGTCTGCCTAAAAACCTCGGTCTTGGTTTGGTCGAAGTGAAATCTGGTGCAGTTTGAATGCATATGTGAATGCAAGCAGACTGGAGACCGCTCGAAAAGTAGGAAGCGGACTATAGCACAGGGCCTTCAGATTTGAAATAATAATTATATAAATGTGGGTCAGATCCACAGCGTTTAATCCTTCAGTGAGTTTTTATGTTTTGAGATGGGACACTGAGTAGGAGGGCGTGGCCAACAGCAGCTAATTTGCATAAGAGTGATGCTCCCTGAAACCGCTTATTCTGAAATGAGCTCAAAACAGACAGAACTGATCAGGTGAAATCTGAATATCTGAGGATGATTTTGTGTATTAAATGTAGTGAAGATGTTTTGTACAGCCCACAGATCTATCCTGACTTGTTCAAGGAAACATAACAGACATCACTTTTTAATCTCAGCACATATTTATTTCCTTCATGTCTTTTGCTTTTTTGACACGGTGTTTGAGTTATTTGCATAACATGACCTAAAATGCTGCCTCCTTATTGCTCACCATTGTCTCCACCATGTTTGGCTTAGAGTTGCGCAGCGTTTTGGCAGCGAAGAACACGTCCACCATACTGTGGTGACGAATCATTTCCAGGATCATGGTGCATGCACAAAATGTACCGCTTCGACCGCCGCCATTCCTGCTCCAAAAGAAACAGAGACACAGAGAGGCAGACATGAGACACAGAGTGGAAGCACGGAAACACGAAGAACCTAAAAGATGCGGTACAGCAGCTCCAATGGATTCAGGGACAGAGTGAAATGTCAGAAATTGATTAAGCACAGATCAAGCATGTCGTCAGAAAAAGGCCAACTGGGAGACTTTGAAGATGAATATCTGAGTAAAGCTCTCATTAAAACACAAGAGCAGGGATTTAATCTGATATTATGCATCTTACACCAAGTCTGACCTCCAGATAGCAAAGTGCCCTGAGATGGCAATATTAATCCAAGGATAGATAATTGTTCATTTTTCTCAGGAGAATGAGTTTCATCATGTCAAGTTTCAAATTATGGATGGAAAAAAAATTAAGTCATGTGGAAGCTTGAAAATCTGCTGAATTCATAATGTTTGTGAGAGTCAAAATATAAATGAACATTTTCTGCACAAATACAGTCTGAATGCTAAGTGTTGAATGACTGCTGATATTTGTTGAAGAATATATTGTTAACTGAATTCAAATTACAACAAGCAGAAAAGAAGCTAAATTCAGCAAAACACCAACTAAAACCTGAAATCAGCAAAACAGAAGCTGTAAGCTAATATGAGCAGAACAGTAGCTAAAAAGTACAACGAGCAGAGTGGTAACTAAGTTCATGTGAGTGGAACAGTGGAAGAAAACTAAAATTAACAAAACATAGTTAAAGGCTAATATTACCAGGACAGTGGAGAAAACCTAAAATGAGCAAAACTTTCACTAAAATCAAAAATTAGCAAAAGCACATTTGAAAGCTAAAGTTAGTAAGACAGTAGCTAAAAGCTAAAGAAGAAGTTTGCAGAAGCAGATTCCATAACAAACAAATGTTTTGAAGGGATTTAAGAGATCTTAATATAATTTCTATGGAAAATTTTATTTTATATAAAGGTAAATATTTTGACAAGTATAAAAGTCATGGCACACTATTCCTGATTGCAATGACCGTTTGTATTTTTGACATATATGTTAACTCAGCATTCACACAAATATTAGGCATCCCACGTGAATTATGGAACTTTAAAAGCTAACGGTTTGTCACTTTAGATATAAAGCTTTTTTTTGTAGATGTAAAAAGATGTCAAGACTAAATTGTCATTGTATTGTCTTCATGTAGTTGTGGTGTCGCAGTAGAAACAGCTCATTTAGGTATGTCAGGCCTGCCATACAATTTCAAACAAGAAAATGAAATAACTCAATACTCAAAAGAAAAAAAATCAATAAATGGGATTTATGTGATAAAATTGGCAGAATCAGGATCAGTGAACAGACAGATTCAGACCGATAAAGTTTGAACGCACAACAATCAGTGTTTACAGAGCGACAGAGTCAGCATTATGGGGAGTGAATATTTATCACAGAAGCTGAAGCCTCATGCAGAGGGAGAGTTTAGGAAGGAAGGCATTATTGCTGCTGCATTTACTTCAAACTGACTGGATTATTAGAGCTTTCAAAATATCACATCTGATCTGATCTTATTCAAAATAAAGTCTTTCCTCTTGAGTCCAAAAAAAAATGTAAACTTGAAAATAATCCTTTGTATAATATACAATATTCTGTTCATGACTCATTATATTTTAAGTGGTATTATATCGTTATGATTTTCTTTTGTGTTTTGAAAGGCAATAACTGTTCAAAAAAGACAAAGAGAACTGAAATTTACAAATGTTTGCAAAACTAAAATGTGCAAAAAAGTTATAACTGTGGTTTTATCAGTTTATAACTGTAGCATCATATGGGCTTACAAATAGAGTGTGGCCCCAGAGAGAGAAAATGTTCCCCACCTGCTGATGTACAGTAGCACACACACACACACACACACTCACAGGCAGTGGACGGCGGTGCGTCCCTCCCCACACTCCCTCTGCCAGTTGTGAACCTGAGCCAAAAGGCTGAGGAAGGCCTTCTTGGAGTCTGGCACGTCGCGGTATGGGGACCAACGCAGGAACTGGAAGTGGCGCACCACAAGCTGGCCCTCCTGAAGCTAAGAGAGAAGGAGAAAAAGAAGTGTGAAGTGGATTCATTTTTATATCAGACATGCTTCACACATTCCAACCTCAATCAAAGGAATATCTGAAAACCATCCAGGGACGATACTGTCAACACTTCAAAGTGCTTCTGCGTCTGTTTTTTTTTTTTTACTTTCAAAGGACAGTTTTAGTTGCATTATTCAAATGTTATCATTTAACGACAAACCATCATGCCATCATCCTTACCAAGTTATTAGACCTAAATTTAATAATTATGTAGTAACATCAATGCCAGAAGAAATCCCCCATTGTTTCTGTGTTACACTGCCTGATGAGATTCTGTTTGTAGTTACAGATGTGCAGAGTGAAAGGGGGATCTGAACCTTCAGTGGAAATAGTTTTGAAAATTATTATTATTTATTTATTTATTACTTTTCATGGCTCATTCCCTTCCAATGAAAGAGGACTTATGTTTGAACATGAATCACCCACATGTTTTTTCTCTTTTGGCAGCAGTCAGTAAATATCAATCAGTGTTCATCATCACATATATGATGGAGCACAGATAAGAAAGGACAGATTCAGATTTGTTTACAAAAATACAAACATTTTCATCTAAAAGACACTGAAAACACAAAGAAGATACTCATTACGGTAAATTGATTGTTTAGAAATATCTCTCTCTCTCTATCTATATAAGTATATATGTATATATCAAAATTTAGATTTTTCCATCTATAGTATCTATAGTCTGCATTATGTAACAACATCACAAACTGAACTTTAAAATCTGTGTAATAACAACAACAAAAAGAAAAATACATTTACTTCTCCTAATCAAACAATCACTGTCAAGTTTTATATTCAGCATTTAAATTAAACATTAACCAAAGAATGGTAATAGGCCTGAACTATCTATTCATATAACAAGTTAAAAATCAGTGGTTTACAGTTGAATACTGTGTGAACACACTCAGCACCATTCAGACTGATACATTTTTAATGGACTGCATTTACAAAGCACCTTTCTAACCAACCAGGCTACTTAAAGTGCTTTTACCCATTTATCCATCCACACAGCAATCCACTACATCTTTACAAAGCTAATCTGAATAAATCAATCTACAGAGTCTAACCAGTGCTTTAGATCACATACACACACTGATGGGGCCCATCGCAGGCAGTGAGGGGTTCAGTGTCTTACCCAGGGACACTTTGACACGTGACTGCATACTGCTGGAATTGAACCTCTGACTGTCTCGTTGGACGACAACTGCTCTAATCACTGACCTTATTAAAAAAAGGTCAAACAGGCAAATGTAGTTAGTTAGCTTTGCATGCTTCAGTGTGCTTAGTTAGCAGTAAACTATGGTTCACCATGTTCATAGATGTGAAAATGTTATGCATAAGATTTATAACTGCATACATCATTGGGTTTTTCTGCATCTTTAACTGTCTATTTATGACACAAAAAGGGCCTCAAAACGTATTTAGCTTCGGGTTCTCAAATGTCTAGGGTTGGCCCTGATTGTAGCAGAAGAAACAAACTACAGGGGGAGTTTACTGAAGGATGCAGAGCAAACGTTTGCAACACTGTGTGTCCAGAATAGAGAAGGTGCCGGTCCGGCTGGGATAAAGTGCTGACTGGAGGTTTAGGGTTGTGTGAGGGAATCTGTCAGCTCAGGGAGGGTCAAGAGAAGAGACACCACAGAGCTCTGCTGTGTGACTCCTGGTTCCTGAGCAACATTTTAATCTGATGGCAGAAACAGAAGCTGCAGAGGAACAGTCACACCGGCAGGTTATGACAGACGTGTGCAACTTCTTTTTCAAAGCATCACCCAGAAGTCCTCTCACTGATGTCCACATTTATTTGGTTCAGATTCCAAAGAAGAAATGATGTCAGAGCAGCACAGAGCGCTGGATTCTACATATCTGATGTAAAAATGTTACGCAAAAGGTTTAGAATTGCACACATCTTTAACTGTCTATTTATGCCAAAATAGGGCACTAAAAGATAACCTGCTTAGGGACCCCAAATGCCAGTCCTGCTCCCTGTGACCCTGAATAGGATCAAGCAGGTAAGAAGATGGAGGGATGAATTATCATTTTAAATGTTTTAGTCTCTAATCAACTAGCGTGTTCAAGCATTCCAAAACAAATGAGTGATATAATTCTTCCACACAGTCTTCTTTCTATCCAGAAACCTAAGTTTTATGTTCATTCCTGCTTTGGTATTACCTTGAAGCAAAACTTTACATTATTGGGTGCCATTTTACTAAGTTTGTTTGTCTGAGCAACGAGCACTAAAGCACAACAAATGTGTCACAATGAGCCAGAGAAAGCTGGGAGAGTGCGCTGAACAGGAGAAGTTGTGGATCTGATTATGGATCTGTATAAATGCATCGAAAGTGAAGGCCAACTTAAAATAGTCTTACAGGTATTAGTCTTAATTGATTTAAAATTATTACTTGGTCTTCGACAGTCAGAATTAGCATTTTGGGTTTAAAGTTTCACACATTTTTATTTTCAGAATGTTATATAAAATGGTAATGTTACAAAACCAACAAATTTATCCTGTTTTAACACAATGCTTACTGGAATCCATTTGTTGTTGCATTTCTTTTAGCTATATGACATTTTACAGATTGGCAATTAATAAATACTGTAACACTAAATTGGAATCTTTAAGCTGCATTAAAATTTAACTGAACTGAATTATAATTGGATTAGTTAGGCCTTTACTTAATGGGGCTTAAATTGAACTTGTTTACATTTTCTGCAAAGTCCAATTAGATGACTATTGTTATTAACTGGCACTTTATAAATAAATAAAAAACATAAGCTCAGGTTTTCTTGGTGAACATGTTGAACAGGCCGTTACCAGAAACATGATGGATTGTAGAAAAATGGGACTTTACCAAAAATCTGCATTTGTGCATGTGAAATAATCTGGTCATCAATCCTCTGTGTGCTCTTAGTTTGTTTACTTTGTAAAAGTAGGAAGAATGCGGAGAAAAGGCTAAACCCTGATTTAACTTTTTACATTAATGACACTAAGCTATTTGAGCATGTTGTTTGTGGCTCCTTCAGAGCTGAATACCTTGTTGGGACAGAGACTATTGGTGGTGTTTGTCTCCTCTGGATCCTACAACCAGGACATGTCCCGGTTGTCTCCTCTGGATCCTACAACCAGGACATGTCCCGGTTGTCTCCTCTGGATCCTACAACCGGGACATGTCCTACAACCAGGACATGTCCCGGTTGTCTCCTCTGGATCCTACAACCAGGACATGTCCTACAACCAGGACATGTCCCGGTTGTCTCCTCTGGATCCTACAACCAGGACATGTCCTACAACCAGGACATGTCCCGGTTGTCTTCTCTGGATCCTACAACCAGGACATGTCCCGGTTGTCTCCTCTGGATCCTACAACCAGGACATGTCCCGGTTGTCTCATCTGGATCCTACAACCAGGACATGTCCCGGTTGTCTCATCTGGATCCTACAACCAGGACATGTCCCGGTTGTCTCATCTGGATCTTACAACCAGGACATGTGGGCACAGTTCCTGACAATGTCAAATATTTCAGGGACTGGATAGGAGTGGAATGATGGCACTGACAGGAGAGGTTAAAGGAATATTCTTGTCAATTTTGAAGCGTTGTTCTTTCAAATAATAGTTACAGTGGTGACATCAGTCATCAAGCACCAAGTATAAAGAAAAGGGCAGAGGTCTTTATTCTGCCTAGGCTACTGGCTGGTCAAATAAAAAAAAACGTTTTTCAAGCCTATAAAAGAACTCTTTCTCAAAACAAAAGATATGTGATTTATAAACAGGCAGAAGTAGCTTAAAGATGAATTGGTCTTTGTGGCCATTTTGTTTTTGTTTTTGTTGTTGTTTTGTGATAATGCCTAAAGAGCACATGTCTTTGTCCACGCTAGGCTATTAGCTAGCCAAAGTTGCAGACTTTTAAAACAATTCTTTCTCAAAAATGTGATACTGGTGTGAAAGACAACATTAACTAATTTTAAACCTGTACACTTTCTCATGACATTGTTTGTTAAATTTATTGCCATTCTTTTAACCAAACAACATTTGTGTTACCACACAATCATACATACCAAACAAACGTATGTATGCTGCCTGGTCAGCGCAGGAAGCCAGTCCAAAGGTTTACTCAAGTCCAAGCGGACTGATATATTCAGCAGCTCCTCATGCAAAAGTGCACAGATTTAATAATAGCCCATACAGTGTTCTTTCACATTAGTGTCACTTTGAAAAAGAATAGTTTTATAATCTTAAAAAACAACCAAAAAAATAAATAAAATTGGGCCTCATTTGGTTCGTCATTAGCCTAGCCTGAATAAAGACTTCTTCTCCATATTCTGTAACTGATGTCACAGTTCATAACTATTTGACAGAACATCTCTTGAAAAATAACCAGACTATCCTTTTAATGTGAGGCAAGGGACACAGGTGCCACGACTTTCTGTCTGTTGCAGAGGGTCTAATGACAAGAACAAGTCTGGACAGAAGACTGAGGACTGACTGAGGTCAGGGGAGTTGGAACTTAACACAAATCCCCATGTCAAACTCAAAGATTGTATTCAGGTAAAATAATAAGACTTATCTTCTCTAACAAATTCTGACTGTAAAATTGACTTATTTTAACATAAAAAATGTTCAAACAAAACCAGTTTTTGACCACATGTAGTTAATTACACTTAATTTACACTCACACCTCACTGGGTTTATTTACTATATAAGAAAAAAATCCCCCTCATTTAGTGGGTGTCCTTTTTCAGTCACATTGAGCATGTGACTTAATAAGGTTCCTCTCAGTGAAACAATAAGAACTGTGTTGTGATGATGACAAAAATTTTGCTAAATATTTGTTTCCTTTAAAATTTGCAATAGTTGCACTGCCTGTTCTAAATGAAACCTGACGGCAAATGTATTTGGTTAAACTTTTAACCCAAACCATTTGGTTCTAATTTGTTTTTTGTTTGTTTAATTAAATTAATTTCTTTATTTCATAAAACTCAAAGCTGACCGGGCGAACAACGATGATCTGCCTTTTCCAGTTACAGGCTGGACTTGGAATGACAGGGTGGACACAAGGATTAACGTGGGAACGAGAAGAGATGACTGGATAGGTTTTATCAAATCATTTTTTAATTTGTAAAAGGTTTTTATATGCTGGTTTTTATATTAAATAATATTTCATGACAGTGTGGAAATGGTATGCTTGACAACATCCAACTAGAAACACAATATGATGAAAATGAGGAAATCTGAATGCAGGAATTTGATGGATTTAGCTAACATATTAGCATAATCTCACTTGATCTGTTAGCAGTTGGAGCATGTGTTGTCAATGACTGTAAGCTACTAAAACACCAAATTTTAGCTCTATATATTTCAGTTGTAAATGTACAAAAATGACTTTCTGAAAATGTCATTGAAATCAATGGAGAAGTTTACATTTTGCTAACAGACACACAAGGTAGACTCCTACAGTTGGTGCAAAGCTGTTAAGTTGGGGACAATGCTCAGCTACTGCTGCTACATTAGATTTTACTCAATATATGTAATGCTGGCTGAGTTACAGACAGTTTTGTGTTTTCTAAAGTTGGCTGTGGTGGCCATCTTGAAAAACGTTCAGTTGTGGATGTCAACGTAAAGATTACTTTCTAAAGTGTTATTTAAATTTGTTCAGTGACTCGTTAAGTGTTCTTGGAGGGAATACAGACACACACAGGAACACAAGCAAAAAAGAAAATGTATTGTGATAGTTTCTAATTTTAAAACACATTAAAATGGCCATTTCAAAAAGCCTTGGGCTTCATAATCTAATAACTGGTGTTTTACACAGTTACAAACTCCATGTTTGTGTTTTAGTTTCTTTTTGAAGGAAAGATTTTGTTGTGAGGAAACTTGTGCCTGAATTCACTAAAAATGTGCAGAGCTTCTTTTGAGCTCCACTTTTTCATGTGTAATTTGCAGTCCCTATCGGGTCTTTTCTTAGCATCATAGTCACAAAACAAATTCTGTTTCCTCACAGAGAGCTCCAAGTCTTAGCAGTTGCAGTGCAGAGAGTCCATGAACAACTTCCTGCTGTATCAGGGAGGAATCATGTTTAAGGAACATGTTGTGCTTCAATTATGGTCACTGATGCTTCATAATTTCACTTTATCACTTAAAAATGGGTTCATTAATGGTGTGAATGCTAAGTCACACTATTGTTTTCTTCTTTATATATTGTTTTGTATAATTTTTGCAATTAAACTACTTCTGCATACTTTGTGCTCCTTTAACCATTCATATATCAAACATTTCAGCTTGATCAGGAATGACTTTCAGTATTTATGACTTATCATTTTTATAATATTTAACTTATTTACAAAGGCTTTTTCCATAAAGGTACATCTTCAGTTTCTTCAAAAACATTGTTCTCTGAAATCTACTTCAGCAAACTGGCTTTCTTTTTGTCTTGCTATGCTCCTTTTAGCTGCTATCTTGCTTATTTTACTATTTTAGCTCTATGGTCTAACTTGTTTAGCTTTGGTTTGGCTAATTTTAGCTTTTAGCTACAGTTTAGCCTGTTTTAGTTATGGCTGTGGCTTCTTTTCGGCACAGCGAACAAACTGGTATGAGTACACACTTGTTTTACGCTGGAAGCCCTTTCTGACGACCTGTGGACTGCAGCACTGACCACGGAGCTACAGCCTTCTGTTTCTGAAGGCTTCAGCTTTTGTTCTGCTTGTTTTAACTCATGTTTCAGTTTCAGCTTTTTCAACAAATTTTTGCAGTCATTCAGCACTCACACAGAAGTTTTGCAGAAACGCAGTTTCTCTAGTTATTTCAAATGATAAGATGATTTGAATTCTGCCAAGAGGTGATGTGAATAGTCCATTATGTTTGATGGTTGGTTGATTAGTTTCATTACAAGCCTAACTGAATCTGATCTGTTCCAAGATGTTTTTATTCGGGCCACTCTTGTGGCTCATGTTAATGTGGTGCTTTCTGAGTTTTTATGTGGTTCATGCTGTAAATGTCAGATTGCTCTTCTTGTCATCGGAACAAGGAAGCTGACATGACCAGTTTTTCACCCTCACTTCAAGTTAACTGCATGATGGTAACTACTCTCATTTTGTTCCCTTAGCAGCATTATTAGCATATATTAAGTCACAGAGGAAGACACAGGCTTTTCTAAAAGCTAATTAGCCCATGATATTTGAAAAACTCACACAAAGCTGTTTCAAGGAGCTCTCCAGAAATGAACCGACCTGGTTGGAAAAAAACCATCAGTCCAATGGAAGATTAGAAAGATTTTCCCTTGTCTCTTGGGATTGGGATGCCCAGGTGACTGTGGGGCTTATTGAATCATATGATTACAAAAAAACAAACAAAAGAGGGGTGGACATAGCCGTTGAAATGACATCTGTTGGCTGGAAAACTGACTGGATTTCCTCTATCTAAAGCTTGTTCTGTTAGGAGACAAACAGCAGGGCGGAGTCTGAGAATTAAAGATGTTTTTGTTTTTTTTGTATTTCTATTTCTTGTTAAACTTGTATCTTGTTTTGTCTTTAAATGTATTTAATTATTTTTATTTTTATGAAAAGATTGTAATGTACTTAACATCAGGGAAATCACTTAAGTATTTAATTTATTTAATTTTATTTTCTCTTTTGCCGTCTTGAGGATTTCTGTTTGATTTTTAAATTGGACATGGGATGGGCATAAATCAACTTTTGCTAAAGCTTATTGCTTTTTGGTTTTGATTTGTTTTATATTATTATTCTTCTGTTCATTTTATATAATCAAAAATAAATTCAATTATTTATATATTTTTCTAAACAACTAAGGCATATCTTTTAAAATACTTGAATCTTTCTAATCTACCCCTTCATGCCTCACTATTTATCTCCTTTAAACTGTTCCTATAGCTGCACAATTTCATTAATTAATTAATTAATTATTTTTTGTTTGTTATTATTATGGCCAGCGTTAGACACACCTGTCTATTCAGCATCTTGATTTGCCACACCTGTGAGGTGGATGGATTATCTCAGTAAAGGAGAAGTGCTCACTAACACAGATTTACACAAATTTGTGAACAATAGTTGAGAGAAAAAGGCCTATAGTGTACATAAAAAAAGTTTTTGAGTTCAGCTCATGAAAAATGGGAGCTAAAACAAAAGTGTTTATATTTTAGTTCTGTATACTTGTGTAAACACAGCGTTCTGCCTGTATAATATATAATCATGTATTAATAGGATTCTTTTTGTAAATAAAGTTAAATTTATTGAAAGTATGAACGGTACAAAACTAGATGTCATAGCACTTCCTTAAAATAGCACAATGTATGTGTTGGTAGTTAGAGGCCAAAAAATCAAAATCAGGAAAACAACAATGTGAATGCTGAACTAGCCATCCCACAATTACTTGAAGCAGGGTGTTGGGGAGAACAAAAAACATTTGGGTGATGATTTGTTGATCTTTATACAATTGTGTGTGTGTGTCTGCGTGTGTGTGTTTAGCCTTTCTGTTTAATCTTAAAGAATAAATAAATTCTGCTCTGCTACTGTAACTTCAGTTACTGTTTGTCTATTGTTTCTGTTTACTGTCTCTCCATGTTTTTCTTAATGTCTCTATTAGAAAATAAGTAATAAAAAAGAATAATCTTTTGTATCTCAGACCTAATATTTACACAGTTGTAGAATTACTTTTCACAACTGGGGAACCTAGTTAATAACACTATATAGAATAACTGAATGACCTCGTACTTCATTGATAAAGCTGAAGTTTTTGAAATGGAGCCAAAGATGAGTTCATGACTATTTATAATTATTATTAATAATATAGCTCCTGAAATACTGAACAGATTGTAATCAAACTTTCAGAAAGTAAGCTTTTAGTTAACATCTACAGCTTTTGGAATCAGGTTTTGGAATCTACTTGATTCAAGATGGCGCCTACAGCAAATCAGTTTAACATACACAAAAATAGCTATAACTGTCATTTTTTACCTATGTCACTTAAGTTTGGTGTGGTAGTAGTTGAGAGAGCCTCAACACATATTTTGAGTGGTGACTGATTACACAAGATCTATGTTTAATATTTTGCCATTAACTATTGGAATCAACTGTCTGTTACCAAAATGAACCACTGAACAGAATCTAATAAGACTTACAGAAACTAATTACTGGGTTGACATCTACAATTGATTAACTTTTGTTCTCTTCTCAATTCAAGATGGCTACCACAGCTCATCAGCCTTGGCCTACACAGAAATAGCTATGACTCAATGAATTATACAAACATGGAGCCACAATTCTGAGTGGTAGCAGCTGACACACATTTATAAGATATACTCCAAGCGCAAACAGATCATGTGAGATTTTGCATAAAAGCATGACATTGTGCATAATGTTACTGTCAAGGTTTGGCCAAAATAGCTATTAATCTGTAATTTCTTACTCTGAAGGCACTTTCACAGAACACCTCAGACCGGGAGCCGCCTTGATGCGATTTCTGAATAGACTGAGGTGGCGAGCTGGGGTGAAACCAACCCACCCACCCCAGATGTGTCCTAACAGAGCCGAAAGGTGAGCTGCGTTTGTGGCTCAATAATGGGATGATGTGATGACATATGGTCTGTGCAAGCACCTTGTTGTGGGCTTAAACAACAACAAACAGATTTATTACAGAAGGAAGATCAATGATGACTCACAGTAATTGCATTTAGTTTAAATAAATGGTTAACCACAAGCGGAATCACTAAACAGAGGGAATTCATCATGTTTTGAAAATGATGCGATGAAGACGTCTGTCACACATCTAATGCTTCGTGCTCCTCGTCAACACAGCTGAGTTCTGCTCCACGCCTCTTTCAGTTCTGCTCTGCTCACTTCTTTTCTGAAAGCTGGTGTCTATGTGGGAGGTGGCCGGCTCCATCAGTGATTTATGAACGTTCAGAGGCAGCATGGAAACGGACCGGTCTTTGCAGTCATTTCGTGGAACTGTTTTGTGAAAGCGCCTCAAAACTCAGTGGGTGATATGGGCAGTGGGCCACAAATGCAAAGTTTGTCATTTTAAACAGTTTCTGAGTGTGGATATTCCATGGCTTGCTGACTTAATATATTCAAAAAAAGGTTAAAAAACAAAAACAACTGGACTTCTATTCTGTAGCTAAAGACGTTTCGCTTCTCATCCGAAGAGCTTTCTCAATTCAGAAATAGAGAGTGTGGAGTTGAGCTTTTAAAGCTGAGATGTGATGTAAGCTGGATTGCTTGCAAATTGTTCTCACTCTCCTAACAAAGGAGGCTC
>NC_051434.1:23954321-23972607 GCF_001649575.2 Kryptolebias marmoratus
AGGTGGACAGCTGAGTCCTGTCCCGAAGAGGACCAAAATGTTCACTCCACACTCTCTATTTCTGAATTGAGAAAGCTCCTCGGATTAGAAGCGAAACGTCTTCAGCTACAGAATAGAAGTCCAGTTGTTTTTGTTTTTTAACCTTTTTTTGAATTTACCATGGCCTGGATGACTGAGAATCTACACCAGCATACCGACTTAATATAGTACTTCACATGTTTTAAATCTGAAAAAGGCAGATGTTTTCGAACTGCGGGAAGTCCACTTACCCGGGTGATGTTCTGAATCCGAAACAGACGGATGATGATGTCATCGTCAGCAGTCCTGGACAGAAGCTCCACTGTCATGGGCCCGAACTGCTGCAGCCCCGGCTCAGGCCAATACTGCAGACAGGGCTGGGAGGAAATGAGAAGACAGCAGGTCATTAGCCCACAGAACAAATCATTATGTCAGCAACAAGTGATGGTGAAGCCAGTAACAAGACACCTGAGTATTGACAGCAGACACAATTAGCCTAAATGACAATGATTACCTACAAATAGCAGCTGTAAATTAAACTTTGAAAAAAAAAGACCCACAGACGATGGGAACAATCCTTCACATCAGCAACAGTCATCTAGCTTGAATAATTCATGAGGCCCAATCATTACCATTAGCACATTATAAATTAATGGAGTAAGAGACCTTGGCTGTGCCCGAGAGAGACAAACAGGAATTTAGCTGAGAGGCTGGACGCACTCAAAGCCAAGGTCTCCCATCATCATTGCTTCAAGAACACATGCAGCCCCCCCCCCCGACCCCCGAGCCAAGAAGAATAACATGGGAGAGCGGTGTTGACATGCCAACATGTTCTGTAGTTACTTTGGGGACCCCTGGAGAGAAACGCGATAACGGTGACACACTGACAGAAAAGTATTAACAGGTGTTATTAGGCAAGAAGGGAGATAAATATTTATCCATACAGACTGGAGACAGGCAGCTTCAACTCAGGAGGACAGACCGAGTACGTGAGTGAGGGGCTGAAGGGGTGAACTGTTAATCCACTGGAAGTGGGAGACAGGGAGGACGAGGAAGAAGGGAAGAGAGTGACAGTGGAAGGAGGATGGGCTCCAGCTGACAGGCATGGTTGAAATGTTGAGCAGGAATGAGACATGACGCAGTGACAGAGCGGTGATAGGAAGACGACAGAACAAACCTACCCACGGGCCAACATGGAGCGGAGCGATAAGGATGTGGTAATGGCGTGACAGCAAATGGAAGGGACAGCCTGAATGCAGAATTAATGTTTGGTCATGGAGTGAAAGGGTAGACGTTTGATGCCCCTGTGCCCACTGTGCTATGGGTCACATTTTTGTCCTTTTTGAGGAATGAGGGATATCTACTCACCAGCCACTTCATTAAAACCCCTGTTCATTTGGTTGTTAACAGGAATAGCTAATCAGCCAATCACATGGCAGCAACTCAATGCATTTAGGCATCTAGACATAGAAACGACCTGTTGGAAGTTCAAACCAAGCATCAGAATAGGGCAGCAAGGGGATTTGAGTGACTTTGAACGAGGCATGGTTGTTTGTGCCAGACATCAGATGCCACTCCTGTCAGCTAAGAACAGGAAACTGAGGCGACAATTAACACAGGCTCACCAAAACTGGACAATAAGAGATTGGAAAAAAACATCGCCTGCTCTGATGATTCACTGATTCACTGGACTCCAACGGTCTCCACAGCCACCGGATTTGAGTCCAATCTAACACCAACGGGAGATTTGCATCATCTTATCTGCAGCCACTGTGTGATGCTAACATGTCAGTATGGACCAAAATCTTTAAGGAGTGTTTTTAACACTTTAATTTATGCAACAAAAAATCTATTAAAGTTTGGAGGCAAAAAGACCTAATAAAGTGATTGGTGAGTGTAATTAAATATTTTGTTGGGACTGTAGAATTGATGTGGTTTAATGTACAGCAGGTTGCAAAAAGTGTTTTCTGTTCTGTTGCCTTGTGTCCTGGAATTGAAATAGATTATAAGTAATGGACATATGCAAAATGCTCATGTATAATTAAATGGAGAAAATATTGTTTTCAAAGAATTCTAAAAAATAAAATGAAAGAAAATAAAAAACCTGAAAAGTGATTTGTGCAAATGAATTCACTATCTTAGCTTAAAAGCCCCAACTATTCCCTTCTGAAGCCACACAAGTTGACAAAGATCCACCTGGGGGCAGTCTAAGGGTCAGATGATCTCAGTAGATATACACCTGTTCTGATAACCCTCCTCGGTTTGAATTGAGTTAAACTGAATTCTAATTAGACTGAGTTGGACTGTTGTTTAACTGGATTTGAAATGAACTCTGCTGTAACTGAACTGGGTGATAATTAGTATAACTTGGAGAGTTCTGAATTAGAAAGAATTAGACTGAACTGGAATCTCTGTAAACTGACTTTAATTAGTGCTTACTACTTTGAAGTTTAGGGCCTTGAGAGGACTTAAGCTGTGAACTGGTGCTTCATCAATAAGGTGAGTTAAACTGAGTGTTTGTTGCAGACAGAATGACAAAAAATAAGAAATAAGCAGCATGAAAACAGGATGTGTTTTTTTTTAGAATGTCTTAACGGCACATTGGAAAAGAAAACAAACAGAAATCAGAAGCTGATAAAAGGGCAGTACTTAAAAACCAATCTGAGCGCTAACAAACCACATCAGATCTTTGTTTAAAGCTTTGGCAATGGGCGATACTTTCATCAATAAGTTCTTTTATCTGTTTGTTCTCACCATCTGACTGCATCCTGAGCTTGGGTCTGTCTGCTTCAACTGTAGATCGTGACAACCAGCTTGATAAAGGTCCTGGGTTGGACCTGGGAACTGTGTGGTGTTTGCATGTTCTCCCCATGTTTGAGTGGGTTTTCTCCAGGGACTCTGGTTTCCTCCCTCAGTCTAAAAACATGCCTTCAGGCCCAGGCCTCCCTTGGAAAAGAGATCTGAGATCTCAATGGGACTTGCCTGGTTAAAAAAAGGTTAATACATAAAATAAATGAGTGTGTTTGTGTGTCTTTGATTTTTATCTCTGATTTTCTGTTTTTAAAAAGTTTCTTTGTGAGTGATTAAAACTGGAGCACATTAGTTTGCACAGGGAAAAAAGGGGTTTGTCTGCTCAGCAGTGAAATAGCTCCTGGTGTCTGTAAAGGCACAGGCTGAAGGGACGGTTGTGTGAATTCTCAGGGATAAGGAATTGCTTTCTGCGGGAGAGTCTGAAACCGAAGTGGGCTGAACTTGAAAGGGATCCTGACACCTTATTGCCTTCTGATGCTTTTTATGTCTGTACCTTTGCTCTGGTCTTCTGCACACTGCTTGTCTTGCAATGTTTGGAATTGGTAGAAAATTAGCTGAGACACTGGGTTCTCTCCCCGTATGCTCTTTAGATAATAAATACATTGCCAAGTGGAAAAGCTGTACTGGTGGCAAAAGATAAACCTCAATATAGTGAAAAAAAGGAAATGTAATACGATGTTAAACAGAAACAAAATTAAAGGTTTAACATCCTTTGAAGGAATGTGGATCACCCACTGCCTTTCATGTCAGAGTTTTAGACTAAAATTATGTTATGATAAGAAGTTCAATGAAAGTTTGTGCAATCTCAGACTGCAAGATCTAGATGAGATATGTAAACACTTAAAGAATATAACGATGATGACTATCATTTACTACAACACACAGTCTTTGCTCAATACCTGTAAAATCAATCGAGTTATCGCCATGACCATTTTGAATTGGATTGACTCCGAACTTTAATGAGTTGTAGATGTGCAGGCAGTGATTAATTTTTGAATATTTCATGAAAATCTGTTCAGTGGTTTGTGAGATATTTGGCTAACAGACAAACAGGCTAGATGTCACCAGTTATTGCTAAAGTTTGAAGCAAAGATTTGCACCATATATTCTATTAAAAGTATGTGTTGTGGATTTTGTTCAGCTACTACCAATTCATTTTTAACTTAATATCTGTAAAATTGTCTGAGTTATAGTTATAGTTGTGTCTCCTAAGGTCAGTTGGCTGTGATGACCATCTTAAATTGGGTTGACTCCTAAATTTGATCATTTATAAATGTACACCCAAAGATTGTTTTCTGAAAGGTTTTTTTTTCTCTTTTTTTTTAAATCCGTCCAGTGGTTAATGAGATATTTTGCTAAAAAACAGACGAGGTTGACTCCAGTAGTTATTGGCAGTTTCAAAAACTCTCAGTATTTGTGTTGTGAATGACTTAGCTACTGCTGAAGTTGGCTAGGTTACAGCCATTTCTGTGTTTGCTAAGGTTGCTTTGCTGTGGAAGCCATTTTGATCAGTTGACTCCAAACGTTATTCAGTTCTAGATGTAAATTCCTTCCTTACTTTCTGAGTGTATCATTAATTTTTGTCCAGTAATTCACAAGATATTTTTCTTACGGTACAGACAAAACAAACACACACATGGGCAAAAACATTAATGCCACTTCACCTTTGTTAGCAGGCGATAATGATTAAAGTGGAAGTTACTTTTTGACTATTCTCAGTTGTCAATGGGTTCTAAAAAGTGCAGTTTCAGGCCAGAAAAGCAAAATAACTTGCTTAAGTTTGCATTAATCTTTCTACTCTGTCCTTATTTTCTTACCCAAGCAGAGTTGGACTGGTTGAGCTGGTTGAGCATCACCACAGAGGTGCAGCCGTAGTCATACACCAGCCTCCAGAAGTCGGTGGTGGTGCCGGGCAGTGGGTGCGGTGTCACCACGAAGGCGGCAGGTCGGAGGAAGCTGTCAGCCAGCGCTGCGTTGACATAGTTGCTGCTTTCTCCCTCAGTGGTGATGAGAAAAGCCAGTGAGCGGTCCGGTGGCAGAACGTCCATGCTGCGGTTCTTCTCGCGGTTCCTGGGCATCAAGGAGATGCTGCACTCCTCCACATCCAGGTGAGGAGTAACAGAGTTCAGAGTCTGAGGATGGAGAAGGAGAAAGATGAAAGAGTGGGTAATGAAAAGTAGAGCAGGAAAGATGGTTCCAAAGGCTGGCCTGTGTAAAATGACAGATTCTAATTAAAATCTGTGATAAAGGAAGATCAAGGTGAGTTGGAAAGAAAAAAAGGAATAAAAGCATTGATGTTTTTACCAGCCTGACCTGTCCTAACCAGAGGAGCACAACCATATGTCAACTGACAACTTTAGAACAGCACCGTTTCTAAAACTCTAAACTGAACTTAACAGATGAAGACACATTTATTGACAATAAGATGAAGGTCATGTAGAAGAAAACTAGAGACATTAAATGTCTGCAAAAACGCAGTGTGAACACTAAGTGCTGAGTGACTCGGCTAAAAATTTACGAAGAAGCTGAAACTTAGTTGTTAAAGGTGAAACAAGTAAAACACTAGCTAAAAGCTAAAATGAGCATAACACTAGCTAAAATTTTAAAAGTAGAAAAATGATAGCTAAAAGCTAAAAAACAAAATAAAAGGTACCCGAAAACTAAAAGTAGCAGAAAGGCAGCTAAAAGCAGCTAATGGTATCAAAAAATATCTGAACAGTAGCTAAAATCTAAAAGTAGTATAAAACATTAAAAATATAGCAAGTATACTGAAGCAGACAACAATGTTTTTGAAGGAGTTGAAGAGACCTCAATGTATTTTTCTGGGGGAAATATTTGTAAATATTTTGTAAAATATAAAAGTTACATGAAGCAAAAGTCATAGAACCCACCTCCTGAATAAGCTGAATGTTTTGATTTATAATTAGCTAAAATAGAACAACATATGCAGAAATAGACAAACAAACAAAACAATTGTATGAAAGCTGAATGTGTAATCACACATTAAGAAAGATTGTGGAACTTGACTCTAGTTGCTGATGCCCAGTTGCTTTAACACAAACTAAGTCAAACTTGTTAGTGAAATATTTCAACTTGGCAACAATTTGCAATTCTGAGCAGGCTGTCTTATTTAACACCCCATGGCAGTAAGAGAGGAGGAGTTGACTACATGTACAGACACAAATAGCTTGTTTCTATGGCCAAAGGTCACCAATCAATAACAAATATAGCTGGCATTTACTGGATGGAAAGAAGTTGAATAATCCACATTTACCACACATTGTCTTGGTTGCAGAAGTTTTCTTCAGGGCACAAAGTCTTCTCTGTTTAATGTATGCAAATACAGAATCAGCTTTAGCCTTGGCTTCATGTTGACGACACATTGAGGTAGAAACAGCCCAAGACACATTACTGTCAGAATTTAAATTAGTGGATGTTTAATTAGTGAATCGAGCAGTTGTTTTCTAAAGATTTATACCTAAGTATGTGGTATAAAGTACCAGGAGTGGCTTTTTTTTCAGATACTTGTATGAACTGACTCCCCACTGTCCCCCAATCCTTAAAAAAACAACAATCTTGACAATGATCCCATGCAGTCATAATAGGAGCAAATTTCAAGTGAGTTTTAGTTGAGTGTTTTATCTTTAACTAACCCTTTTCTTGTCTTTGAGTGTTTGTTCAGTGGGTCCACGTCAATTTGTCCCCCTGCCAAATCCTAACTTCACTTTGTAGCCAGCGGTTGATGTTCTATACCAGTTGGGTACAAAAAAGGTTATCACTTTTCAGCCCTGCACCTAGCATGGCTGGAAAGTGATATGTGCAGTATCCCTGCATGCACATATCATTATGTGCACAAGATCAAGTTGTGCTTTATTTCATTGTCAGGGTTATTATATACCATAACCAAAGTGTTTTGTTTATTTTCTTTTGCTGCACTGCACTTATCCCTGTCACTGATCCTGCATGTACTTTTACAGGCTGAGGCACCAGCTTCACTAACGTGGGTACGAAGCTGGCTAAGGCAGGTACAGATGTGGGCAGAGGTAGGTACAAAGAGACCTGTTGCAGACAGCTTCTTTTTCTACTTTGGGTAAAAGGCAGTGGTGGGCCGTCGGGGCCAACAAGGCCTTCTCTGCTGGCCTAACATAACCAAGAATCATCATAATTATGATAAAGGTTCATTTCATTTTTCATTTACTTTCCTAGGTATCTAAAAGTATTCATATTCTCTTCATGTCATATTATGCTCCTTCCAGCGCTGTTGTTTTTAGGTTAGAGTTTTTATCCAATCAGAATCCAGCTCTTATGTTGCCAGGCTGTATGAAATCTGCCTGGGCCTTCAGAACCGTCAGTGCTGGCATCTGTGCACTGTAAGTCAACGGCCAAATACAGTTGATAGACAGCTGCGATAGCCAATCAGATCACGAGTTGTGTCAGCCAGGCCCTCTAGCTGGCCTCCCGTTGAACGTGACATTTACGCGTCCTGTGATTGGATATGGATACTTACGAGTTTGAGCTGCGGCAGTGCTATGCAGATCAACAGAGTCACACCCAGGACTGTTAACGGTTAAAAACTTTTTTAACCCACAATGGCTGAAGGAGAGCAACACGTTGATTTGGTTGCTGATTTACTGGCAAGGCTGTTTTCAATACGAACTTTTCAAGAGAAGGTAGATCTCGTTAGAGGAGGACGGCCAACCCCCGAGCTAGCTAACCTGTCCCAGAATGGATTTTGTGTTGAAATAAGTGTTTTGGGGGACACAGCCATTTTGGTGAGTGCAAACTTTTTATTTATTTTATTCATTTTTATTTATTTTTGACAGTAGCATACCAGATATGTTTTAATTGCTGATGTGGGTTTGTTGATTTTTAAAATGCGTCGGATAATAGCCCATTTTGATTTTCATCCTGGTGTTATAAATGCTGGCATAATGAAAGGTATTTATTGACTAAGTTGGACATCACGGAAGGTATAAGTGTGAAATGCACCGCCCGCCACTGGTAAAAGGTGACGTATGCTGCAAAGGTTCGATTTGGCCTGTAGCTTTATTTAGTCCATTGTTAACTACAAAGATTTAGACACCACAAGCTCCAAAAATGTCCCAACAGCTCAACATGTTTTTTTTTGTATGGTCAGTAATTTAAAAGCCATTGATTTGAAGTAAAAAAAAATAAATTGATGAGTAGGAGGAAATACAGGAAAGTACTGTTTATCAACCAGGATTGATTCATATTCTGGGGCAGGCCATTATGAACTTTCTGAGTTTGAGAAAAAAAAATAGTTTAGAATTTCTGCAAAAAAAAGAATAAATAAAAGAAACTGTTGCCGGCTGTGAATTTCAATGTAGAACTTATAAATTCACAAGAAAACAATAGTTGGACACAATGAGACAATAAAACATAAAAAAACTGAAATGGGAGTTGATAACTACTGCTGAAATGATTAGACAAGGAGAAAGTGTCACAGTAACACAAAATCTTTGTCAAATTCCTGTTAAGCTTTGTTTTTTCAGTTAGTGGCTAATCCATAATGTATAATATGCAAAAACAAAGAACGTGTTGGGTTTTAAATAGTTTTGAAGGTCACTGGTGAATGTCATTAAGTTTGACCTCATGACATTCAACAAGTCAAAATGAAAGCTGTCAGACCTCCCTCACACCAGATGATGACCTTGCTATGAAGTTAATAATCAGCCAGATGGTTCATGCTGGGTCTTGACAATGTCTTCAGATGTGTATTAGAAACGCAGTGGGCTCTCCTCTATGTGTCATTGAATTTCATGGATCCACAATAGTGCCCAAAACCATCATAGCAAGGTCATGGTGGCAGTGTATCAGGGTCCTGGATGCAGCCCAGTGGAAGTGGTGGCAGAGGATCCATGACATAGGGCACACCTGTCACAGTTCGCTATGTACCTTGGTATGAGGGTCACCGTTCAGTACGGTACAACAAGGAAAATAAATACATTTCAAATGGTACTATTTTTACAGACAACTTTCCCAGAAGCCAAGACAAAAAAATAACCAAAACAAAAACAACAACAAAAAAAAAACAACCCCCCTTTTTATAATGTAAGATTTAATGCTACTTTTAGCAATTCTGTCATAATACAGAGCTATTTATAGCAGAAATATCACCTTAGCATCACAAATAAACTCTTTCATAAATTAAGTTTTCTTAGCAGCAATAAAACATCTTAAAACAAACATTACCCTGTTTCCATTCCAGCTGGACACTTCAGATTTAGTTTGTAAAGCCTGACAGTCGGGAGATGTCTTCAGTGTTAATAAAGTTCCCTTGCCTTTTTGCTGTAATTAAGTTACATATGCTGACATGGATACACATAATCTCAAAGGAAGAGCACGAAAAATAAAAGCCCTGTCACACAAAATAAAAGCCTTATGCAGAAGTTAGACTGTGGTGCATAATGATCAGCGCAGAGTTTTGTTTTTTTTTCCCAAACATCTGATTGGACTTGTTTGCTTCTGCATGCTATTCTGAATCAAGCATGCTTTGTTTGATGTGGAGTGTTTAGATAATATCTTTCTTTGCTTCTTTTTTGTCAGGGCTGTAAGCAACATGCAGTGAAATAAGACGTGCTGCTCTGGGAACCGTGATCAGCTGTTATTGACGTATTCATCAGTTTGCTGTACCCGTCCAAAAACATCTGTACTCAACTGGCATGGTACAAATACATGTACCATTACACCCCTACCTTTCAGACTTGATTTTCAACAATTTGAAGCACAACTGGAACCACTGGCCTCATCCCTAGGCTACAAGCATGAATGTGACAAGGTCATGGAAACAATCGAGTGCAGAGGTGATACCCGTGAGGCGATGATGGCGAGATCTTCTACCACATAGTGCCATCTTGATGTAGTCAGAGAAGCTTGCCAGTAGAAGAGCATTTTGAGGATACAGTAAAAAGCAGTAAAAACCTCTTTGGTGAGTGCTAAGAGCACAGCAGCTTCATGACTACCTTCACACTGAAGGAGGTTTTCTAAATTTGCTGCAATCAGCCACACTCTGATTGTTATCCAGTATAAAAGGTGTCTTACTGTAAACAGCTTTTCAAACTTGGCCCTTCCTCACCTTTCTGCTGAGACATGCTACATTCAAGGAGCTTTGAAAAAAAAAGGACTTTTAAAAACCTTGTAGAATAATCAAGTCAAGCCTTGTCCACATGGAAACATTGTTTTACAAAACAATCTGTTTTAGTTGTTTCTAAAGAATATCCCTGTGAACACTTCACCGTTTCAAGAAATGTTTTCACATGTAAACCAAGAAAACCTGCTGTAGTAACTATGCCAGGCCTGTATGTGGCGCTGGAGCATGCTCACAAAGTCTACATGTTTGGTCAGAACCGTACACTTTATATATTTTACTCCACAGTTTGTGGTTCAACCTGCAAACTCAACAAGAAGAAAAAGACAAGGATGGTGAATACAAGAGCAAGAACCAAATCTTTTTTTTTTTTTTTTTTGTGGTTGGACGACAAAGTGGAACTTCTACTTTGTGTCACAATAAACTACAAGACCACAAAAAGGCAGGATGTTGTTGACTTGTAAGATGTGTCAGTCCAAATAATGGATGCGTTTCGGGTCCAGTATCCAACAGAGGGACAGCTTGAGGAAAGGGTTTTGCTCATCTCCTCTTTTAAACTATTCCCCACATTTCCAATCCGTGCTGGCAAGATGTACAGGAATGAGCATAGGCCACTGTCCAAACTAGGTGAAAACATTGATTTGTACCATAATTGAAATTTGACAAAAAAAATAAATAAATAAAAAGTTGTCCATAAAGACTCCATCTAGCAATCCCAGAAACTAAAATAGCATAAAATCTTCTTCATCTACCTTTAAATTGAACTTGACTGATAGGCATGTCTTTTGTTCTGACCTTTATCATTTCTTTTGAAATTAAACATTTTTTTTTCTCTGCCAGCTGCTATAGTGCTAAGAATTCACTGTGTATAATAGTCTGGCATCATTGTGAAGCTTAGAGATCCCCCTTTTTAAATTTTTCTGATGACATCATTCTAGATTAATTAAAAAAAAAAAGTTTTCAAACTAGAAGTCTTGTAAACAAAGCTTACTTGTTGCTAGCTGGGTGATAAAACACCAAACTTCAACAAACTATGCATCATTTTGAAGCTTTTGAGATGGAGAATTTGAAAATAATAACAACTCAATATTAAAAAAAACAAAAAACTTCCCATTCTGACTCTTTTTGCCAGCACAGGACACAAACTTTAAATGTCTAATTGAGGTTTATAGCATTTTTGTTTTTTGTATAGTTGACAGTTCAATAAAGTGATAAAAACACTTAGATCATTTGGTGTAATAATAAGGGGAGTTTTCTCTGCTTTATTTAAGGTGGTATCTCACAGAATTCATGAGAATGTCTTCAGAATGTCTCACAACTTTTACCAGGTTCTCAGTTGTCCTATACAGGTCACATAGGCATGCAGTCCTGTCGCTTAGCTTTTAAACATGTTCAAACAATTTGTGCAACATTTCTCTTGAAATAGTCTCAAAGTCATTGTAGTTGTCTCCAAACCACCTCAAGGGCCCTAAAGATGACACCTGCACAAGAACTCTGTTTTATGTCAGAAAACATCTGAAGCAAATGTCCAGTTCTAAAAATCACACTGATGATAAATAAGAACTACTGAAGAACTGGACTTAAACTGTCTATCTATATTTTAAAGTGTACTTCAGAAGCATTATAAATGTGGGAGCGGCTGCTGAGGTGGACAGCCAAATAATGAACGTGCTGAAGAACAGTTTTACAGGCTGTGCACACAAAAAAGGCTGTAATTTTCATAAACTGGCTACTCGAAACGAAGCCACACAGTTTGAGTGTCTCTTGATTGGAAATACTCGGAGTTCACTGAGGCTGCAGCGGAAAAGTCACAGATTTTCTTACAGTTTTGAGTGATTTTTTTCACCAACAGTCGCAGCTCAGTGAAATATCATCTTTAAAGCATTGTTATTGTTCCTTGTCTGATCACTGATCACCACAGTATATGACAGTTTAGTTGTAGTTAAGAAACTGACATCTGCACCACAAACAAGCATGCAGTATGTCATTACTGTTGATGCAGGTTTCATGCCTGGATGTTGGAGGTTAGGTTAGAAGTAGTTCTAAGACATCGTAGAGTGCAATAAACTGCATAGATAGTTTTTTTTCCTCCCATTCCCCCCCCCGCAGTGTTGATCCCTAGTTTTTGTGTCCTACCTGAAACTCCTCTCTGAGCTGCGAGGTGTTGCTCTGAGAGTCCACCTTCAGCATTTCCTTATAGGTGAGGGCAAACTCAGACACAGGGATGGCAGTTTCTCCACACAGACAGGCCTCCAGGATGGCATCGTGGATGAACACATACTGCTCCTGACAGACAGGCAGACGGAGGACAGAAACATTCAAACATTCACCAAATCACACAGAAGCCTCCCTGCACCGAGCAGCAACTCAGCTGTTAATTGCCACTCATGAGGAACATTCTGAATTTAATTACTGCTGTTGAATGTTGACTAATAGCTGTCAACTGTCAAATATTCTTCACATTGCCATGGCCACCCCACAGCATTGTTTCCTAACAGAACACTGTCAATAAATGGAGGGAAGAGTGCAAAAATCACGTATCAGGAGAGCCACACACTGCCCACACAACATATTTAAATAACATCAAGAGCTGAGCAATTAACGAGGACACTGGGAAATTTGTTTTGACATGGAACCAAACAAAGGATCAAAGAGGCGGGAATTCATTTAAAATTACTGGCAAAATATGGCCCCTCTTCCAACTTATTTATCATTTTTAATGTGTTCAGTAATTACAGAAATATGCTTTTTAACAGTAGCAGCAAATACCAGTGGTTTGGTGTGTTTTGTACCACATTTGAAACTTGTGAAAAGGAGGGGAAAAAAACAACCTTTCCAAATGTTTAAAAACTCTGTTTTAGTAATAAAAGTTTTTTTTCTGGTGTTTTTATTTAAAAAAACTGTAATTTGCATTATGTAGAGTTCAAATAAAAACTAGCAGCTGTGTATTTATACAAATAAATTAAGAATGTAAGTGTTTAATTTGTTGACTATTTACTTAAATACCAGTCTTTAAATGATAACTTAAATAATTATAAACTCAATAAAAGATTCTCAGCTACTACCAGACCAAATCTTAGCTCAATAATTGGAAAAATGGCCATTTTTGTGCGTAAGTCAGTTGTCTGTGGCTGTGTGTATTTTACTAACATATACACACTTGACTCCTATAGTTAAAAGCAAAGTTAAAATAACAGACCTTGTGTAATCTTCTGTCATCAGTTCACACTTGGAATGTGTTTTTGCTAATGCTACAGACAAACAAAGGCCCACACAGACAGAGACAAACATTATTGCCTTTCACCTTTGGTGATGAGGGATAAAAACCAAATACTGCAGCTTTAAATACCTTTTCTTTTAAGTACAAGTAATTTTGTGGACATCCACAAGTCTTGTTTCAGAACATGTCTGTATCAGCATTGTTTCCTAATCTCTAAAGCTTTAATGGAAAATTCTGTTCCTCCAGCTGCTTTGTAGTTTAAAGTTCAAAGCTGTCAGCATGGCCTCTCTGAGCCCACTTCAGCCCTCCCACTCACTTCAGTCTGGATCATGTTGATACGACGGGAACATAGGGTCTTAACACAGTTGTAGATGTCCACCACTCCTTCACACTCGGCCATATCCAGCATGACGTCCAGCACGATGTAGCAGCCAGTCCTGCCTGCCCCCATACTGTCAGAGGAGAGAGGAGAGGGGGGGACAAGCCTGAGCACAGCTCGGAAATCACACGTCTCACTGTGAAACCTTTAATAATCTTCTATACAGTCTGTTTAAAACGATACAAAAGGTTGGACAGATCATCAGATGGACTGACAGGTGTACCCTGCCTCTCATTCAGGGACCACAGAGCACCAACTTTCCAGGATCAAAAATCAACATCAACCAGACAGAGAAAAGAATCAAACAGGAGATTCATGAGCAGGAAAAACAAGAAGATTTACATTTTCTATGAAAACACTAAGCTGGAACTGAACAAGCAGAACAGAAGCTAAAAGCTAAAAGCAGCAAAACATCAGATAAAAAATAAAAAGTGAAATGTTGCTCAAGAGCTACAAGTAACAAAATGCTAGCAAAAAGCTAAAAGTAGCGCAACACTAGCTAAAAGCTGAAAATTGCAAAAGACTAGGTAAAAGTTCAAAGTAGTAAATTGCTAGCATAAAGATAAAAGTAGCAACATACTTTCTAATAGACCTATTAGAAAGTATGTTGCTACTTTTAAAGCAGCACAAAAAAATGTAAAGCAAAAACATTTTCAAAAGCTAAATGTAACAAAATGACAGCAAAAAGTTAGTAGCAGAACGCTAGCTAAAAGCTGAAAGTACCAAGAAACTAGCTAAAAACAGCAGAATTTTAGTGAAAAGGAGTGTTAAAACCTGTAAATGGAAAAATAATAGCCAGTGCACTAAAATACCAACAAAATCTACATAAATTCATTTAGAAATCTCTTGCCCATTAACAGTTAGCACTCAGTGAAAATAAAGGAAAAATGTTGTATTTTAAACAGCATTTTTATTACAACTCATTTATGTCTGTTTTCAACACAATTTTTTATATTCTACTCCTCCAGCAATTTTGCAAAAACTAAAAAAACAGGCTTTATAACTCAGACTTACATCACAGTAGAAACAGATTTCAAAGTTTAAATTGGTCACAGTAAGTTAGACACTTTGATATATTTTATGGTTTTCCTACAATAACAGTTAAGGTTCGATAATTTTTAAACCACAGAATGATTAACTTAGTGTTGATGTCAGACACTAACTAATGAGCTGCCTAAACCTTCCAAATATATTGCAAACAAACTCTTTATTCTCAAAAGCTTTTCACCCTGAGTGTCTCACTGCAGCAGGACTTTTGGTGTTCTCTCAAATCTTCTGGGAGTGAGTGCACACACCCAAACTATCACTGACTTCACTTCTATCTGAGTTCAGAATTTTCCTTTAAAACTGGAAGTGAAGGCTCTTTACATAAAACACTGTGGACACACACGTATTGACACGTATCATGAGCATACGTCTAATGTTTGTAACCTGTTATAACTGCCCATCAGAACAGGTATATATGGGCTGCTGTAGTTCAGATGCTGCAGAATGGAGCAGCCAAAAAAGACAATATAAGAACAGGAACATTGGCAGTTTGTCTTCCTTTTATTTTTCAAGAGAACAAACAAACAAAAAAAACTTGTGCTCAAAGATTTGATCTTTTTGGGGCATCAAAATGTGGTTTTGTAGAAACAAACAACATCCATCCATCCAACCATCCATTTTCTTTGCCCACTTTTCCATGCAAGGTTGCCTGGAGCTGGTGTCTGTCTCCAGTCATTGTGTGAGAGGCAGGGGACACCCTGGACAGGTCGCAAGTCCATCACAGGGACACATTCCCTGTCTCACTCACAGCTGGGGACAATATGAGTTACCAGTGAGCCTAACATGCATGTTTTTGGTCTGCAGTAGGGAACCAGAGTACCTGGAGTAAACCTGCTCCACACAGAAAGTCCTCATCCTGCTTGTGAACCTCTGACCTTCTTGCTGTTAGGCAACAACTCTAACCACTTAGTTTCATAAAGTCCAAATTAAAAATGAAGGTGTGCCTTAATAAACATCAGGCACCCAAGTAGTTTGATTTTTTAAATTTATTTATTTAAAAAAGGGACAGTGTAGATTAACAAATATTTAAACAAGTGAATGTAGCTGAGTTATCCAAAGGCTAATTTTCATCAGAACTCCCTTTCAGTGTGAAGTGTAAATATACAACATTCAAAAAAACACCAAACAACATAGATTAAAATAGTAAAAATATAAATAAAACACAAGAAACATATTAAAACATAAAACCACAGAACTATAAAATTTAGGCATTTAATCAACAACAAACTGATCTTACTTTTTATGTCCATTTTTTAAGACTTTGGACTGCAACCTTGTGCTTTATTTATCTCTACATGAAACCTTTATTTTACTCAAAATATGGGCTCAAAATGGTCGGCTAAGTGTCACTTTCCTGTTTTTTTTCCCTGTCTTAACTTAAAAAAACAAGGCATGCAATACAATGCAACGTGAACAGTATTTTTATATTAACAGTATGTTAACTAAAATTGATCAAGTATGTTTTTAAAGGTCAGGCCCATTTTGTGGCTGTATACAAACTGATTTAGTGTCAAAGATGATGAATCCTGAATCTGGCTCTTTTACATGTAAAGGTTGCAGACCCCTGGCTTAGATTTTTACAAAAAAAAAGTCCCAATTTAGGTTTGGGCTTTTGAAAAGCAAGCTGATAGAGTTTGGAGTTTTGGGCACCCTTCAAATATTTTTCAAAAATTTTCTAGTTGATCTTGTTATTTATTTTTTTCATCTTAATTTAGTGTGAATCAGGTGTAACAGGCAGGCATTTATTGAAAGGAGGTGTCATTTTATCTGAGAAAAGTCTGTCTTGTTTTGTTTTTTAAATGAAATTTCTGCTTGGGTGGCAGGAAGACCAAGCTGTTTAATCAATGAGCTTCATTACAGCTTTTTATTGAATTTCCAAATCGAGTCACAGACAACCCAAAGGGCAATGAAACGCTGCTGCTCTCCTTGTTGTGGACAGAATCAGCTGCAGCACAGGTGTGGGAGTGAGCCAACAGCCTGCATCGCTCAGCTAATGTGTTACATATTACATATTTACTAAGAAACCTGTTACTCTGATCATTATGACCACTCATTAAGCCATTTCTGGCTTGACTACTGAATTCTTCTTTTGAATCTTTTGCCTCCTGAAGATAAAAATTGGATTCTTACAAAGAGACCGACTGTTTGATTATTCAGACTAACAGATTCTTTATTGATTTGACGTGCATGACTGTCATGCTGCATTATTAGCTCTATGTGGACGTACGAGAGCAATTTCATTCCACTGACAAACAGCAGGTCACGGTGCTCTTTAATATGACAGTTATTAGGATTATTAGGCTGCAATCTGCTCTGTGTTATAATGACAAACTGGTAAAGGCAGGAAGGGGGAAAAAAAGTGGGGCATCTTGTTCTGCAGAGGGTTATCAGCACAGAATTGTTATATCACACTCTTTTTTTACAGACTTAATAAACTGTCAGAGTTACAACGTGACAAAATGGTTTGCATGAATGCAGAGTATATTGCTCATGCAGATGGTTTATTATGAAATGCCTCCCAGAACATCTCACAATCAGCAGCTAGATTTTACAGCAGCTTAGCTTTCAAATATTCTTTACAATCCCTCATAAGAGCACATACAGTCGCTGGCAAGCCTTCCTCAGACTGAAAATGAACTGCACCACAGAAAATTTGATTAAAATTCTTCTAATAAAGCAATCCTGGTATGAGCCAGAGTCAGATCTGCAGCTTTCACAGCAGCTCAAACAAACTGTTGGCAGAATGATACAAACACTTTGTCTGCAAGAAACATTCCTTCTTTTCATTACCAAATGAAAATGTTTGCAGTATTTTGATATTTTCCCAAAGAAAAATACAGAGAGCACTGTGAGCAAAGGACTTGTTTGAAGGTTTAATGGTGGTGTTCATTAGTTGGCACAGAGGATAAATGTCCCTCACTGAACCCCACTTTATTTGATTAAGGAAAAAAAAAATCCACAGCCTGCATTTTTATGAATTTCGCACCAGTTACACTTTAACAACTGTAATAAGATGTTGTATTGGACTGGCGACCTATCCAGGTTGTACCACAGGCACCTGATTATATTCTAAAATGGGGGAGCAAAATGAGGACTGGAAAACACCTGGCACCACTGGTCTCTACATCGAAGACATCAAAGTGTTCGTCTTTATTATGATGCATGACTAATTGGTGTCATGGAAACTGTAATGAATTCACGTCCTCTGCAGATTATTACTTTATCATATTTACTTTTTAAAAAAAAATCTGTTCATTGTTTATTTTGAATGTTATATTGACAATTAACAACAAATAAATATCCCTAACAAACAAGTAAAAGAAAAACTTTAATTCTATAAATACACATACACTTCTATACACATTATGCATATATGCATATATAAAGACATTAACTGTGGTGCTCAGCTCAGAATGGCGTGACATCCTGTACCTTTAACATAGGATAAAAAAGGAATCCAGGTTATTTCAAATGATCCAGCCTTACCAGCCAAAGTCAGTCGGATTTCTTCCAGTTTAAAAAAATAAAGAACTGCTCTAATCTATGGGGCGCCGTTTGTAAACGAGCTTGTGCTCAAAATTCATGCCTAAATTTTGTCACATTTAGCTTCAAACACTGTTTAAAAATGTAGTGTGGATTTTCTGATGTCACTTTTTACAACATTTAGCTAGTTAAATGTAATTGTTACAGCTACATGCTAAAT
>NC_051434.1:23974538-24038988 GCF_001649575.2 Kryptolebias marmoratus
AGCTGTAACAATTACATTTAACTAGCTAAATGTTGTAAAAAGTGACATCAGAAAATCCACACTACATTTTTAAACAGTGTTTGAAGCTAAATGTGACAAAATTTAGGCATGAATTTTGAGCACAAGCTCGTTTACAAACGGCGCCCCATACTAATCCAGATTGTATGTGTAGGTGGAATGATGGTGTCAAGAACTCAATCCCACATTTCAAAAGGGGAACCTCCCAGCTTCACAATGATGTCAGATCATTTTCGAAGGAGTTTCCCACACTTCAGCAGCCAGCAGAGAAAAAGTATTTCAAAGAAAACTAAAAGGATTAGAATCCAAAGGCTTTTTTTCTGAAGATGTACTTGTTAGAAAACTTCAACTCAAAAGTAGATTAGGAAGATTATATGCTATTTTAGTTCGTCAGCTCACCAGATGGTTTCTTTTTGGATGTGTTTATTTTTTCTCACTAATGTCAATTAAGGTGAAAATCAATATTTTCACTGTTCCTACACTGCTGCCTGCACACATTATGACTCATTTAGCTGAAACAGGTCACATGTGTGCAACATGCCAAATCTGTGAGCCTGAGGAGAATTCTTTGTGTATTTAGTTTTTAAGCTGGGCTGTTTTGTAATGTCAAACTCACTGAAACATTACTGATTGTTGATGCTAGCATAACGTGTTAGCATTAGCATTGTTGGCCTACTAGCATAAATGGAACACCAACTGCAGTTGTAGCCAAGCTTCTAGGCCTGAACAAGCACAGCAGCATCTGCAGCCAAGCTACTATACCAAACCATGGAGGCTCCGAAACAGCAGCAACAGTAGGAACATTAGTGGATGAGCTAATCAAGCCTTGGAACCACAAACCCTCAGAAGCAACAAGAAAGCAGCCAAGCCACCGGGCCAGAAGTTGGAATTGACAAAATTATTTTTGCTATGCTATGAACAACATGGTCACTGTTTAGGGTTAGGGTTATTGTCCCTGAAAAAAGAAAACAATGAACCTTTTTTAGTTGTGAACATTTTTGAAGTCTAGAATTCTGCTGTTCTTTCAACAAATCTGCTCAGACACCAACAACAAGGACACACTGCTACAAGATGAACTCTTAGGCTACATTCACACTGCAGGTCGCCAGTTTCCGAAATGACCTGCGTGCACAGAAGAAGATATGGGAAATGGCTTGCACTTGTATAGCACTTTATCTAGTCCAAGAATCCTAAAGCGCTTTTACACTACAGTCAATCATTCACCGATTCACACACTGATGGTGGTAAGCTACATTGTAGCCACAGCTGCCCTGATATGACTTTACACTCCACACGCTGTGTTACTGAAAGTAAATATGGCCACTGCGAGTGTTAGCCTGTATGTATTGATTCTGAAGTTGCTGTCCAATTGGGGCCAACTGTACATCCAAATGGTAAAAGATAAAATAAGATGGAAAAGAAAAAGAGCACACGTGTTAATGATAACCTTTTTGTTTTGGAGCTGTGGCTGGTACCTCTGTACAGAGGCATGTGTGGATGGACACACAAGCCAAGAGTGGTAGGACTTTGACATGAGGGACCACCGTTCTGTCGTCCGAAAAAAAAAAAAGACAAAGCAACTGGAATTCTATTCTGTAGATGAAGACGTGCAGAGTTTTGAGATTTCAACTGCATGATGTTGGTATAGATGCTATCAGTATTTGGATTAATTCACTAACCCCTACTTCAATGATGTAAAAGTTGGATGAAATGTAATGAACGTTCACACTGTGGCCGCTTTGAAAAACATCGGCTATGTATCTAATTCAGTACCACATACTGAAAAGACCTGGGTCGGATATTATAAAATCGAATATGTCACGTTCACACTGCCATGAAAAAAATCTGATGTGTGTCACTTAGGGGCAAAAAAAATAAAAATATTGGAACTGGGTCACATTTGCCTGTAGTGTGAACGTAGCCCAAGTTACCGTTCTGTTTCCAACGTCACTCAGGAATGTCTAATGGCTTTGCTCTTACTTTTGTCTGGTATTCAACCTAATTGTGGTCCCTTCACTGTTTGTGAAACACCAGCTGATTTTGAAGAACGTGTCTGGGTTACATATTTTATATAGAAGTGCGTGTAGCTTGCTTTCAAACATGCATATGCTGCAAATATGAGCAGAGGAAACTGGTGCTGATGTTATTGTTGTTTCAGAAACTTGGCTTTGTAAATCCATTTCAGATAAAAATGTGTAAAATAATGGTTTTAATGTTTATACTGTGTATCCCTCTATCTTACTCAAATTATTAATAGTCCAACTCATCTTAACCCAAAGTGTGTAGACAAATATTTTCTTATCAATCTATTTATTGCTAATGCACCACAAAAATACTGTCTTTGCTAATGAGTTAAGTACCCACTGTGCAAGTGGTGCTGTTGGGGAAACTAAAATGCCCTGTTGTAAGCATCATTTAGTTAGAAAAAATAATCTAAAACAGTTTAATGAACAGGCCTTCCTTTGGGATCTTCTTCATTTGGACTGGGGCCAAAATTCACTGATTGACAACAATCTTGCTTGAGATTTGTTTTTGCAGTACTTTTACATCTTTACCAGACAAACATGTCCCTTTTCATCAGTACAGAGTAAAAGGGTGTAACAGCATGGGTTCACTTCTGAGCTTGCAAGTTTCTTACACAAGAGAAATCAGCTTTGGGCAACAGCAAGAAGGCCTAGCTCTGAGGTTGGCTGGCAGCACTTTCACCAACTAAGGAATCCCTGGACGGATTCCATTAAAAAAGCAAAGCAAATTATCTATGTCAAACTGCACAGTGGTTAAATGACTTCCAAGACTATGAATATCACAAAATATAGGGAAATCCTGGAGGACTGATGCTGTCTGCAGAAGAACTGGGTTGTATGGACATTCACTCATCTCACCTGCTGAAGCTTTGAACTCCTTCAGAGTGCTCACAGGTGGCCTGACTGACTCTGTCAAATACTTTTTCAGCATCCAGTGCAATTAAAGCCTTGGGTAGAGTACTTGTGGTGGGGTTGTCAATCACAAAAAATAATTTCCAAATAATAATAATAATAATAAAAATGTATCTATTGCAGATAAAACCAGATTGATCTAGGTAGTATATAATTGAAGGTAAAACTGCTTCTAAGTGTCTGGCTACTAATTTTGTCAGCATTTTGAAGCCAGCATTCAACAAAATGATGGAAAGATGCAAACCACATAATATTAAGTCTTTACCCTTTTTCAAAAGCAACAAGATAAGACTCAGAAAATATCTCCAATAGGAATGGGACCAGCTTCTTCAGAACGGATTAGTGAAATCAGGTTGGGAAGTCCGGTGTTGTCTACATCCCTTAAGCTGGTCTCATGCAAATAAAATATATGAGAATGAAGATGGCAGAGATAGTGAGAAACTTTACTGTGTTTGATTGAGTTGTCCAGGCCCATACAATTCAAAGTAACAAACTTAATATCCCCAACCACACTAAGTGGTGAATTCTTCAACTGAGCCATAAATAGAGAAAAGTTTCAACATGTGATAACATAAACAAAAGAGAGAAAGGGGGGAAGGAAGGCAAATATTTCAAGATACTTCATCACATTAAGCACAACACCTGCAGAGGTCTAGACATATGGGGTAAGTGCCAACCCAATTCCCCTTGGAAGAAATTCAACAAACAAACCCCCAAATTTGGAACAGAACACCTCTCTCCTCCTGCTTCTCCTAGCAGAAGCATCAAACTAATGATGCATGTTACATATCTCCACTGGAGATGGGATTTATGGCTCTTTAAAATTAATGGATCTGCAAGACCGAAATTCCGTCAAAGACCAGTTCAAAAGACTGGCTTTTTTGAAGTAGTGGGGTATATGTCATTACGTACGGCCATACGTCAATACGCACAGCCATATGTAGTGGCCATACCACATGACAACCAGATTACTCATCTCCCCTAAAAGCCTCCATTGCAATTACATGCACATGGCCAGTTATGCTAATTAGGTGATGATGTCAATTAGGAACTTGTAGCAGCTTTTAGGACAGCTCAAAGCTACTTTTCTTACTGAGTCTTACTGTGAGCTAGCTGCCACCAGTGTAGCTGAGTTGGACTCAACCAACTCTAATTTGAGGGAGGTGGGTGTAGATTGTAGCAATTATATTTTTAATAGTAAGTTAGTCAGTTTTTAACTGAAGTACAATTTCAATCAATAGACACTTTATGTTTTTGTCTTATTGCTGAGAGTAATACATGTTTGAAGTCTTAAAATGGGGAAGCAAAAATATCATCCCCACTTTGAAAACTGGGGGAGCAGCTGTTCCATCTGCTCCACTGAGCAGGAAGAAATGGATATACAGTATACAAAATATATTCATATGGAATGAATAGATGGATTTATCCCAGCTGTGCTACTTACCAAAACAAGTATTTTAAAAATGCAGAGAAATCCACGGTGAAACAGAAGTAAATACCTGCAGGTTAGTTATATTGCTCAATGTTCTAACTCACCTGCAGTGGACCACCACAGGCCCAGCATCAGGGGGTGTCGAGGCCTTGACCCGGCGCAGGAAAGCCAGCAGGCCAGTGGAGTGGTACGGCACGCCATGCTCTGGCCAGGAGGTGAAGTGGAACTGACACACCTCGTGTTTAGCAGGGTAGCCTCTCTGGAAAACAAAAATCAGGCAGACTGAATATAATGGGATTGGCAGCCATTGTTGGAGTTTACAAATAAAAACAAGTTCAACCAACATTAAAGTGAATGAGAGCTGGACATAGGTGAGCTGGCAGATATGCTCAGAGAGTTGACATTAAAAATAATGAGCCTGTGACTCACCCGCTCCATGGCGAAGGTGCGCACCGTGTACTCTGCCAGAGTTTCTGTCTTCAGCAGTGTTATCTTAATGTCACCGTACAGCTCAGTGTCATCAGGCCAGTACTTACAGCACTTAATCTGGAAAAACAACAAAAAGATTTATCCTAACGCTACTGAATAAGTTTTCAAACCACTTCACAAAATTACAAACTGCAGTGCTTTAATCATACCCTGACCTGTGCTTCTGAAGCTGTCCTCCTCTCCACCAACAAATATAAGGCATAATAAATGATTTAAAACAGAAGTTGAAATGTTTTCACAGGTTTTTATTTGAGCATTTTAGGACTTTGAAAAGAAAAGTTTCTGTCCCTGACCAGCAGCCCTCCACACAGTTGTGATTTCAAAAGAAAAAGCTGTTTTCTTTTTCAATTTTTTCTGTTCATGCAGTACTTTTTGCAACACCAACATTTTTTTTTCTAATGCTGGCCTTATGGTCCTAACATTTTCCACCGCTTCAGGCTGCAAGCCTATTTCCTGAGAAATGCCTGCTATATTTTTTCACCGATGACCAAAGACTATAGAGAATGTGCAGAGGTTGTAGTTGCTCTGCAGTAGGAAAGATTTAAATGCTTGGGCACGCTTAACCATGCAGGCTGACACACGGCTGTGCTGCTTGTCAACAAAAAGTCTACTTTATTCCTTTTTTTTAAAAAATCATGTTACATCCAAAAGGTTTTCAACTTTACAAAAAATACCATCTAAGTTGCTGTTATGTTTACTCTCTGGCTGTGATTAGGTGAACCACCTAACAGTCTAATGAAAGTCTCAGTGTTTTTATGGGTGTGTTTGAGTGAACAATTACATCTCATTAAATTAAAACACATTGCATAATGCCAATATATGCTCCTGAGCAGAAATTAAAAAAAAGGTTTAAATATAACAGGGTAGCTCTGGAAATGTTGTATTTGACTAAGTCTACTTTTACTCACTGAATAAAAATTTGCATTTACTTTTTAAACATTTAAATTTAGTATATATATATATATATATATAATATGTAATGTACAATCGGTACATACTGGTAAATACTAGCCTGACTCTGGTGTTTTTCACATTTTGGACATACAGCATTCTGATGGGACCAGAACAGAACAGGTCACAATATTGGCTTCAATATACATCAAAACTCTGACCTTGAACCGCAGCCACCAAAGTAAAAGGACATCAATCATGATCAGACAACAGCACCCATTTCCTCCCCACACCAGAGCACAGCAGCTCGTTTGACATACAGGGAGCTCCAGAAATACACTCCCTTCATCCATCTTCAAAGGTGGGCTGAAGAGAGCAGAGAGCAAGGGAAAGGGAAAAAAAACTTACCCTGCCGATTTCCACCAGCTTGGTGAGCATGACGATACTGAAGCAGTTTTCCTGCCAAACCATCCGCCAAAAATCGTAGATCATCTCCTGATTGGGCCCTGAACAGGAGCAGTACAATATAGATGCGGGTGGAGGTGTGGGAGGGAAAAAAGCAGGAAGGCGGAGTGGAGGATGAAGAAGGTGGAGAGTTGAGACATAAGTCAGACAAAATAGCAGCAATAACCATCAGTGTAGAGGCACTGTGTAATCTATGCCAGGCAGTAGAGTAACAATGTGTCAGTCATGAACTATAGTCTGCTCTCCGTTCTCCTCAGACTGGGAAGAAATGTCATTTCAATACAACCATAAATTCTGAACCATTGTACAAACAAGCTCCTGGATTGCCTCTCCCAGGTGCCAGCGGCTCACACAAATCATGCCCCCCCCCAAGAGAAGATGACACTTTCATTGATTTCATTACACTGGGGCATCGATAATATCACAAGGTACTCCTTCATACTTCATACTTATTAGGCAGGAGTTCCTACTGTTTTTTTTATCTGTTGTTTGTACATTTTACAGCTGGATGTCAAGTGTTGAAGATGTCTAATCTTCTTTTGTTTGTTTCAGTGTGTCAGGAAGCCATACTGTTTTATTTAGTAACACTTTTCTTCAATATCATCAGCACATTGTTGTCCGTTTAATTAGCTAAAGACAAAAATGTGTATTATTCCACTGCACAAAGTAGTTGCTACATCAATGCACCATTTCCTCATATCTGACTGATGTACTAACGCTTCAAAAATTTGGGACCTAGTATCCTTTAAAGGAATGTATTTCTTCCAATGCATTTCATGCCAGAGTTTTAGACTAAGAGCGCCTAAAGATGCATTTATAATCTGTGAGAAGTAAAGAAATCTTTGTTTCTTTCTTTCTCTTTATTTCGAACAGACAAAATAAATATAAGCAAGGAAAAAAAAAAATATATATATATAATATTAAAACAAATTGTCTTGCCCAATCGACATGCAATCTTACATTATCTGTTTGAAAATCTGCTCTCTCTGATGCAGATACAAGAACAAAATGATTTCCTTTTGTTCTCCTAGAAGTTCAGAGAGCCCGTTCTCAACACAAGGTCTGGGCAGAACCTTTTTCTTTGGGGGTTTGCGTCAACTGTTGCGTGAGGGGCCAGTTATGTGAAGTGTGTGTGTGTGTGTGTGTGGGTTATGTGGCCACGCTTTTCTTTTCCATGAGCAGCTCAGGAACCAGTGCCACTGTGGTCACACTGGCAGTATTAGCTGCTGAAAGCTAGCATTAGCTTCTGGGATCTAATATTCTCCTGGGCAGAGGTCAGCAGACTGTGTGTGGCTGCTGCTGAGCGGACGGTTGACAAAATGACAGCCAACAACCTGAAATATACACTGTTCTTCATCACTTACATCCAGTGATTTCTTTCTGACCATTTTATCAAAATCTGTCCACTGGTTCATGAGATTATTTGCTAACAGACAGACAGAGTTGACTTCAAAGAGTTATTGGTAAGATTTTAAACAAAGTATTTAAAGAAGCAAAAACTTAATGTTGCAAAATGCTAGCTAAATGCTAAAAGTTGCAAAACACCAGAAGCATCAAAACGATAGGTTAAAATAACCAAACACTAGCTAAAAGCTAGCTAAATGTATCAAATGCTTTTTTTTAAATTAGCAATAGCTGAGAAGATAAGTATTTACAGTAGCAGGATTAGAATTAGCATCAGGAGAATTAGCTTTAGCAGTAGCAGCACAAATAGTAGTAGATTTTAAAAAAGAACATTTTTGAAGGCTTTCAAAAGATCTTAATGTATTTTATTAAGGATTCTCTTGCAAAAAAATTGAAATCTTTTAAAAAGTATGAAACTTACAAAAAATGACATCTGAACAAGCTGAATGTTTTAATATATAAACAGTTAAAATAACACAAAGTATGAAGGAGTAATTGGTTGTCAAAAAAACTGGATAATAACTGTAAATGTTGAATCAGCACTCATACAATTATTACTTTCTGTTAAAATTTGTCTAGTGCACACAAGAGTTTTTAGGGAATAGACAAAAACACAGAGTGTTTGTTCTTGAAATGCATTATTCCTGTTGTTGTTTTAGTGTTTACCCTTGGGTTTGGGGAGTTGTTCAGCAAATCCCCATTTAGCTTGTTGACATTCATTCCCCGTCAGAAATGCTTCCATTAAAAACCTGGCTGGCATTAAAGCTATCCTTGTTTCCATCACTGCTATCACTGTGATCTCCTGTGGCCTGTCTTGGTGATTTTTGCTTCTGCTTTGCATTGGATTTGTTGACAATCAGAGAATAATACCAGTTTTATCCTTTCAAGCCAGCTGTCTGAGAACTGGAGATCTGACAATCAAAGAAATATGACTGATATTTTTATTCTTAGTCTGTGCATAAAGAGACGTAATCAGCCCGGTGGAAAGACACAAAAGCAAGTAGGTTTTGTATTCATCTTTAAATCATCCTTTTACAACAAAAATAGTTTTTTTGTCCACTCAAATGGACAAATATAATAAGTTGTACAACAGGTGTGGAAACTAAAAGAGCAATGATTTATGACAGCTTGTTAGAGCCACTCAGAAAAACAAAGAAGGAAGTTTTTTTCTTTTTCTTTGAGTTTCACAACAAAAGTTGAAATGCCTAAAATAAAGGGGACTGGGGGGGATTTAAAGTAAAAAGGAATTTAAAAGTTGAACCATCATTGCCGCAAAGACCTACTATATCTAAATGATTTGTTGCCACCTTTTGGTTCAGAATATGAAGAATGTCATTGGCTCCTTGTAAAATTCTGAGTAAAATTTATCATTTTAATTCTATCATACAAAGCTCTCAGCAGCCACACTCTGTTAGGAAAATATCAAACAATAATATATTTAATAAAAGAGAGTATTTTGCTCTCAGACTGCAGGTTTACTTGTGCTTCCTAAAGTTTCCAACAGTAAAATGGGAGACAGAGCTTTCAGTTCTCAGGCTCCCCCCTTTGGAACCAACTTTCAGTTCCTGCCTGTGAGGCTGACACTCTGTCTACCTTTTGTTTGTTTTTTGATAAATCCTATAGTTAGGGTGGACTTTGGTTTCTTAAGCCCTTAGTTGCTGCTGTTAACCTGTGCTTTTCTTCTTTTCTTTGTTTCCATTCTGTTGGAAACTACGCATGGACCAATCCTTTTGTTTGTCTGTGTCTCTTTCCTGTCCTCCCAAACCCTAGCTGTCTGAGGCAGATGACCACTCATCCCGAGCCTGGTTCTGGTGGCGGTTTCTTCTTATTAAAAGAAAGCCATTCCTTTCTACTGTCACCAACCTACTGCTCAGAATGGGGCATTGGTCCACAGTGCAGATTTGAAGCAATCTTCTGGTTTTCTTAGATGGATAACTTTTCTATTGTCTTGTTGTATAATGCCCTCTGACGACTTTCGCTGTGAAATGGTGCTATGTAAATGAAGTGAATTAATTATTTATTATTTGCAAATACACCATAACTTTTGTCTGGAACTGGATGTAATATATAAATAAAGCCAGCATTTTATTGTAACTTTTGGCAACTATTGGTCAGATGGCATCTATGAGGTAGTCTCTAAACTGTCTCAAAATGTTTTCCAGTAGATCAAATCATAAACATAAGGGAGCTATCAAGGTGGAACCAAAGTGGGATGATGTGGGTGCTTTGTAGGCAATGAAATAATGTGCAAAATACAATTTTGCAAGTCATGCACACAAGATAGGCTTTGATTTTTTTTTTTTTTTAAACTGGGCTGCACGGCCCATTGATGTTTACTTGCAAACACTCAAAGAGACTGTAACTGAAAATCTGACAAATTTCTCACAGGTTTGAGTCCCCGCATTGTCTGCAACAATCATATCTGACTGAGATACTACCCATACGGAGGTGAAAAGCTACCTGCTACTCTGTAAGTCACAAAATTGTCACTTAATTTGATAATTATGCTGTACTCCTTTTACCTCTAAAGTCAGAACTCAGATCAGGAACTGAAATTGTCTGAACAGTATTTCAGTCCCACCTTACAAAACCTGTAGGCTTTGCCTATTTTTGTGGAGTACATTTTATGGCATCAAATGTTTTCTCTACTGCTGGCCTTATGGTCCTGACAGTTTCTACTGCTTCAGGGTGAAGGCTCATTTCCTGAGAAATATCTGCTATATTTTTTGACCAATGACCAAAAACTACAGTGGAGAGTGCAGAGGTTGTAGTTACTCTACCACATAAAATCTTTGCCCAATTGCAGCTGCACAACTCCCTAATCACTTGGTTGCAAACACTCAGAATTCTGTAAAACTGTAATCAGTTTTTTTTTTTTTCTCTTATTCTATTTTCTCGCAATTCTGAGTCACCAACTAGTTTGCAACAGTCATAGCCAGTGGCATACTGGCTTTACTTCTCTGGGCTGCAGGGTACGTTTTACCAGAGAACAACAAAAATAACAATAATGTGAGCTATTTTTACAAGCTTCAGTTGTTTCAAGAATGCGTGTTTAAGATTGAGACTCATCTTGTGAAGGATTGAAGGAAGTTCTGTGAGTTTGCAGGTGTAATTGACAATGCTCAGAAAAAGCTCACCCAGAACCCTTGGCTGTAATGTGAATAAAAAATCAGAACTGGAGTTGGGTTCAGGAGCACAAGGGGATTCACTTCCTCTGGTTTAGTCTCTATTTTGAATTTATTCTCAATATTCCATACAGGCTGACTTTAATCTAGAAACTTGGAAATAAACCAACACATGGACAGGCTAAACACCTTTTTGAAAACAATGATGTCATGGCCCCACCTTCTGTGTAACATAACCTATGATCCCAATAATGACAGATTGCATGGTTGCATTTGTGTTGCAGATGTCAGTTTCTGAATTACGACAAAACCTTTATGCACAATATTACTTCAACAAACAGGTCAGCAATGTACATTATGTACACATTTAAAAAAATGGGAGAACTGGGAATAGTTTAAATAAACCAACAGCTGTGTATAAATACTTTACCCTGAACCCTTTGAACATTTTGAGGAACACTTCCTTTGCTCTCTGCCTGAAATCTTCCATTATGTCTGCAGATTTGAGCTGACATGACTCCCAGTCAATAGTAGTTTAATGTGACACTAAGGAGTAGTTCCACTTCCCTGTCAGTACACAATAAGGACTCAGTTTTTGCTCTTGTATTTGGCATCTATCGTTTTCTCCTTGCGATTACAGTTTAAAGGGTCTTCTCCACATCTTTTTTTCCTGTATTTGATTTATTTTGGGGCAGAGTTACAGGCCTGACATAATTACTATAGTGTTTGGGTCATTTTCTTAGTCAGTTAGCTTTTTCTTTCACAACTTGTTCTGTACTGATTGCAGTGGTCCTGAGGTGAGCCGACACCAGCTGACACAACTGGGTTTTCATATGAACACCTATTGAAACGAGACTCATTCTCACACCCCTTCCTCCATTGTTTGTGCTTTTTCTGTCCGTTAAGGTTGGCCAGCCCCCTCAGAGAATGTGCACGTGTGGCCCAGATGTTGTGACCGGGTTGCACCTGTGCGCTGCAGTACGTCTAGTCTACCTAAAGTGGTAAAGGCAAAGATAGAGCAGAAAAAAACACAAGCAGAAGCTTGTTTTGTGGAAATACTGGGTGTGGAGACTTGCTGCTGTTAATATTTGGATAATTCATCACTCAGGAACCACAAAAATACAAAAACTGCATCTAATTCCTGGTGAGAAATCACTCAGACTTTGTTTCATCTTCTTGTCTTTTGAACAGACTGTTTCATTGCCACCTATGGCTGAAATGAAAACTGAAGACCTCTGTGGTGCAGCTGAACTATGATTGTCTTCATGGATGCTGAAAAGTATGAACAACAACACTGTAGACATGTTTCAGAAACTGCTGATCTGCTGGGATTTTTACAAACAACCATGTCCAGGGTTTAAAGAGAATGGTCCAAAAATGAAAAAAACTATCCAGAGACCAGCGTTTGTGTGGACGAAAGTGTTGCTGATGTCAGAGAAAATGGGCAGACTTGTTGGAGATGACAGAAAGGCAACAGAAGCTCAAATAACCACTCCTTCCAAACAAGTCTGCAGAACACAACCCATCCGACCTTGAAGCTGATGGGCTACAGCAGCAGAAGACCTCATCAGGTGTCCCTCCTGTCAGCTAGGAACAGGAAACTCAGGCTACAACTCACACAGGCTCACCTACACTGAATAATAGGAGACTGGAAAAATATTGCCTGCTCTGATGGGTCTGAATTCACTGGACTCCAACAGCCTCTACAGCCACCAGATTTCAGTCCACTCGAGGACATGGCAGACAGTGAGAGGATAGATGACGATTCCAGCAGCTGGGGGAATCTGAATGCACGGCACGACGGGCTGCTGCTTTGGACCAGGTTCAGAGTTTGTTTCTCCTTCCCACCTCTCCCAGCCTGACTCTCAAACCCCACTTCCTTTGTGGACATAACAGTAAGCCCTGAGCACCTGCTGACCGCTGCTGAAGTACAGCTGCTTCAAGGCTCAAACTCAGCCTGCCACCACAGCTGACCACCCAGGGCTAACCGGATGATGCTGAAGGGGTGAGTGACTTTAATGACTTCTTTAATGATGCAGGGAAGTTGGTCTGCTCTGGTGGACACGTGTGTCGGAATGGAGAGAGTGAATTAAAACAGCTTCAGCAACTAAAATTTACAATGTTTAACTATTATTTTATATTTAAAGACAAAAGATTAAAGTGTAATAAGTCTGAAAAACTTATACTGAAACAGCATAGTTAATTAATGTAGACAGTGACTTCAGTACATTGCAATGATGCACAAGCAATACAACAATGATGAATGAAAACTAATTTTCTTTTACATTTTGGATGAAAAATCTGCTAACAAACCAACTTCTAAATGACAAATATGTCTGCACAAAAAAATATATCACATCTGTTTCTGGTAGTTTTAATTGGTCCAACAAAAATAACTAAGAAAAAACACAAATATAATAATAAAAGTAAGAAATTAAATTAAACATACCCGGCTAAAATGTTTTGAATTTTTCATAATGGGAGATAATGTCGTTGCCTGAGTTTGTCTGTTTGTTAGCAAAACATGTCATGAGCCATGTAATAGCTTGGAATTAAACTCTCAGAAAGTAATCATTGGGTGTACATCTGCACCTAACCCAATTCAAGATGGCTGCCACAGCTCAACAACATTAGTAAACACAACTCAGCTCGATTTTTTTTACACTTTTAGCTTTTAATTTACCGTTTTAGCTACCCCTATGCTGCTTTTAGGTAGTGTTTTGCTGCTTTTAGCCTTTGGTAAGTGTTCTGCTTCTTTTAGATTTAACAACTCAGTTTCAACTTCAGTAAGTTTCAGCATTCATGCTGCACTTTCACAGAAAATGTTTGTACAGTTTTGCAAAGCTGCTCAACATCAAATTAGTACACGGACAGCTGTGTTATTTAGGTAAATCCTGTCAAATCCAGTCACAGCTTGTACCCGGCAACAAAGTGCTCGGATCACCACTAGTCCAAAAAACTGGGAACACGAGGGAGCTTCAGCTGAAAGGCAAGGCTGAGAGGAAATGAGAGGAAAGTCTGTTAAACGCTCCCAGAAAATAAAGACGTGAGATTCCATGAGTAGCAGGCAGAGTGTGTTTGTGAGGGAGGAAGACTCCATAACCTTATCTCTGCTGGACAGACACTTTTAATAATAACCAGAAGCAGAATGCATCACTATTCTCTCGTTTTCAGACAGAAAAAAAAAAAAAAAATCTGTAAAATTTCTTTTTCCCAGTTTAACAACTTGTCAGGATTATAAAAGTGTGGACTAAAGCCACCCTATAAACCAATTTGTGTTTAGCTACAAGTTGTCCTGCAACACAAACAACAGAAACACTGAAACTCAGGAAGTACAGTCACAGTTAGACTTCATATTGGATGGCATGCAAAAGTCTGAGTACAACCCCTGACAAAACTGATGGAATCACCACTCTCAGAGGACGTGCTTTCAATTGCTAAAGTTTGCATAAAAAAATAAATATATTGACAGACACAGAGCAATTTTCTTTTTTTTCCCCAAAATTCCAACCTTCTGGCATTGAGAAAAAATTTAAAATAGCAAAATATAAATGTTGTAGTCAGTAACAATTAGATTTTTCAGATCTAACAGGGAAACCAATATGGAATCATGGGACAAACACTGCATCATTAGTCTTTGGTTCCATCACCTCTGGCTGAAGCATGGACCTAACTAATGACAAGTGTTCTTCATCAATCTGACTCCAACTCTCTCTTACTGCTGTTTCCAAATCACATTTGCAGGTTGGAGCCTTGTCATTGCCCATTTTCTTTGGCATTTATTGAAGATCAACATTCCTTCACTACCCTACTGTTTTACGATTATATTGCCCCGATCAAAGTTCTGTTAAGCAAAATCACTGAACTGTTTTCTGTAATGACAAGGAGTAATCCTGTGAATAAACTTTGTTAAAACCATTTGACTAATTTTCTTTTGAGACAAACTTAACATACATTTCATATATTCACTTCCAGCACATTTCAAAAGATGTCACAATTTAAAGGAATCATTTTTTTATTTTTCTAAATCGTCTTTTCAGTCTGAAAAGAGCTGTAAGGCCAAATGAAGAACACTGTTTCTGTAGATTAGATAACAGAGTGTGTTGGAGACTATTAAAGTAACTTATTTAAACAATCTGAGAGCAGGGCAGGTGGTAGACGTTACTGGAAACAGAAGGAAGAAAAAGGAAGGGTTGCTTCTTGTTACGTGATGTGGCATTCGTCGGACCAAAGATCACAGGCATCTAGTTCTGACTTTCAGGCTCGTCCTTTAGGCTCACGGATTTCTCCAGATTCTTGAAATCTTTGGATATGTGACCCATTCTGGCAGAAGTCATATTGAGGGATTTTTAAATTTTGAGTTAATTCTCCTTCTCAAAATCTTTAAAATTAGAATAGCTTGTGGAAGTTTGTCCATTTATCACCTGGCTCGGAACAAGTGACTTTTGTTAAGAAGACCAGTTTAAAAAGACTATATTTATTGGTCTGGAGTGATGTCTTTAGAAACTTGACCCCCACATTTCAAAAGGAAACCCCCTACCCCCAGCTTCACAGTGATGCCACATCTTCTTTGAAGGAGTTTCCCAGTGGCAGAGAAAAAAAAGGTCAATTTCAAAAGAAGCTAATAGGCTTAGAGCTAAAAGCATCTTTTTGAAGACATACTTTCATGTAAAGGTAGATTAGGAAGAATATAAGCTATTTTAGTAAGTCAGATCGCTAGATAGTGTCTTTATGGATGCACTATTCTGCAAATCTTAATTACAGAAAAAACAATATTTTCACTTTTCCTGCAGTGTTGCCTGTATGTATTGCAGCTCATTTGGCTAGAATGGGTCACATACTATGAACTGTTGATAAAGGGATATTAAAAATCTTCCCAATATTCAGAAACATTATTCAGAAATTGTTCCAGTATTTTCAACACAGCTTTATGCAGACTGATGATCCTCTTCCTTTCTTACTTCTGAGAAATTCTCTGAAATGAAATTTTTAATACCCATTTCTCTTAGCGACCTGATGCCAATTATTCTAATTATTTGTAAAATGCTCCTTCAGCTTTTTCTTACTTGCACCACTTACTTTTACAGTCTTTTGTTGCACCTGTCCCAACTTTTTTTGAGATGTGATGCTGTCATAAAATTCAAAATTAGCTTTTTTTTTTTTTTTTACAATAAAATTATACAGGTTCTTATTTTCAGCATTTGAAATACAACATTCCATTGTGATTACAATATGGGTCTATGAGCAAAATATTGAATTCTGTTTTTATTTGTATTTTCCACACAGCCCTGACTTTGTCTTGTTTGAGGTTGTACTTTTTGGAACATGACTTATAAAGTGATGCTAAAATAGATGCACACAGCTGTTTGTGTGGCCACATTTGTTGGTTATGAAGCAGCATGTCAACAGCGAGGCAAACTCTCATAGTCAAATCAGCAATCCTACTTAGTAGGATCTTTGCTGTTTTATGTCATTTCCTGACAATCACAAAAAAAAAAAAAAAACAGACTAACGGTTGTTTTTTTTCTACAACTACTTGAACTCAAATTACACTTGTACTCTGACTTGAACAGGGTTGCTGGAGCACCAGTTTTCCTGGGGAGTCTCCCTGAACCCTGTGTGTTCAAAAAGAGCAAAATGTGAAGGAGACAGAGCCTCCTCTTCTGACTCTACTTTTGAGGAGCGACAGAAGGAAGACCAAAGTGAAGATGGAAAGAAATCAGAGGGGGATTCAGTGAGTAAACACAATCAGAGCCGGCGGAGTATAAAAGAGAACGTCTTGCTGTCTTGCTCTCCTTCTTCCTATCTCTTTCTCTTTGGGAGCTGCTCGGGGGAACACGGCAGATGTAGTGCATCAACTCGACATCAGAGAGGCGCCACACCTCACATGCAGATCGAAGGGAGGAGAGACACAAAAGCAGAACTTCACAGACGACGACAGTCTGCAACAATATGGTCTCTGACAGTTACAGGCGATCCTTGTGGGAGCGCTTCCAGCAGTTGTGGAAAAGTGACTGTTTATCGTGAAAATCCAGATGTGATCGCGGTGCAGCACAAGCTGCTTGTTGGTTAATAATTCATCAGATTCGTTTGCACAAAGTCAGCTGCAGTGAACGGTAAAAACACACAAACTGAACTGTACACTTACCTTGAGTGGCGATGAAGTGGTTTGATCGCTGGTAGCCCTGTGAAACAGAAAGCAGATCGAGAGAGTTAAACTCTCATTCCAGTCCTCTGGTCTATTCTTTTACTCTATCATTTCTGTAAATGGCCTTTAGAAGACAGCTCTGAATGAAGAATCACACTGGAATAATAAGGTTTACAGAAAAGGCAAGTGTTATTGCTCATGTTGTGTTAGGAAAATATCTCACAAATCACTGGAGGAATTGTAAGGAAACGATCACAAATTAATCATTAGATGCACATTTACAAATGATTAACTTTTGAAATAAATCCAACTCAAGATAGCCACCACAGCTAAGCAACAATGCTAAAGACAAAAACACCTAAAAGTCAGCTAATTTTACAGATGTTGAGCTTAAACTCAGAAAGTGTTTTAGCACAGTTGTAGCTGAGAGTCACTCCCATCACATACACGCCCAATTCCAATGACGTTGGGACGTGTAAAACATGAATAAAAACAGAATAAGATGTTTGAAAAAACTTTTCAATCTGTATCCAATTGAATACACCACAAAGACAAGATATTTAATGTTCAAACAGATACATTTTATTGCTTTTTTACACCTCAACCTCATTCAATAATTGGGCTTGTACTCTGAGCATAGATCATGCATCGGGTCATTTACTTTAACTCTGTTCCTTCTCATCATAAAATCATCTTAAAAATCTGCCATGAAAGGCAGTGGGTGATATGCATAGCTTCAAGGAATGCCTGGTCTTTAAATTAAGCCTTTTTCTGAGCCAGGTTGTTGTGTTCAAAGTCAGCCCTGTGTACGAAACTTTGCATGCAGCCAGGGTGGCTGATCAAAGCTCCACTGACAAGTGAAGGATCCAGAGCCTGAGGAGTAATTCTACCTGAGTGACACTGACTGATCGGCCTGTCTCCTCTCTGCTCTGCTGCAGCGTTACTCCTGTTATGATACACTGTCCAAGGCCTGGGAGGCTATTAGTGGTGCCCTGGCTCTCCACCAGGCAAAGGCTGGCTGCTGAATGCAAAGATAGATCCTTACAATCTAGACCTTTTCATCAGTCATGGCTAAAGAGATTTCAACTGTTGTGTTCAGTCAACATTTATAAAAACACTGTATATACACACACACACACACACACACACACACAACCGCCCCCATATGCCCAACTCTGCCAGGTAGCAACACAAATTACATTCCATAATTGCCATGCTGGGGAGAGAAGCTGAGATGGATGGCCATCACAATGGAAGAGTGCAGGGATCCTTATTCCCATGAGCCTCTGGGCTGACCACTTTCCTGTCTGTCACCTTGGCAAGTATATTTTCTAACAGCAGAAATAAAAAATAAACCCATGTGAATCAGCGGATTGAAAAGAAAGAAAAGCAAAAATGCACGCTTCAGAGATGTGGAATGCTTTTTAATTAAATAAAAAAGAAAAAAAAATAGAGAAAGCCTTCGTTTATTTTGCTTTGACAAATTTGTCTTGCTCGAATGATGGCAAGTTAATGAGAAAAATCTGACCTGAGTGTATGCAAGTAAATGGGCTCATACTCATTGTGAACCTCAGGATCACTTGTAGGATTTTTACTCCTTCTGAGCCCTGGAGGACATCAGGCAGGTCCAGATTCTCGGATTCTACGAGGATATGACACTGGCAAAATGTGCAGCCTCTTATGTTCCAGTTCAAATCAGTTTGAAAAGTCTGCTACGTGGAACATGAACTAACCCAGCGCAGCACAATAATCCTCCAACACAAGGAAAGAAACTTACTGAAGTTATTCCTATTATAGTTTTCACTTACCATTCTGCTACTTTAAGATTTTAGCTACTGTTTTGCTCCTTTTACTTTTTAACTCCTGTTCTGCTTTCCTTAGCTACCATTCTGCTCCTTTTAGATACAGTTTGGCTAATTTTAGCTATTATTTTACAAATTTTAGCTTTAGCATCTGTTTTGTTACCTTTATCTATCATTTTGCTAGTTTAGCTATTGTTTTGTTAGTTTTAGCTTCAGCCTTTGATTTGCTCACTTTAACATTTATTTATTGTTCTGCTCCTTTTAGCCTTTAGCTACAGATTTGATTATTTTAGGCACTGTTTTGCTGATTTTAGTTTTAGTAGCATCTTTTCTGCTGCTTTTGCTATAATAGTTTTGCTATTATTATGTTTTAGTTACTTTTTTGCTACTTTTAGCTACTGGCTAATTTCCCTTTGCTTTTAAGTTTTAGCTTGTGTTTTGCTCATTTCAACCTGTGCACTGATCATTTTAGCCTTTGTTTTGCTCTTTTTAGTTTTCCTTCTGCCTGTTTTAAATTTAAAAAAAACTTAGTTATAGCTTTAGCAAATTTCAGCAGTCATTCAGCTCTCAGCATTGCTCTTGTTATACTGAATGTTTTTTTGGTTTCCAGGGGACCGGAATCATTACTGTTGTCCTAAAATTGTAGGACCTGCCTGTAAAATTGTTTGTGTGGATGGAGAAAATGAATGTTTATGCAAAATTCTGTTCCAAACCATTTGCCATCATCCATTATTAAGTCCTCAGTTGTATTTTAAATATGTACACAACTGTGAAAATAACAGCATCTGGTGCCATCTGCAAGGGTGTAGGAGATGAGATTTTCAGAGCGAGTTGTTTTAATTTTCATGATGCAACTGGTACAGAATGTGTTTCAGTTTGTAAAAGCTGTCTTCACCAGTCTTTGTGAAAACAAAACCAAGAAGCTTTTGCACCTCCAGTGAAGTGAGGAAAGATATTTGCTATTTTGATCATTTAATTACATGGAATCTTGCAGGACTGAGTACCTTTAGAGTGTAAAGAGAGAACGCCATAACACTATGCTGCCCACTCCGAGGTGAGTCAGAGGTGAGTCAGAGGTGAGTCAGAGGGGAGTCAGAGGGGAGTCAGAGGTGAGTCAGAGGTGAGTCAGAGGGGAAGGAGCTGTGATTGTCCTGACAGTCCAGACAGTATGTGTGGGGCCACTTCAGTTCTCTTGTCAGGTCGGTCTAAGTGGGCTCCAAATGAGTCCTCATTTTGGACCCATACACATTCAGTACCCATCTAAACCTCATAACCAATAACGCTGAGTCAGACGGGGCCAATATCGACCCGTGGATAATCTCATATAAGGTCCGTTTAGCAGTTTAGTTCAAATCCTGGCACTGAACTGATCTGGGCTGTGAGTTTGGGTTTATGCATTAACAGAGCACATAATGAAGATGAAGATGTGTAATGATGCATTTATTTGTACTCAGAAGTTGGAATTTGCAAATCAAACAACTGGAATGTTCCCTAAAGTCAGAATTCTGATTTGAAATGTGAAAAGTCCCTGACCACCCCCAACCTGTTCAGAGACACATTGGAAACTCAAAGTTGTGACAAAAAAAGCAAGGTTTCAGTTCTAATCTCACTGAATAGAGTGTTTCCTATGAGGCTGCATTTTGTGCAGTCAGTTTTGGAAAATCACAACCTATGTTCTTTGTTCAAGGCTTGCTGACTGCACACTAGGCCAATAGTTCCCAAAGTTGGGGTCGAGACCACAATGTGGTTCAACCTACATGAACTTGGGCTTCCTAGATGATCTCCAGATATCAACTTTAAATAAAAAAATACTGTTTATGGTATGTTTTCACCATAATTGTTACACAGTATAGAAAACAGTAGTCATAAATTTATAAAAAGTTGTATTGTGGATTCTAAAGCTGTTTGTGTTGTCATTATGCTCTTGTTTAACAGGGTTATTTGCATTCTTTATGTATTTAAACTGCTAAAAGATGGAGTTACACACTTTTGTCACTAATATATTATGGCTCAGAAGCTAAAAGGTTTGGGAACAACTATTCTAGGCTGTGCACATTAGTTTTTTGCCCTCCTCTGACAGCGTTGCACCTGCCTCAGCTTGCTTTGCAACCATTTTGGCAGCTGCTGGAGAACATGTTTGAAATGAATATACGGAAATTTGGACAGTTTTTAATAATTAATGTTTATCATCTGTGTGGTGAGATCTGGACAAAGATAAGTAACAAAGATACAGCTCTGGAGCTCAGGGATGCTCGCAACAATTCTGCAACTGTTTTCAGAGAAAATCTTTTGCAAAATCTTTTTGAAGATGTTCAAAATTCAAGCAACGACTGTGAGTCTCTGCAGCTCACAAGAAAAAAAGGGGAATGTTTGGAGACACTTTGAGACACCAACTAGTTGCCAACAGACTCAGCCCAGCGAGATTCTACCCCAGCCGATTAGCAGCGTGGTGGTTAGTGGTTTTCTTTCACGCAAGCAAGTTAACGCTAGTCACAAAAAAGACATTAAGACCTGTCGTTAGTCCAGCCTGCTTTCACTAAATTTATAAAGCTCATCGTAATCATTTCAAAATCTTTTGTAAACAGCTCCATTGTGCACAAGGAGTGAGTGTTTTTATATCAGTGTTTATTACCCTGGGGCAGGAAGGGTAGTTTAAAGCTTTACTACATTTGTGGTTTTTTTCCAAACTAAACAATTAATGAATGTGTTGCCTGAATCTAACCAAACTGAAGAAACAGCAGATGTAATAACAAAACAATACTAAAAAAGGTTAGAAAATGAAAATGAAATGTAAAAACAATTATAAGAGGTCTTGAACTTCAGAGTTTTGTTTCTGTGTCCTAAAACTTACCTCCTCTTCCCCTCCCAGCCAAATGATGAATATCTTGTTGATAAGAGAGCACTTCTTGGTGTTTAATATTACCTGCCAGGTGAGTCACTGACACCAAAGGACACTACTTGTTTGCTCGTGTCCGAGCTTTTTTGACAAAAAGGTTGGATCGGACTCCCTGGGAATGAGAATGAGTTGAATTTTACACTACAAATAAATCCTTCTGAAACTTTGTGTGACCATCTGGGTTTACCAGGCACTCACTTTTCTTTGATATTCTAAATAAATAATGGCTCTAATCCTGGAAAACTTGTTTCTTTTTTTTCCCAGTTCAGTATCACTGACTACATTTTGCAAAGCTTCCTGACTGATTGTTTGTATGCACAAGAACTTTGACCTGACCTCACATCTCCTCCTTTAAAGGCTCACTGTTTTTGTTTTGTCTCTGCCCTCTGTCATCCAGAGCGGGTGAAAGGACACGGAGGCTGCGGCAGACAGACTTACAAAGAAAAAAAGTGAGCTGAAAGTGAACAGGCATAGGAGCTCAAAGGGAGACAAGGGCAAGGAGATATGCTGTTGGAATGAAGCCATGGAAAGCTAAGAGTCACAGAGAGGGGGGAGCATGAAGATGGGGGGAGGGGGGGGTGCGAAGAGAAGAGAAGCAGGGTACTTACTTCCCTGTTTATCCGAATCTAAGAGTTGCCAAAAAAAAAGAAAACAAGAAGGATAGAAAACAGAGAAATAAAGAAGGAAAGTAGGAGAGAAGACAAGAGAGCTAGTTATTGTGATTAAAGATCAGGAGAAGAAGGTAATGAAATGGTTATAAAGAACCTGTGAAAAGAATTTAGTTCAGAAAACTCAAATATTCATGGTTCTAAAATAAAAGCCACATGTGATTCATAATAACCCAAATGTTCTTTTTTAACTATATGTAAAAGAGATACATGGTGATTGTTTTTAACCCGTTGCATGTGCACTGTGATTGTTAAAAGAGGACAAGAAGGAAATGACCACATCAGCAGCAGCCATAAAGCAACTGATCAACATCAGACAGCACCTCATAAAACACAAAATGTCATTTCATACATTCAGAATCTTCAAACAAATAAAAGTTGTCTTCAGTCTTAACAGATTTTGACACTAGCAACTCTCTTTGTCTAAGAAAATAAAACAGGACTGGGTAACTAAAGTATGACTTTCTGAAATAAAAAAAGAGAATTATTGTCCAAACAAACAAATAAACTTGCCTTTTCTTGCTCACAAGTTATAAAGTCAGGGAACAAAGCACATTTGATTAGATTTTGTAAATCAGATGACAATAAATCCCCCCCCCCCCCTTCCTTTGGAGCTTCTGCATTCAGATGCAGCAACTATAACAGATGTGACATCATGTGGAGCAGGTGGAGCACGTTTTAAACTGAGGCTGCAAACTTATGCTTTAGCGCTCATTTTTCTGCCTTAAAACATTTTATCACTTCCAGCAGTTTTACTTTCTTATAAACAAAAACAAAAATAATAATAATATTGAAAAGAATTGCTATGTTCTCCATCAGTCCGAACTTTGATACACCTATTAGCAACTTGCTCATCAGAAACAATCAGCTATGGAGATCAGACAAAAAAAGTATTTTTTTTTTAAGATTTAAAACTGTGCTGGAAAAAAAATCAGACGGGACAGAGTTTGGACAGTGAGCTCATGTTTTTTAGGAGCGCAAGACACCCATGAGTTTATAAAAAAGTGGAAACAAAAATCCCTTCATGCTGATCTTATTGACATCAACCCAGGGCTCATTAGTTTTCAGCCTAAAATCAAAAGTTTTCTAAATGTCTAAATGTGGTTTCATATTGAAATAAGTCATGACATTCATTTCAGTTTGTTTAAAAACAAAAACAAATATCATAAATAACAAGTTATAATGGGAATTGAACCCCAGTCTCCTGTATCAATACTCATGTTGTCATCCATTACACCAACTAAACATATACTGTACATGACTGTAATGTCTGCCTTTATTTAGCCACAATACCTCACCAGGTATTGTGGCTAACAATACCCACCCCCCTCAGGCATCCATGTGCACCTCATGTAAAAAGTCATGAAACTCTGTGACAGTTTCTTTACTGGTGAGACGAAGCACCAGCTGTTTATGCTGACTGCTAAGTATTTTTCTTTGGATATGTTATTCGAAATAAAGTGATTAGCATGTTGATTACTTACAAACACTTTATTCAAGTAGCCCCATGTCATCAAACTGCTGCTAATTGCTTCAATCACAGAACAAATAACCGAGTGATTTTGGGATCCAGCCTGGTATTCTGGTTATATCGGTCCTTCTCACATAGAGTTTCCCCACTAAACAGGTTCCAGTGTTAGCTCTGGGATGCTGTTAGAGCTGGGTTTTACCTGATTCAAGTTAGGAACCAGTTTGTTTTTCTACAGTCAGAGAACCAACTCAAAGCCAGGTCATTATGTCTCATTAAATGCCTCAGTAATGCCCCTTTCACACAGACCCTAACGGTCCCGGCTCCACTCTACTCGGCTCACTTTGTGAGCATTCACATCTGCATTTTTTCGCACTCGGTCCCTGCTTCTTTGGTCCCTGCTTCGGAGTCGGGCCAGCCGGGCCAGCCCTGCTTCGTGAGCGGTGCAAGCTTAGCTCCTGTTCACTCATTGGTCGTGGGTGTGACCAGATGCAAGCATAGAGAGTGAAAGGAAGGAATATAAACAACAGCGTTAGCTTACCCTGCAACGTTTCTGCCATCTGTCCCCCAGCTGAAGGAGCTGTAAAGCCTGAAATCTCCGGCAGATAACAGCTGTCCTACTCCGCGCAACAATCGCAGCATCCAGAGCATTTCTTCCACTGCGCCTCTTATCCTGAAGTCTCAGGAGAATCCCCATAAGTTTAAAAAACAGCAACAACACAGGGCTGACATTGTCCATAGCGCTTCCGTTGTTTACACAACTTGCGCCAAGTTTCGGTAGCGCACCCCCTGCGCCGCGGCCCCGCCCCCCGCAACACGAGGAGGCGTTCCTCTGCTACCGACCAAACTGGCCGGTGTGAACGCGATGCATTCTTTATAGAGCCGAGCCGAGTAGAGCGGAGTAGAGCCGGACTTCTGAATTAGAGTCCGTGTGAAAGAGGCGTATGTAGTTGCTCCTCCCGCTGTTGGGTTCTGACTTTCTATAGAAGATGAATGTGCAGAGAGACAGTTTATCTCATCAGATCACAGACTTCGTGTCATTATTCTTGCAAACAAATGCCTTAATATCACCGATATGTTTTAAATACATTATTTAAACAATTGTGTCAGGGTGTGGGTATTTTTCAGATAATTTTTGATCTTCTATATTTGATTTTCATGTTTTCGTTCTTGTGTTAAGCTTGTTCTTTGTGTTTCTTTATAAGATGTTATTATGTGCCCCCTGTGTTGCCGGTGCCACTATTCACCTGCCCTCAGCTCAGTAGTTTTCCAGTCAGCCTGCCACGCCCACTTCACCTGTTTCTAATTACCTGTTAGTCTCAGCTGTTGTTAATGTCCCTTTCACCATCAGCCCTTTATATTCAGGCCCGGTCCCAATACTGGCACTTCCACCTTTGTTCCACCCTTCAAATGTGTGTTCATGCTGAAGGGTTTGAGAGCGTAATGTGTCCTAATTCTCCGGAGTGCTCTTTAGCCCCGCCCCCTTTGTGTACTACATCCGCCCTTCAGCTAAGCCCGCATCCAGGGGGACTTCAGAAGTATTTACCCACAATTCATTGCTGCATGTGACTTTTTGATATTTTTTTTTATTATCTTTATTTATTGATATTGAAAGGGTTTTTGATTAAAAGATGGATATATGGCAGTGGTGACAGAGTAAGCTGCGTCTGTCATGAAAAAAGCAGTTTTTAAATGTAAAGTATTGAAATAATTCTTGTTTCACTCTGCTGTACAGGTGTGAATACTGTCAAACTTTGCTCTGTGTTCAACAAGTCAGAACAAAACACATTTAAACAGCCAAATATCTCCTGCAATGATTTCAGAAAGCAAAAATACCTAAACTGTACTTTTAAAATTGTACTGGCACCTTCTTAAAATACCAAAACAGGGACCGGTCCGCCATGTTGGATGTCACAGTTACGGCCCAGAGGTGCAAGTCGATGACGTAACCTGTACTGTCCCAGTTCTTCAATGTCTGCATGCTTGTAACCTGCGCACACGAACCCTTCTGAGTACAGGCTTCATAGAGGGGCGTAGGGTGGAGTGTGAGTATTGGGACCGGGCCGCAGTCACTTCCATCCCTTCCTAGCTGGTTCATTGTTGGTCTTATGTCACAGTCAGTTCCTCTGCTTATGCCTCCTCTCAATCCTTTGTGTAAAGTTTTTTTTTTGTTTTGTTTTGTATTGCTGCCACGACAACCTTTGTTTTCTCTTTTTAATAAATTACTTTTGTTTTTATGAGAAGACGTGTCTGCGCTCTGGGTTTCTTTCCACACACCCTGTCAAATAGTCAGCGTCTCTGAACGCTCATTTTTTAACTTCCATCATATTTGGACACATATAATTTCATCAGGATCCCTAAACTTTCGTTGATAACATTAAAAGAGTTGAAAATATTTTAAAACGGCACTTCAAGCAATGTTTATTATTCTACTGAAAACTGGAATTGTGAACTCCTGTTGAAGCAAAATACTGTATTTTTGTCTCAAATTGGGCTAAGTAAAAGTTACACTACCAACATTTTTTTGTAAATATGGTGCTTATAACATTTTGATTGTTGTTACAATAAAAAAAAACAAATCAGTTGTGATGGTTTGTTGGTTTTAAATGAGTTATACTCGACTACAATCATCAGCACCTAATCAGTGGAGCAACTGCTCCCCCACTTTTCACCTTTAAACATCTACTATATCTCCTGGCAATCAGAAACATGTTCACATTCTTCAGAATTTATGAGTTAACATTTTTACTTACAAAATAAAACCTTCATTTTAAAACTAATTGCTAAATTCTGGGCTCCCCACCATGTGCCTCTCATTACCGCCTGCATTGTTTGCCAGTAGTCCACCCGCCTCGTTCATTGCTGCTACAGTCTTCAAATGGCTGAAACTCTGTTCATTGCCTTTTATTATTTATAGTTTCATTATTATTTCACCGTACAATTCTTCCGCAAATGTTATTAGGAATACTGTGTTTATTATGCTAAAAATGATTGTAAATGTTGCACACCCTTTGGGGGAAGGGGGTAGAATGAATATTCATTTCCTGTATTTTTAATGAGAAAGCTTGCTCCTTGTACAATTTTTCTTGCTACAAATTGCTTGTTTGTGTTAAGATTTGGGGTTGTTTTTTGTGTTTCTGATTCATGTTTCAGTTTGGGTTTATGGTTTCTTTTTTTTTTGTAATTTAGTTGTCTTCATGTTTAGTCTGGTCTTAGTTCAGTTTTTGCTCCTTGTTTTTTGTATTCCTCTCATAATTCACTTCTCTTCAGTTTATCACTTGTTTTCCTGCCACACCCATCTTCACCTGATCTAAGTTGTAATCACTCACCTGAGTCCACTTCCCCTAATGACCCTCTGTCTTTAAAACCCGGTCATCTCCTCCACTTACTCAGACTCACACGCTGTCTGGTTCCGCCCATGTCCTGCCTCTCATGTTTGGATTTGTTTGTGTTTTGTTTTTGTTGCCATGTTAGCTTTTGTTTTTTTGGTTTTCTGTTCTTTATAATAAAAAAGTTTGTTCCTGGAACTATCAGCATGAATCTGCTCCATCTCTACCACACCTGACAGTTTGAATGAATTCACTTTGTTTTTAGGGGTTCCTTTGTAACTCTGAATAGAATAGTCAACAATCTTTAAGCAATATCAAGTTATTCAAGAGCAAAAGACATGTGTAGGATCATAGATATTAGTTTAGGTCCCTTCATGCTGCTCTTACAAATATATCAGGCTGGAGCTCACATCGGTGTGTGTGTGTGTGTGTGTGTGAGCAATTCGGGGCTAAATATGATTTATGCAAACAATGTGCTAAATTTGAGTTTCAAGTGAAAGTTCTACAGACGTCCAAAATCTAGTTTCAGATCCACATTGGAGCTATTTTTACAAAACAAACTTTTTATTTGTCATTTCTAAAAATATCCTTGTAAACACAGCCCTGTTTCTGGAGTTGTTTACATCCACACGGAGATGGAGAGAATGAGCCAAACTGCTGTAGTAACTATGCTAAAAATACTCCAGAAACAGAAAAGAAAATGTGGAGCAGGCACAATAAGCTTCCATAAACTGTAAACATAAAGGTGTGGACATAATGGGTGTTTTTCAGCCCCAGTGTCCAATGAGGGAAGTAAATAAGTTACCATGTGTCAGTCTTCAATAACGAGTCCCATTTTTTTTAAATGTATGCTTGATGTATATTGTAGATGACAACATGTCTGCAGTATAGACATAATTGGTGCTTAATTTATTTTTTTCTTGATTTTCCACCCTCATTTCATAACCTAATCAGGCGTCCATGACTACGTAGTTACTATTTGTAGTTTGGGATAATTAGCAATTGCTAGTTAGAATAGTTATAACAAAACCTACAAAAAATATCACTTTTATGTAGTTGAAAGATGTGAAAACTAAATTAAAAAAAGAAAAGAAAAAGATGTCTTTTAATCCTCCTATTTTGTGTCAAATTGACCTGAAGTTAAGAGGGCTTCTCTATCTCTCTCTCTTTTGATGGCTTCTGGTAGGTTAAGGAAACTTTTATAATCCATTAAAGGACAATGTCTGATGAAGAAAAAACTGTTAAGCAAAGTAGGTTTGGATCTAGAGCAGGATATGTTATTTTAAAAAATAAAACTTGCTCATTGGTCTGCTCTGACATGACAGCTGTTTGAATTCATTTTATGTTCCACCACATGCATTACATAAACCTGCATCTGATTCTCAGCATAAGAGCAACAAGAAACAACCTGACAGTGGAGCTTAAAGCCTGGCTTTGCTGTGCAGTTTTCAGCTGTCATAAACAACTGCTACATGTCACACTGTGAGCCTGAAATTCTTAAATCTTGATAGTAACCCATTTCACACTCGACAACATCAGACTGTATGACTGTCACGAGAATCTGACCGATATCAGTCTAACAATAAAAAGAAATTAAGCCCTGATGTTGACACTCAAATTGTTATTTTTGGACTCTAACTAGAGAGGAGAATTAGGCAAAAGAGACAGCTGTGGACTCAAGGCTGGGAAAAGAGGTCAATCACAGCAGCAGTCTCAGAAGATTTCTGACACTGCTTGATATTTGTTGTAGGTCATCTTTGGTTGTGAGAGTGCTGACTTGGCTGTCAGTTAGCATGTGACACTGAAAGGGCCACAGACCAAACATTTTCTTACATTTTTTTTAACAGCAAAAGATTTTATCTAAGATGATCAAAGATCGCACAGGGTGAATCTGGCTTAAAACAGCAAACATGAGACATTAGCAAGACTGACATCACATCTGTTACATCTATGAACATAGGACAAAGGAACCCTTTAAAGTTTGACTCCAAAATGCCACCTTTATCCACCCCTGTAAAAAAAGGCTGTAAAGCTGCATGTGAATGAGATGGGAGGACAGTCGTTCTTTGAAGTTTAACCTTTGAAAATAGCAAAGTTTAATTTATTCCAGCCTTGTAAGGACAATTTGGAATAGTTTTGCTGCAACGATGCGAGCCGGGGGTCTTGGCATGACATGCGGGTGGTGCTGGAGCTGGCACAATTAATGACACAAAGGTCCTTAGAGCATTTGCTCTAATGGAGCACTTACAGAGCACTAAAGGGGATAAAGTGGCCACACAAAACACATCGAGCTTTCACCAGCTTCTTCTGCCTACTTTCCATTTTCTTTTGTTTGACAAACAATGGCAGAAATGGAGGATGTAATGCAGCATTCAGTGACAATAACAAGCTCTGTATCCTACTATTGTAGATTCAGCCAAAAACAATGTGGAGTCCTTTTCAGGTTTCCATTATAAGCTTACAGCCAGGTCTTCAGACAGAGTCAGTCCATCTAATGCAAAGGTTTAGAAATAAGATCTCATGGGGGTGCACACTGCTGCTGGCACCAGAGAGGCTGCCTGAGATTCACTCGAGCTGAGCTGTAGGTAAGATCACAATATCTGAAAGCAGATGAAAGGCTCAGCAGAGCTGTATTTTGCTCGGCATTGCTTTGCAAAAGCTTTAGGGTGAGTCATGAGGTCTACTGCTTCAAGCTTATGGGCTCTTGTAGGATCTTTGGACTCACTATGGTACAATCTGACCTGAAAGCCCACATGTACTGGCACACAGATATAAAGCTATGTCGTGGGTTTGCCCATGAAGGCACAGTTGAGACTAACAACATGTGGAGGTGTCTGGTGACTGGTAAAGCAGAGGGTCAACCCGTACAATATTAAAACAGGCAGAAAAAAAAGAAAACAGACGGAGAAGTAGGAGGTGAAGCAAGTGGAAAATTAGTAATGAAAGTTTACTTACATCTATGTAGTTTGCATTGACATATTCAGAACTGGGGTCTGCAAGCAAAGACTGGAGCTTGACACGATGGCGATCATCTGGAATGGAAATCAATAAAAGACATATCAGGCATTTTTGAGATCACACAAAAAGTTTGTTTATGGTGCAGTCTCTCAAAAACTGCATAAAATGTGTTTACTCCAATCTAAACTATTTAAACCAAATAGGAAACTGCTGGTGTAGATTCTAAGTTCTCCAGGACATGGCAAATTCCCTCAAAAATAAATATAAAATATATTATTTGAATAAAACAAGAGAATTTCTATTCTGTAGTTGAAGACCTCCCTAACTAAATAACTTTCTCAATTTAAAACTGTAGAGTGTGAAGTTTCAAGGTTTAGGCTGCATGAGAAGTTCTGTTTATGTAGCTTAATTCACATGCAGATTAATCTCACTCCCCTTCCACCTCAGGCTGGTCATTAGGATGTTTGTTTGTCTGGCTCACAGAGAGATGCTTTGATCGAATGCATGACAGTGTGAATTAGAGCGAAAATAACTGGGTAATCAGGCTTATTGCTCCATTGTCCATTTCAGAAAGATGAAATCTCATTTCCCGGCTTCTTTCAACATTCCTTGCCACAGAACAGGGAGGAATAGAAAAACAAACGTAAAAACATTGTCATTCCTTATGTTGCTTGAAAGTCTGAGTAACAGATTTTTATTCTTCCAAACACAACATCCCAGTGCATTTCAAACCTAACAGAACTCTCAGACAGAGGTTGGTCCACCCTGAGGACAAAACACCTAAACACTAACTGAGCAGTGTGGTGTCTGCAGTTCAGTGCAGTGAGGAATGTCCAGAACTCCTGGAGAAACCAAACTCTTGGAGAAACCAAACAACCTCTCCACAGACGCATGGCTCAACAAAAGAGAGCCACCTCTTCTGGACAAGACTCAGCAGTTCACCTACACCTCAAGGATAGGGGACACTCCTTTGAGGAGCAAAATGTTCAGATTTTGGACTGAAGTTTAATGTTTGGAACTCCACACTCTCCAGTTTTAAACTGAGAAAGACCCTTAGATGGGAAGGTATTCAGCTACAGAATAGAAGTCTATTTGTTTTGTATGTGTGTATATATAGTGCTGGTCCCAAGCCCAGGTAAAAAACACTTTTGCCAAAAAAAGCAAGCGAGTTCATCCACGCGACACCATACTGGATCAGTCGAGGCCCAGGTTGCTGGTGGAAATTGCACCACTATTAGTCGAAGATCATGAGGAGGCAAACGTACCAGGAGACAGAAGGACAAGAGGAAAGACAGAGGGTTGCAACTCTAAACGTACGTACAATCACAGACAAAATTAGAGAGCTGGCTGACAGGATGCAGAGGAGGAAGGTAGATGTATTATGTGTGTAGGAGACCAAGTGGAAGGGCAGCAAGGCTCACAGCATTGAGGCAGGGTATAAGCTGTTTTAACCATGCTGTGGATAGGAAGAGAAATGAAGTAGGGGTGGTTCTGAAGGAGGAGTTAGCAAGGAATGTAGTTGAGGTGAAAAGAGTGTCAGATAGGGTGATGAATCTGAAGGTAGAAGTAGGTCTGATGCTGAATGTTGTCAGTGGTTCTGCTCCACAGGTTGGATGTGATGTAGAAGAGAAAGAGAAAGTCTTGAAGAATCCCAATGAAGTGATGGAGAGTATTCCCAGGGAGGAGAGAGTGGTAATCAGAGCACACCTGAGTGGACATGTTGGTGAAGGAAACAGATGAGATGAGGAAGTGATGGGCAGGTTTGGTGTTAAGGAAAGGAACCAGGAAGGATGGATGGTGGTGGATTTTGCCAAGAGGATGGAAATGTCTGTAGTCAACACCTATTTCCAAAAGAGGGAGGATCACAGGGTTACCTATAAGAGTGGAGGCAGGAGTACACAGGTAGACTACATTCTGTGTAGAAGAGGTAACCTGAGGGAGATTGTGGACTGTAAGGTTGTGGCAGGGGAAAGCATGGCCGGACAGCATCAGATGGCGGTGTGTAGGAGGACTGTTGTAGTGATGAAGAGGAAAAGAGTAAAGGCAGAGAAGAGGACCAAACGGTGGAAGTTGAGGAAGGAAGAATGTTGTGAGGAGTTCAGGAAGGAGCTGTTAAAGGCTCTGAGTGGTAAGAAAGAGCTTCCAGATGACTGGGCCGCTACAGCTACAGTGATTAGAGAGACAGATAGGAAGATACTTGATGTGTCATCTGGACAGAGAACAGATAATAAGGAAACCTGGTGGTGGAATAGTGAAGTGCAGGAAGTTATCCAGAAGAACAGGTTAGCCAGGAAGAAATGGGACAGTGAGAGGACTGCAGAGAGTAAACAGGAATATATCTGGAGAGCCAACATAAGACAAAGAGGGAGGTAGCAAAGGCAAAACAGGAGGTATATGATGAGTTTTACAAGAGGCTGGACGCTAAGGACGGAGGGAAGGACTTGTATCGACTGGCAAGACAGAGGGACCAGGCTGGAAAGGATGTGCAGCAGGTTAGGCTTGTTAAAGGTAGAAATGTTCTAATAAGAGAGGAGAGTGATGGGAAGATGGAAGTACTTTGAGGAGCTGATGAATGACCAGAATGAAAGGGAAAGAAGAGTAGAGGTCATAGAAACTGTGGACCAGGAAGTGGAAAAGATTAGTGAGAATGATTTTCAAAAAGCTTTAAAGATGATGAAGAAGGGAAAGATGGTTTGGATATGTGCAGAGGAGGGACAGTGGGTATATTGGTAGAAGAATGTTAGAGACAAAGCTGCCAGGAAAAAGACAAAGTGGAGATATATGCATGCAGTTAGAGAGGACACGGAGGTAGTTGGAGTGAGGTGAGAACAGAGGGTGCGGAAAACAGTTAGATGGAGGATAACTCACTGTGGTGACCCCTGAAGAGGGAACAGCAGAAAGAACAACAAGAGGAGTGTGTGTGTCTGTATATATATATATACAGAGTGTGTGAATATGAAAATTAACCATAATTACTCAGCTTTAGTGTGCTAACAAAGGGATGGAACAAAGTATAATTGTCTTTCTTCATTTAATACAAAGTCGGACACCAGCACCAAATATCTACATTTTATTGAATAAAACGCATTTCCCTGCTCCTGTTGGGATTACTTTACGGCTCTGTGCTGAGAACTGAACACATGATTAAAGGAAACCAGTATTTAACCAGCAGAAAAAAGAAGAAACTTACAAGATTAGCAGAATAATTGATGCACCATTAATTGCAGCAACACTAAAGGAACAGTTTGGCCATTTTTGCAGTGATGTTCTGTCAAATATCTATCAATAGTTGATACATTATCAGCAGTGACATCTGTCACTGCTGTTAAAAAACTACACACTTGTGTAAAAGAATGGTAATATTAGCTAATATCAAAGTTCTACACTTTTGTTTAGTTAGTCACTGTTTTGTCAACTGAACAACATCAATGTCAAATAAGGGCCTGCTTTGTATAATTTTTCAGGCTTATAAAACAAGTCATGCAGAGAGGCTGCAGAATGTATCAGTCTACCAGGAGTTGAGTAAACCTTTGGTAAACTTTTCTGACTAGACACACTGATCAGGACTGATACCCTCAGCAGCCTCAGCACATCTATTCTCAGCACACAGATGGAAAACAGCAGCAACCTAAACAAATGATGTCATGCAAAAGTGTACAGATTTAATATCTGCTAATGTAACTTTCTTTCACACTTTTGAAAAGGACTTGTTTTGCCATTTGCCATTTTCCTAGCCTGGATCAAGACTTCTGCCCTTTTCTCAGACTCAGTGCTCTATGACTGCTGTCACAGCTGATAAAATTCTAACAATAATAACTATTTGAAATATTAAATATTTATTTCACTTTTAAAAAGACCAGAATATTCCTTTAACTGCAGAAATTGACTTTTTACAGCTATTTTGTATTCATAGCTACAGACAAAGAAGGATATAACATTTTTGGATTGTTTATCAGTTTATTGATTATCAGTTGTTATACTGATGATACCATGGACTAGGTACTTTCTGACTGAATCGAGTTTTTCTTTTTTTACATTCAATGAAATGGTTTAATATTTTACATATTCCGGTGTTCTGAATTATTTTAATCTGCAGTACTCTAGCTCAAACAGTGATAGCAGAATTTTAAACTTTTCTACATCTATAACTGTGGCCTGTCAAACCTGAGCTTGTTGTTTCTAACCCCTCAGACAAATTCACTTGTTCTCGGGTATGGTAAACGTGTATTTTCTGTGCTCTAATGAACTTAAGTGGAGAAAAATGCTGGAGCCAGTCGCTGTTCGCAACAATTAACAAGGTGAAGGTGAACAATTTGTCTGGATCTAGGTTCCAGTTCAGACTGAAGATTAGCTGCTGTCACTGCACATTAAGAGGATGCTTTATTCCTGGACTACTTTGGCATTTCTTCAGAATGTGTTTATGTTGCCTAGCAAACCATCAAAGCTAGTTAGGAAAGCTGGAGTTGTGTTTTCAGCATTATTGCTGGTTATTCTTGTTAAAAAAATAAAACATAAATAAACACATAAAGTGTTGTTTTTTCCTTTTTTGTTGTGTTTCCTTAAACTGGAATTTTAATCCAACTGGAGTCTACCAACACATGATGTATTCACATGGATTACAGGATCTAAACTGATAAAATTTTATGTGAGGGAACACAAGAAAAGGTTAAAAAAGAAGTCTATTTTTACACTTTTGCACTTAAGAATTTCATTGTACAAAAAGCAAAGTTTTTCTTGTAATCTCACAAGGTATTGTAGAAGGAAACACAGGTCCCATTCATATTGTGCACGGCTTAAAGCACAGTTTAAGCTATTCACACACAAATAAGCTGTGATTTTCAAAACTTGTATGTGCCACACAGGTTGTTGTTCCCTTGGTCTTCAACACACAGAATTCAATAAGACTGCAATGGAAAATTGCATATTTTCTTGCAATATTGAGTCAAGTTTGAGTTGCCAAATAATCCTTAACAGTCACTGCCCAGTGAAATACTACCTTAATGGTTAAATTAGTCACTGCATCACAAGAACAACCACTTTTAAAAATGCAAGATAGGTAACAACAATTTTGGTAAGGAAAAAAAATAACCTACAGTCAAAGTTAAATTTGAAGAAGTCTCAAAAAAGCATCATGATTCATGATATAGTAAAAAAAAGGAAGACTTTTGTACAGTAACAGAACAGATTAACTATCACATTCAGAATTTTTAACAATTTTTAAAATCTACAAGAAGTTGAAGTTTTTTAAAGTTTTTTTTTTTTTCTGTGGAAAAATTAGACTAAGACTGTTGGAGACTAGTTGGTGAACAGCACGTGCCAAAATATTTCAAAATGATTGTGAGAGTTTTCAGATTCCTTGCATAAGTTGCAGAGGCTCATTGTTTTTTCGCTTGAATTTTGAGCATATTTTAAAAAATGTGAAACAACTTTTCTCTCAAAATAGTTGTGGAGATGTCAGAAGTTTCTCTATCCTGTCTCAGTTTAGTTTCTAGAATTCTACATTTCTAGATCTGCATTTTGACACCTCTGCAGGAGCTGTCCTTATGTAATGTGTTAACTAAATTCGGGAGCTGAGCCACACCTGTAATCACAGGACAAGTCGTCATATTGTCAGCTCTCTCTTTCAGCTCAGTTTGTCTTGTGCTCTTGACACCCACCCTTACTTTTTTCTCATCTGACATCCTTATTCCTTTTTATACCCTTTGCCCTTGTCATCCTTTGCTTTTAACACAACTCCATTCAGGTTGGCTGAATGTTCCTTATCTTTAGCAAAGGTACCACAATATTTATAAACTTATGTGCATGAACTCACATGAGGCCTCATACTCTGTAAAGTCCATATAGAACAGGTCCAACCCACACTGTCTGATCCCATCAGATCCACCTCCAAGACATTCAGTACAGTGGTCAATGCCTTGTCATTGCTTCCATCTTTCATCCCTACCTTGTATCTACCAACATATACTCATCCATATGTGTGTGTGGGTGTGTTTGTGGGGGGGTGTCCTAAGCTGGTCAGGATGTTTAACCATCAAAACAGAAGCCACACTCGTAGTCTACTTCTTCCTTGCCATCTAGAAGGAAACTCCCCAAATGACACTTAATCTTCACATCAGCTCAACATCCCATCCTCGCTTCCTTATCTTTAATAAACCTGTAAACTCACTTTATTGTGGTGTGGTTTCTGCTAGCAAAATAAGAGAAAACATTCAAGGCTACAGCCCCGAATGTCCAGGTCTAAAAAACCACATACATGACAAATAAATATTAACAAACTGGTCCAAATTTGTCTACTTCCATTTCTAATGTGTCCAATACATTAAATCATGAGGGCAGGTGCTACGGTGGGTACAAAGTGAGCTGAAGTTGGTACAATGTGGGTGGAGGTGGGCAACTAATTAATGTGTGATGCCTAGAATTGTTTTGCAAGCTGTGCAAAAAAAACAACAACAAAAAAAAAAGCTCTTGATTTGAAAAAAAAAAACACAAACACAGCTATATGGCTTGCTGGTCACTCGATTACAAACTTTAGGAATTCAGTGAGACCTCAGCCAGAGGTTTTTGTATTTTCTTGCAGTATTGAGTCAAGTTTGAGTCACAGCCCAGTGAGATACTGGCTTTAGTTAAGAATGACCCACTTTGGTGCATACTTTGTTTATTTGCAGATCAATGACAAGCTCAAAAAGACACAAAATACAATGAAGTAGATGAAAAAGTACAAAAGCATAACATAAATTGCAGTAAAATGATCAATTTTAATTATTAAACCATCAATGCTAATTACTCAACCCTTAATTACACATGCTTTTTACTTTTCTTTTTCCCCTAACTTGTACTGTACTGGGAGAAAAACCGATTAACGTAGGGTAAGTAGTGGAAAACATCCATCTACTCTAAAGTGAATGCATAAAAAACAAATAAAGCCAAGTGTGCAATAACCAGCAATAACACACAGGCTGGAACAGAGGGGAATAAAAACAGCTCCAATATTTTCTCCTTGTGAGCTGCTATTCAAGCGTGCACAAATACTCACGGCTGAGCAAGCTGTCGTGTCTTCCTTTGGTCTTATCTTTCTTTTTTGTGACATCCCAGCCATTGAAGAAACTCTGCAAAATCAGAAATTACAAGCTCAGTTTCAAGAAGAAAGAAGTCGGTTTGTTCTGCTACATGCAGTAAAAGTAGAGTTTACCCAGCTCTACTTTCAGACAAGAACACTTATGTGTTTTGAGCTCTCATTGTATATCCAAACAAAGAGTTTTCACATCTTTTTTTGTATTATAAATGTTTTTTTGTTGTTGTTTTGTTTTTGTTTGTTTTTAATCTACACCCCCTATTCTGTAATTTCAAAGTTCATTTAAAATGGACTGAGCAACATGGAAAATTGTTCTGTGGTCAGACGATTCAAAATCTGAAATTGTTTTTGGAGACGACGGACACCACATCCTCCTTACTAAGAGGAGAGGGACCAGCTGACCTGTTATCAGCAAACAGTTCAAAAGCCTGCTTCTCTGATGGTATGGGGGTGTATTAGTGTTGGCATGGACAGAACGCACATCTGGAAAGGCACCATCAATGCAGAAAAATATATACAGGTTTAAGAACAACATATGATTCCATAAAGATGACGTCTTCTTAGGTAAGGCCACAGCTTTACATGGCTCAACACAGGAGAACCAGATCTTCAGGCCAACACTCAGCTGTGCACCTGCACCTCAAGGATAAGGGAAACTCCTTTGAGAACCAAAATGTTTATATTTTGGATCCTCAGGTGGGAGGGGAGTGAGATTAATCTGCATGTGAATTTAGCTGCATAAATGGAGAATCTCATGCAGTTTAAAGTTTCCACATTCTTCAGTTTTGAATTGACAAAGTTGGCAATGGGAAGTGAAATGTCTTCACCTATGGAAGAGAAGTGCAGTTGCTTTGTGTTTTATTTCATTTTATTTTGTCTATTCTTTTTTGGATTTCCCTTGTCTTGGTTGACTGACAATTTCCACCAGACTACACAGACTGCCTCCATTACAGCAACACAGCTGTGTAGTACATGAGTCTGGGTGCTAAACCAGCCTGCCTTCAGTCCAGTTAAACAGCTGGTGAACCAGGACTTTTGAAGAGCTAGAATCCTACATCACACAAGAATGGGACTGTTGTTCAAAAATGAATGTGAGTGTTTTTTTTAAAAAAGGATGTTTTCTAATGATAAACATAGACCTGTCCCAGCTTTATTGTAGATGTGTTGCTGCCATGAAATTAAAATGACCTAATTTGTTTTTAAATTGGTACAAATTCTTAGTTTAAATATCTGATATGTTGATGGGTTTGAGATTTGCAAATCATTGCATTCTAATTTTATTTACGTTACACACACCATCCCAACTTTTCTCGAATTGGGGTTGTACTTTTTTATACAAAATTTAGGGCAAACAACAAGTTAATAATTTTGTACACAGTGAAATCCACAATGTGAATGTTGATGTACTCCAAAGTGTTACCCTGAGGTCTGATTAGCGTCAGTGTTACAGGATGTTGCCAAGTCATCAGCAGACATCTGCCACATCGAAGCACAGAGAGGCTGAGGCTGGGAGATGGCTCACTGCACTTGTTGTCACCATACATGCAGAGTGAGGCTTGCTGGCTGAAGAGGAAGCCGTCGTTCTGTAATACCTTGGTGCTAAACTGCAAAATGTGTGACAGCTGTTTACAGTCTGACTACAAAAAGCTGCTGCCACTGCAAGATGAATCACTAAAGCTAAATTGATACTAAAAGTGAAGGACGAGCAGCAGGAAAAACAGAAAAACAAAATAGTTTAAAGCTTTACTTTTCATTGGTCCAGATTTGAATTGTGTCATTTACTTTTTTTATTTACATTCCAGTTTTTACCCTAAACTCCCTATTATACTGGTAGGCACATTGAGGTTAGTTTTATCTGATCTGCAGCAGGTGAGAGGGGGTGGGGGAGAGCAAGCTTATTAAACAGTCCATTGTCACAGAATCTTGTGTTCATCTACTCAGCATTTGACTAATTTCACTCATTTAGTTCATGTTTCAATTCAAACATTGAATTTATGTTTAAATGAAAACTGTTTATTGCTGTGGTGGAAAGCAAAATAGTTTTTCTTTTAGGTCTGAGAGATTCTGTACTCTTGATTGTGTTTGAAGTGTGATTATCAATGCATCTTGATTCATTTAATACGTTTTATATCACAGCCCTGTAATTATAATTGAATCAAATTATGTGATTCCCACCCATAATTCTAGCTGACCCCGTGGCTAGATTAAATAGGAGACAGAGCTAAAGCTAGCCCACTGCTTGTACCTACACTCATGACAGAAGATGGCACATTTTTAATTGTGGTGTAATTATTATTGGCTCTTTCAATCCTAGGTTAGCTAGCACAAGAGGTAATCTAAGGACAGCACCATGAAAAAACATACATACATACACACATATATATATGCTTTGTTCCCACTCCTGTTCTACATGGGCCTGAACCCTCTCAGCCAGATGATTGCAAAGAGTTGCTATGGATACCAGTTCCAAAGTCATTAAATCCCCTACTGGTATAATAACCTGGTCAAAGGATGAGATAGAAGCCGATAGAAGCCACTGACATCAAAACATAAAATCCCCTCAGAATGCACAGAGGGTTTCACCCCAATGGTGATCTGCTAAGTGAATGTCTCAGGCAGCAGAAACCCAATGCGGAAGAGGAGAAAGAGGAATCCTTATGGAAAGATAAGACCCTGCATGGCATGCACCACCTGCAGATTGAGGAAATGGCTGATATCAACAAATCCTACCAGTTGCTAGAAAGGGCTGGACTGAAGAACAGCACAGAGGCACTAATCACGGCAGCGAAAGAGCGGGCCCTCAGCACAAGAGCAATACAAGTTCTATCATACCAGGCAGGACCCAAGATCCAGGCTGTGTAAAAATGCCCCTGAGACAGTCATATAATAGCAGGATGTAAGATGCAGGCAGGCATGGAATGCAATAACCAATTGACTGGAATAGTGTACAGCAGGGGTGGGAAATCCTGGTCCTTGAGTGCCACTATTCTGCATGTTGTAACTATTTCTCTGCTCTAAAACACCTGATTTGAATCAATGGTTGATTAATAGGCTTCTCCAGAACATGAAGAGGTAATTTAACCACTGAATACCAGGTATGGACTGGAAGTCCCACAGCCAAGGTGGGAAACTCTACCAAGAGTGGTTGAGAATGGCAGGACTAAGATACTGTGGGACTTCCAGATCCAGACTGACAAACAGCTGATGGTTAACCAGCCAGACATTGTGGAGATAGGTAAGATACAGAAGAAAGCAGTGGTGACAGATGTAGCAGTCCTAAGTGACTGTAACATCAGGAAGAAGGAGCACAGGAAGCTTGAGAAACACCAAGGGCTGAAAGAGGAGATAGAGAAGTTGTGGAAAGTCAAGGCCTCGGTGGTACCAGTGGTCATCAGAGCACTCAGTGCTGTGACCCTCAAACTGGAAGAGTGGCTCCAACAGATCCCAGGAACAACCTCAGAGATCTCTGTCCAGAAGAGAGCAGTCCTAGGAACAGCTAAGATACTGAGGAGAACCCTCAAGCTCTCAGGACCTGAGCTTGAAGTGAAGTGGAACCACCCATGTGGACCAAATAGGGCGAGATAGAAGTTTTATTTGTGTGTGTATATATATATATATATATATATATATATATATATATATATATATATATATATATATAATATGTGTTTCCTCCTTTCATGCTAGGATTTTACACTGTTTTTTGTCATTGACTGGCTTTTCCATGCAGCATATACTGTACCCCCACCCACATTGGAGCCTGGCTGCTTCACAACCACCTACAATGCTTTGCAACAGGTCTGATCAATGGCAGAGCTGGTGTGCCCCTGTGGGAAATAAGGGTTATGAAGTCTGACAGCAGAGTGCACGCTGATCCCCTTCATCTTGTTTATTTCTCCAGGCGATGGGAAGCCAGAGTGCGCTGTGAAAAAGCGAATCATATATTGATTTTAGTAGGGAGAAATTTGTTGGGCCCTCGGGGGACGACTTAATGAATTGAAAACGTGCATGTGGCTTCCTGCAGGTGGAGGTGTGCAAAAGTCTTTAGCTGTCTGATTGGAAAGATTTCATATAATTAAAAAAAGACACTCCACACAGAAGCAATTTAATATATCTGAAACATCTCTACAGTGCAAATGAAGACAAACTTCATTTTACTGATTGCTCATGAATATTAAAACTCTTCATTTAGGCCTTCTGAAAGTAGATAAGTGATCTGTAATACTGAAGACATGAAGCTTCATCTTTTAAGAAACAGAAGTTTGGAGAAGAGGCTCTTTGAAATGTTTCCACTTTTTTTTGTTGTTGTTGCTGTATTTTTTTGCTTTGAAAGATGGGGTATGTAAAACTCCACAGGTCTGAGCATCTTTGCAGTATCTCTAGGAGTGTTTGTGAGCTTACACAACAGCCTCCCTGTAAGGTCCTCACCAGTGATCTGGCAAACTCAATTCATCAAGGACCAACCTTTGTGTGCTTTGTGTCTGAAGATGTTGAAAACGTGATGAAAAGCAAACTAAATTACTGTCACAGTGGGAATATGCACTCAAAGAATGTTCCTATTTTGAATTAAAGCTTGAGTATTCCTTGAAGGAATGGATATGGCCCACTGCCTATCATGCAACAGTTTCAGACTAAACTTGTCTTATGCTGAGAAGAGACTAGAGTTACAGCTGTTTTGTTGTTCCCCCCCCGAGTGCAGGACAAAATCACATATACAGTGTCAGCGTCTAGTGGCTGAAAATAAACACACGTGCTCCTGTTGGGTGTAAATGAGGTAATGTGTGATCTCATGTGATACTACAAGATCTCTTCAGATATGCCAGTCCTGAGAGAATCAGTTGAAGATACTACACCGAAGTTTACCTCAATATCTGTAAAATTGACTGAGTTGCAGCCATTTTTGTGTCTAGTGTCGATTGGAAGTGGTGGCCATCTTGAATGGGGTTGACTCCAAAAATCTGTTGTAGATGGACATCCAACAGTTACTTGTTGAGAGTTTCATTAAAATCTGTTAAGTGGTTCATGAGATATTTTGGTAATACTACAGACACACACACACACACACACACACACATAAATAGGCAAAAAACATTAATGCCCCTTCGCCTTTGGTGGCAGGTGATAACTAGCATAAAACAACCAAAAGTGCTACTGAACACATGTTCAGACATGACATAAAGTTAGTACAAATAATGTTTCACATATCAGGACACAGGTAAAAAAATCCTCTTGTCTTGACCAGGTTTGAAAATTGAGTGAATAAAACCTGTCAAAAACAAGATGCATCATTTTTTTAAACAAAAATAAATTGTGAAAAATAATACAGCAGCTTGCAGAACCTCTTTTAGCAGCAATAACTCTCAGCAGTGAGTTTCTGTAGAACTGTATCTGTCATGTTGGGCGGAGAGAGAGGCGAATCCAGAGTGCAGACTCATCTTCAAAGAAATTCATTTATTAAAATGAATAAACAAAAACAAAAAGCTGATGTGGCAGCAAGAACAAACATGGGCAAAAACATGGCATAGAAAAGAGATCATAGAGACAAGAACTGCAAAACAGAAAGAATGAACCGGCGAGGAAGTGGAGAAGGTGAGCAGGTTTTAAAGACGGGTAATCAGGGGAAGTGAGCACAGGGGAGTAATTAGAAAACTTGGGACAGGTGTAGATGGGCGTGGCATGCAAACAAGTGATAACCTGAGGAGAAGAGAATGATGACATAAACAGGCAACAAACAGGAAAACAACAAAGACAATAAACCAAAACCAAAAGAAACCAGAAACAAGAAACTAAATACAAAAAGAAACACACTGCCAAAACAAAACCTGACAGTATCAGTCTATTACCATTGTCTTGCATGCTGTGCTCTTATGTGTGCAGCACAAAAAAGACTGAGTCTGTTATATAATTCCTTCTGAATGTTTGTGGCACTTTTTCAAACTTCACTTTAAAAATAAATCAAGTATCATCAACACACAGCTCCGACTACAGAGACCTCTATCGTTGTTGATGATAAATGCCCCGTGCATAAGTAATGTGCCAGTGCAAAGCAAACACATAGGTCCTTATAATCATTCTGTAGCGGGGCTAACAGGTCTGATAACCCTCAGAGAGCCCTTAGAACTACTTACCCTTTATGAGACCCTTAATGTCTCTAAAGTTCCCATCGTTTGAGTAGCAGCTCCTTGATGCAACTTCTCCTCTCAACGCTTATAGAAGCAGCAAGGATGCATTTAGTTTTTCACACCGTTTCTGCATTTCAGTGTAGTTTCTGTATAATAAATTTTAACTGTATTTTGTCATGTTTTGATGTTTATGTGAGGCTTTGATGTCTTTTTAACAGTGGTAGAAGGCATTCCAACTTTGAACCACAACTACACATTGTATCTGTCTCTGTCTTTTTTTCTTACTTCATATTCCTGCTTGAAGCCATAGCCCTCGGATGTCTTCATCTGGTTGATGTGCTGTAGGAGGTCAGCCACCCGTACAGCAGGGTGGAGCTGGCCCGTGTGATAAGGTGAGCTCTTCCTTCGACAGTGACGTTGGGGTGAGCCTCCCAGTAAGCTGCTGGACTCATTAACGGAGCTGCGCTGCTCATCTGGAAACACAAATACAAGCAGTTCAAGGCAATTTGCTGACACTGGGACATGGACTTTGTTCTGTGTATTTCATGCAAATAAGTCTAAGGGGCAGCTGAGAAAAAAAGTCAGCATTTCTGCAGGGATGTGTTGGCTGTCTGGTGTCACAGTAATTCAAACAGACAGGGGATTTTACTGCTAAACACACCCTGTGTTCTGACAGAACAGATTGCATACATGCTTGGAAGTAAACACGGCTGAAGGTCAGGAAGGAGGAAGCTGCTTTCTTTCCACAATCTCTCAAGAGGACCCATATGTTCTTTACTGTCTTACTTCGAGCGTTGCAGCCGTGGGTGTCCATGAAGGAGTGGACCATCTTCTCGTCCTGCTGGAGTGTGCTCTGCTCTGTCATGCTGCAGTCCAAAGAGCTCAGCTTCCGACTCTTCTCCTGCCTGTAGGACATGGCTGCCTTGTTGATGGCTACCTTCTTCCTGCTGTAGAGATGCAGGCAGAAAGGAGGGAGGATAGGGAACAGTAACAAAGGCCAGCAGAGAAGGGACAGAATGAGTGCATACCAGGTAAAAGACACAAGAAGAAAATGAAAAGAGCGAAGTGAGGAAATGAGAAATTGCAGTGAGGGAAATGTGTAAGGGAAGAAAAGATTGAACCTGCACGCAGAGGGAAAGTGAAATCTGGTGACAGTAGGAGACTGTTGATAGGGTTGGAATTAAGGTGGTATCTCACTGGGCTGTGAGTGTTGGAGACTACAACGTATAGCTTGGCAAATCAAAATTGCAAGAAAACTTGCAAATTTTTTGTTGCAGTCTCCCTGTATTCTGAGAGTTTGCAACCAAAGAGCAATGACACGGCCAGTTTTTGAAAGTCATAGCCTATTTTTATGTGCACAGCTCACAAAACTGCACTCTTGCACTCTTGGCCATGTGCAGTATTTAATATGAAGATGGATAGATTTGGACCAGTTTTTTAATAAACGTTTTTTAAAGCTAGACATTTGTCTCAGATGTTTCTGTCAAAGGAGAGCCCCCATGCAGGAGAGGAGTTGGAAACATCTATGACAAAACTCAGGTAGTGTGGTGATAGGTTGTAGATGCCTGTGATGACCCTGACTATTTTGAGAAAAAAATTGTAGCAGTTTCTCAGAATCTCTTCAAAACTTGTTGACAGCACAGTGGTTAGAGTAGCTGCCTCATAGCAAGAAGTTACAGGTTCAAAACCATGTGGAGTTTGGATGTTTTCCCCATTCATGCATGGATTTCCCCTCACAGACCCAAAACCTGTTTGTTAGATCAATTGGTAACTGTTCCAGGTACATTAGTATATTGTCCCTAGATGTGAAGAAGAGAGCGTGAATGTCTCATTTGTCTTTGTGTCACTGTGATGCAACCTATCCAGGGTGTCTCCACCTCATAGTTAATGAACCCTGGACATAGGCACCAACTCCTTGTGACCCTCTACAGAAACTGGGTAAATAAAGTGAATGCATGTCCAAAATTCAAATGCCAGGACCCGTGCGCCTCTGCGACTAACCTGAGCTAGTTGATAACCACTGCAAATGTTGCAAGACATTCTGGAGATTCATTCACAAGAGATATTTGCCAACTAGTCACAGCCCAGTGAGATTCCACTCTTAGGAGAGGGAAGAAGAGGGATAAGATGGGGCTACAAAGGGCAGGCAGGGGGGAGGGGTGGAGAGGAGTAACTTACGGGTAATAGGGGTAAGAATAGAAGTCCCTTCTGAAAAGCATGAAGGAGGAGGAAAGGAGAAAGACAGAGAGTGAGGGAAAAAAAACAGAAAGGTGACTATGGTTTATCCAGATGGGCATCAGGAAGATAAATGAAGTGTTGGAATGCTCTCAGCTGAGAGTTATGGTTCAAAAGATTAAAAAAGATGACAAAGACCTCAGCTTAAAGTGAAAAATGTCACATTTTATGATGTTTGCGTTGAAATATTCTTTCTTAAATAAGTTTTTTGCCTGATTTCACATTCATCACATCAAAATACAATGGCTATATATATGTGTATGTATATATATGTGTATGTGTGTGTGGGGTGTGTGTATGTGTGTGTGTGTGTGTGTGTGTGTGTGTGTGTGTGTGTGTGTGTGTCTGTCTGTGAGCAATCAAAAACACCTCAGTACATATCCTTCAATTCAGATCAGAATCAACATCAGGCTAACACCTCTAAGTAGTAAGGGATTCCAGTAAGCAAGAGACATCATGAAGACTAAGGAAGTCTCCTCTCAGATCAGAAACAAAGTTGTGGAGAAGTACAGATCAGGGATGGCATATAAACAACAATATCCCGGAACCCAGGACATACCACAGAGGAAAAAACAAAAACAAAAAAACTCCACTATGTCTGACACAAACTTAAAGACTCTGATCATGCTTAGAACACCACCCCCACAGTGAAACATGGTAGTGGCAGCATCATTCTGTGGGGTAATTTTTTTTTCTTTCTGTGTATGTGTGTGTGGGGGGGTATTTTTGCAGATTTATTTATTTTTTCTTGTATTTAACTTCATCTGGATTTCTTTGAGTAGGTCCATTACTTATAATCAAATTAAACACCTATTTAAATTCAAACTGTGAGACAACACAGTTGAACTAATACTGGGGAATCGGGGGGTATTTACTTTATTTTTTTTTTGGAGGAGGAGAATTAATACGTATTTAGTACAATAAAGAAATCCCACGACAGCAACAACTTTAAAGATAACAGAAGTCAAATCTGGATTCACTTAAAAAAAAAAATCACACATCAGAAAGATTTGGAACTCCATTTGCAGCCAGTTTTCTGTCAGCAGACAAACAGACTGACAGACAGATGGGCATAGAAAGCACTTACCAAAGGGCTTAAAAACACATTTGTGATAGTTGTAGCTTTAGAAGACATTTCTAGGATCTCTTATCAAAAGAAACAAACTCAGAAGCTTAAAAATAGCAGTTTGAGTGTAGGTGTTGCTGGAGGAGAGTAACAAATACACAGAACTAGACACTAAACTAATAGCTAATAAGAAAACCTAACTGCCAGGTTTATTTGGTGTAAATGCAGGCAGATAAACATAGTTCCATGAAAGTTTTGTACAACATATGTTTTAGGACAAAGGGAATCGGTTTTTGCTTCTTTTAATTATTAGAGAACGTTTCTATTTTTCTTTTGTTTGGTTTATGCGGAACTAATGTTATAGTATATTTTTAGTGCCTACTTCAACACAGGCGCTTTTATAATGCAAAACACAATGAACAACAATAAGTCCTGGCCATAATTATGTACCTTTTTAATACCACATTTGACAAAAAAATTGTAACATCATTTTCACTCATTTACCGCCTGCTGGCAGGTCATTACTTCACCCAACCAGAGAAACGGACTGGTGAGCCTTCAGAACTGTTCAGTCTAAACAGTTTTTTTTTTTATTAAGCCAGTTTATCAGTGGGCTGCAACTGTTGGAGACTACTAACCCAAATACCAAAAAAATATATAATGTAAAAAAAATAAATCCTGATATTTTTTCAATAACTTCAGATTTACGTACATGTCCATTTTTTTTGTTTGTTTTTTTGTTTACCACATTCCTCTGTTCTTTGACTTGGATCCATTAGGATTTACCTTTTTAGTGCATTTCTGAATCTGACCATCAGTTTATTCTTGTTGCTACAGATAAATTAAAAATGTCCAAGGATGTTGCAGCATATGCAAGAAAGACTGCACGCATCTTTTTTCGAGGAACCATTTGAAATAAATGTATACATCCTAAAAATTGAGATGAATTTTGGCATTCAGCAATCATTGCTTGTATTTGACACAGGGTTACATCCTGAGTTGGGGGNTGGGGTGGGGGGTGGTCTGATGTTTTTCCCTCCGAGTGCAGGACAAAATCACACATACAGTGACAGCATCTAGTGGCTGAAAATAAACACACGTGCTCCTGTTGCATCAGTCGAGTTTTTGTTGTGCCTCCTAGATTGGCCCTGTGAATCTTATCAGTTAAAGCCTGCTTTTCACCCCCCCATTCAATCTCCCTCTTTTCAATGAGAGAAACTCCTCGTAACCAAACAGTCTCCCTACCCCCTTCTCAAAAAAAAAAGCTAAAACAACCTTCCTAACCAATTACAAGGCCATCCACTGGCACCTCACAGCTGCTCGCCTCATGTAATTGAGTGGGCAATGGAATAACATGCCCCTTGATGAAATTTTTCACACTCAGACGAGTGTTCCACCATCACCCAGTGAGGAAAGGAAGAGGCCACTGCAGGTGAGATACTACAGAGGTAATTTGCAAGTGGAAAGCAGCCAATGACTCCCCGAGTGAGCAGGCTGCATGTGAATGTGCTCAGCCGACATGCAGACCTTGAAATTAAAAGATGAAATGAACACAAAAGCTTGGATCGGGCAGTAGTGGGAGAGTTTAGGAGTTAATGCTCCATCGTTTCACAAACTCTGCTTGTAATTTACTCTCATTGGCAGATGCTGTCCTCAGTGGAGCCTGGCTGCCAAGAGGGAAAGAGATGGATTACCTCCTGTGGAGGGGCTGCACCGCAACAATGAACTGGTAAAAGATCTGACCACCTCCCTGCAGCTGGCCAGCAAGCACACAAACATTCACTCACCCCTTCTTCACAATGATGATGATGGCCCCCAGCAGCAGAATGAGGACCACCAGACCTCCTGCGCAGGCTCCCAGGATCAGACCCATGTCCTCGGCATGTTGAGACACCTCCAGAGCCGTCTTCGAGTCCTTACAGGCAGCTTGGACACAACGGAGATGAGAGGAAGAGTCAGAGACAGAAGATCAATCTGAGGACAACCCTTACTATGAAAGCTTATTCAGCTTCAATTAACATTTGTATTTTTTGTCATTTTATTCAGTCCTCATACATTTAATATGGTAGAAACTGTACACTGTGTTTAAAGAAAAACAAAAGAACAACATTTATTTTCACTGTTTGACAGTAAATTGGACTAAATCTTTCCTATTTCGGTCAATTAGAATTTCCTTTTTTTATTTGATAAAAGCTAAATAATGAGAGAGAGATGTTTTGACTTCATATCGCTCAAGAAGGAGAAAAAAGTTATTTAAAATTTCTCTTTCATTATCCTGGTATTAAACAAACATAAATAATTTGGGGAATCCCAACTGACCAAAAACAGGAAAAGTTTAGTTTGATTTAACGTCAGAGAGTCAGAAATCATTTGATTATGTTAGTTATGTATCTTTTTATGCACTGGACGTAAACATCTGTTTTCAGCTATAAGCTTCTTATCCTCATCATTGAATCCAGAACATTTGACTACATATAAAGCTAGGACTGAACAGGCTTAGGCAGGAGCAAAAAGCTGATGTAAACTAGCCCAACCTACTTACAAAACAAATACTACTCTTCAGAATAAAAAGGGAAAAAAAGATCATTTACAACTGTACCCCTCAAAAATACATTTTCTAACCAGCTTTTGGAAAGCTAAAACTGAAGTACTCATTTTAAAGTTTATACTTGCTTTATTCCAACATTAAAAATCATCTTCTTTTCTTTCCTTTTTAAGCTTTTGGAACAGTACACCTACAAACAGTTTCCAGATCATATTTACTCTCCTGCATTAAAAAAATATTCTGTTTGGAAGTGACATTAGATTAGCTCTGAACATTATTTGAATTATTTTGTAACAGCATAAGTCAAACTAAGAAACAATGGATCGGTGTGAGCATTGGACCACTTTTATTTATGATTTGAATGGCTTGTTTTTGTAGAACAGTTATTGAAATTAAATTTGTTTTAAATGCTGATCCCCACAATAAGACGTAAGGAAAAAACATTGAGTAAATTATATGTTAATATCGTAGCTCTTAATTATGTGTAAGGCCTTGTACTTTCACATATCTCTAGATTTATTAAGGATTGCTATACAGAATAATCAAGATACTACATGTAGAGATTTATTAGATTTGAAGGTAAACACTGAAAGCATCCTGTTGATCTTTCCACTGCATGTCTGTGTTGGTGGGCTCTGGATTACTGAACTGATTTATGGCACAAACCAACGGGAGCAGGCAAGTCTCTTACCACTAATCAGAAAACACTGCAATAAATTAAAAAACAAAATAAAAACAAAACTAAGTTGCCTCTATTTAGTTTGACTTCCACTTCATGTTGCATGTTTTGCCTCATCTGCTTGATTTCTTTTAGTTGTAAACAACCAGATCTACAACACATTCCCAAACATTTAAGAATGAGCATTCCTTAAAGGTGTGCATATCACCCACCACCGAAGGCAAAGCACCACTGAAGCCTTGGTGTTTATGAGTGTGTTTGTTTATCTGTACTGTTAGCAAAATATTTTATGAATCACTGAACAGATTTTAGTAAAATCTTTCAGAAAGTCAATCTATAACTGCCAGGTTTGGTGAGTAAGGACCCAAGGATGCAGACTGAACATGAGGGCTGGTAGCACAAAAAAAGAGAAATTTAATAATAAAACAATTCACAGAAACCAAAACAGAGTAACACACATGGAAAAGGCAGGTAATGAACATTATGACAGACTGATGACTAGATGAGAACTAGGAGTATAAGTACTGGGAGAAAAGAACTGACTGTCTGAGGGAATGCAATGGTGAACGGCACAGGGGAGAAACAGGAAAACAACAAAGGAACATCATGACAAACTGAAAAAAACAGTACAAACTAACAACCATGAAAACCCAGGACCATGAATAACTTTTGGATTCAATCTGATTCAAGGTGGTGTTTAATGCTTTTTTATGTGTCATTTAGGTAAGATGTTCCTTTATGTTTTCTTTTTTTAGTTGCTGTTTCCATCGGAAAAAAGATGGTTGAAACTAGTTCTTCTTTGTGTGAAATACTATCAGTGAATCACTCACTTTGGATCATTTCTGGGAGTCTTGTGGGATGTTTGACTCATGATTGATGTTAACTTCTCAGACGTAAATGCTGTCATGTATTTCAGTCTAAAATTGTGTGCTGAGTACACCACTTTGTGCTCCAATGAGTGATTCAAAAAAGCATGCATATAGAAAAATGTCAGGGAAAAAAAATGTTTCAGAAATCTGACACTAAATATTGAGTGAATGAGAGTACAGTTTGTCTTGTAAACATGTTTCAAATGTGATGTTTACAAAGCAAGGGGTTGAAAGCAGTCTTTAACACTATTTGAGCAAAATATAGGTGCACAAAGAGGAAAATCACAATCCATCATTTTGAAATGCTGCAAAACAGGCATATTTCTTCACAATTCTTTTTGCAAATGTTCATTATTTGCTACTTTAAATATATAAAATTTAAAATCTCATTAGCCTTTGGCCCAGTTGCAATGTATACTCTTAGGAGCTAATGAAAATAACTTTATGAATAATTAGCTGACAGAATTTACAACTGGTAGAATTAAGTTTAGCCTATTGGACTGGCCCTTGGCAACAGTCCCAGTTCCATTTGTGACCCTTCAGAAAAAAAAAAAAAAGAAAAGAAAAGAAAAGAAAAAAGTTGCCCATCCCCGAAGTATACCATCACTTTTTCTCATTCGCTACACAAAGTTGTGTTTTTGTTTTGACGAAACCTGGTTTTATAGCAACGTCTCAGACCCAGTGATCTTGCTGGATGAACTAATGACTTCACACAGATGAAGAATCCGAAGCCCCTCTGGATAACCTGCATGTCCTGGATCTGCAGCACACCTTCAGTCTTAAAGTCCATGTTACATCATGTTTTGATGCCAGAAGGACTACAATCTTTGACAATAATAACATAAATAAATTATAATGAAATACATTTTCACTATGAAGATGACCACCAGAGTGCAGATCTATGGAGATGTTGACTTTTTTTCAGAAATCAGATTATTTTGAAGATAAAAAGTATAGCTTTTAACAGGAACATGCCAAATGGGCGTGTAGCTCCTTATTATAGCAAGACAGTACAGTATGGAGAAGTGAGGACCTGTACCTTCCCCAAGAATCCAGCTCAGCTCCCCCTCACTGACTGATGAAGGCTATTTAAGCCACCAGACAGGGCACATCAACTAGGACGATATGTTGCTTTGGCCAGAGGACTGAGGAGTGGGGACCTGCTAAACACACAGGCGAAGGGATGGAAAAAATAAAACCCCTCCCAGCCATGCAGAAGAAATCGAAGATTTTGTTGTTTTGTGGAGCTGTTTGTCCTGGGAATAGCTGCCTAAATCTTCTCATGGGCAGCGCTGAGATGAAAAGTAGGATTTCCTATTCCTCGACTGCTTTTTCTGGTAACACAGGGCTCTGTGGGTTTGAGTTGTGCTTTGAATGTGACAGCAATTAAAACTTACTCCTAATGAACCACTTTTCTGTCAGTTTCAGACTTTTTTGCTTACTGACAATAAAAACAGTCAATGATGTTAGTGAGAGCAGCTTTATTGGGAATTCAATCATATTAATCTTCATCATATAGGCTCAGGTTTGAGCTGGAGACTTTGTTATGACTACTTTCTTTTTTGTCGGTTACATTATTATTCTTACCAAGAAATGTGGAAAAAAGCAAAAAACAAAACTTATATAATAAGCAGGCTGATGCATTAACATGCAGATTCTAAGATGCACTTTACATCTGGCAGCTATAGTGGAATAAAAAGCTTGTAGACAGAATCTGTGCGCTGCTATCAGCGGAGTGAATGTCTAAACATGTTGGAAGAAACGTAACTCTGGGTATCTAATCGAGCTGATGGCCACTCTAATTCAATCTGCTCTTTTCACGGTCACAGAGTCCGTATGAACAACCATATGAGATGGCTCACACCATAAACTGTCCCTCTCTGTGACTCATCTAAACTCCCGCATATGTTTCACCAAAAAGATGAAAATTTTGTATTAAGTATGACTAAATGAAAAAAGTACTTAATTTTTTTTCCATTCAGACTGGAAGTGTGTCATGAAGCTGTCGCCTTGGAGATGAGAAAACAAATAAGTCTGGGAAAAAAAGAGTCTGCTTTCACAAGTATAGCAGCAACAACAGGACTGAAGCACATCTCTGTGTTTGAACAAAGTGTGAGAGTTTTAGCTTCAGCTTGAAGAGGGATCTGTGGCCATATGATGCAACAGAATGCTGAGTTTGGCTTGATAAGCTGTGGATTGGTGGTGACTTTAGCTCCTGGCAGACGTGGTACAATCACACAAATCGTGCTGGGTGACTCATTCTGCCTATGGGCCATATTTAGAAATAGGCTGTTGTAGAAAGTTTTATTGGGAATAAATAAAAATCAGTAGTGGTCATCCACAGAGAAGGTCCATTGTGACATCTTTTTATAGTAATTTGTAACATCCTCATGGTGGACTGCAACTTATTAGCTGGGACATATTGCGTTAGTCTGGACACAGATGAAGGAGGAAATAAAACGTAAATCCTGCGCCGCCAGCAGACAGACAAAAGCTATAATTGTCTTCGCCCATCAATCTAATTTCTTTACCCACTTTTGTCTCTCTGTGTCACAAGGAGCTGGTGCCTATCTCTAGTGGTCATGTGGTGAGAGGGGGTGGACACCCTGGACAGGTCTCCAGTCCATCACAGGGACACAGAGACAAATGAGACAAACAACCATTCACACTCTCAATCACACCTAGGGACAATTTAGAGTTACCAGTTGACTTAACAAGCCTGGTTTTGGTCTGTGGGAGGAAAACAGAGTGCCCGGAAAAAATCCATGCATATGCTGGCAGAACGTGCAAACTGTGCCGCCTATTCAGTGGTTTCCACTTCACTTCTTCCTTTAGTCATGTCATACTTTCCACTGTTCTCTTTCATTTAATAACCCATCAGCATGTCATTTGCTGTGATTTTGATGAGCACAGAGTAACAACCCAAAGCCTTCATCCTTTATAACTTCAGCTGCCTGAAAAAAAGCTAAAAATCACATCCTGTACAACATAAAAGTGCCAAATCAAATCCCAATAAAAGTCCTGTAACAAGCCTGATTTACCAGTACCATTGTGGCTGTATAGCACAGAGCAGCAGGGAGATTGTTCTTTCTGTTATCATTTCTAATTTGCTACTCCTCCTGCAGCTATATATTAAGAAAAACAAAACAAACAAAAATCCTGCATACAAAAAAAATACCTCACAATGTGTGACTAAGTCTTTTGGTAGTAGTAGATTCATGTAATGGTAGACAAAATTCACAAAATCTGCAAAGAAACTGAACTAAACTGAACCGGCATTTTGACAGTTTTAACACATTCAGTTTAATTTTCATGATTTTAATGTCAGGATTTTTTTTAAGTTTCTTTTGTGTTATGTTTATTATTTGTAATTCTGTTTATTTCTTTGTCATTCTTGTGTTTAGTTTTATGTTTAGCTTTGCTCCCTGTGCCCTCTGTCTTCAGTTCAGTACCTGTCAGCCTGCCTCACCCATCTGCACCTGAACCTCGTTTGCTAATCAGTTCACCTGTGTTCACTTTCCAATCACCCTCTGCTTTTTAAACCTGGTCGTCTACTTCAAATACCCACTGGTTCATTGTTTGTTGTTGTCATTGTTTCTTTTTAAAAATAAATTGGTGTTACTTTAGAGCTCCTTGTGTCTGCCTACATTTGGGTCCAGGTCCTCCCATTCATCCTCCCCCCATCACATTTACCAGAGTGTGATGATGTCACACACTAACCTTTTGAGCTGTCTAATTTTCCAAAACATTTAGAACTTCTCAAATTCCCAAACGCTTTATGTGACTTGTACAGTTTATACATCAAAACATAGAGATTTTTGTCTTCTTTCACCCAGTGTGTCTGTCATGGATGTAAGACTTCTGGTTTCCTCTCAAATGCCTCCTCAGAAATGTTCTAGTAATTAATTTTATTTATGAATAAAAATGATGATAAATTAGTTCCTGGAACCTAGTGAACCTAGTTTGAAAAGCTAAAATACAAAAAGGGAGACTGTAATTGTGTATTCATTGTATAACACTACTTTGAATGTGAAACATGTTGTTAGAGGAGTTTTTCTACATCATGAGTCATGCTGCCACCTAAGTAATGTATTATTCTGCATTTCTGTTTTAAACAGAAGGATGTTTTTCACTCAACTTATTCTGAGAAGCAGCAGCAATTTAAAGTGTTCATGAATAAAATACTTCATTGAACAGTTCCGACATTTTAAAGCTGGATTATGGAAAATATTGAGTGAAAGCTGAGTCAGCAATAACACTGTTCTTTTCCTGTTTATAATTTCTGCTGTATGTTCTCTGCAATCAAGCTACTTCCACATAACATTGTTTCATTTTAACCAGCCCTGAACTAAAACATCAGCTCCATCAGAAACAGTGCGCTGTGACTTTAGGTTTTTGCAAATTTTACACTTTTTAAAATGTATATCTTTATTTAAAAAAGAAAATCTTAATAGAATTCCACTGAGGCCTCTTGAATTCCTTCAAAAACTCTTATTTATTTAACTGCTTTAGTTTACTCACATTATTTTTGACTTCTGCAAAAGTGTTATTGATCTGCTACTTTTAGCTTTTAGCTACCATTTGCTACTTTTACCTACTGTTTGCTATTTTTGCTTTTAGTAACAGTTTTGCTTAGTTTAGCATAGATTTTGATCATTTTAGCAACCAATTTGGTAATTTTATCGTTAACATCTGTTGCTACTTTGAACCACTGTTTCATCAATTTTAGCATCATATATTTCACTACTCGGTAAATATACTCTATATCAAAAGAGTATAAGTATGTTAAAAAAAGATTTGTAATATGACAAACAAACTTTACAAATATAAACATAATTGTAAATTGCTCAAGAATAATTGTGAGTTTATAAAAACACAGGTTTTCTATACTATAAAATAGTTTGTTTTCTTTATATTTATTCCTTTGGGAATTATTTTTTTCCACCACTGGATATAATTATGAGCTCCAAAGCACCATTTTATTTATAAATATCACTGTGGTATATTAAATGTATGTTAAGAGTTATAAATAATATATTCTAGTGTCTCTGCAAGGGTTGCAGCAGATTCTGAGAAAAGACTTTTAGAATCATAAGCGAACTGTATATTTTTATTTATTTATTTACATTTTGTATGTTTTTATGCAGAAATGTACAGTCATCTGTGATATTCAAATAAACAGATTCCTAAATATATCTGATTTCTATCACATGTGACTGGATACACGAACAGACTTGTTTCGTTCTAAATAAACGACCTGGATGTCTTTAAAGGTTGGTTTTCTGACATCAGATGCATTTTTATGGTCCAACAACAAAGGCAAAGCCGACTGGCTAGAACTGCCTATAACTCAGTCAGTTTTACAGATATGAAGCTACTTTTAGTATGGTAGAAGCTGAGAGATATCCTCCGCACATACTGTAAGTGACACACATTGCACATAATCTTTGGCAATAATTAGTTTGTCTGATAGCACAATAAGTTATGAACCTGTTTATTTATGTCAATGAAACTCTCAAAGTAACTGTATATACATCTGTTACTGATTAGTTTTTGGAGTCAACCTGATCCAAGATGGCTGTCGCAGCTAATCAACTTTGACAAGCACAAAACTAGCTAAAACTGAGTCACTTATACTGATGTTAAGCTATAGGCTGGAGTAATAGTAGCTGAGTACACTGAGTACTAACTAATTGAGTAAGTTCTTTGTTTAAAAAAATGGCCTGTAAAGTGCATTTCTTTAACAAATGCTACCTTTTTTTTGTAGCTGTGGTTGGTGTTTTGGGTATTTTGTGGACGGAAAAAAAAAGAATTTCTTCCACTCAATGAGGCAACAACAAAAAAAGAAAAAAAACAACAAAAAAAACCCTTTGCCACATTTTACCTAAAAATGTTTTGAATAAAGGTCTGCTTTTCCACAACTAAGCAGAAACAAACATAAATAAGCAGAATTTTTGTTCTGTTGAGATTGCATTGAGTTGTCAAAAGGATTTTAAGCAAAAACGTCAAATGTTCCAAGAGGAAAAAGCGAATGTGATGCTTTACCACTGGTTAAGCTGACATGAATGGAAAGCCTCTCATAATAAAATGATAAATCTTTCAATAGGATTTAATTTATATTGAACATGTGAACACTGTCAACAAATTGTAGCCAAATTTCATCTGATGACAAACCCACAAAGTCAAGAAAATGAACCTCCGCCCACAACAGCAGTGGGTTGGCACCGGCTGTCTGTGTGGGAAGCTGCTGAGAGGAAATGAGAAACAGCCAGGAATGGTTTTAACAGCACCTCTGAGCCACTTTGGAGACAAAAGCGACATCAGCATGTCCTCTGGGTCGCTCTTATTTATGCACAACTACAGGAAAAATGGCTCCCGCAGCCCTCCTCCTCTGCCTATGTGACATGCCGGCAGACAGGAGTGAGACAGGACACCTTGATGTCATCGACCCTCACATATTAAAGTGTTCAAGGAGGGCAATCCAATTCATCTGCAACCTTTCTCTAGAGCACTCCAAACTTAATTCAGTTGGAAGGATGGATGGAAAAACTCAATTTCACCTGCTGTCTCTCTATTGCTTGAACTGAGCTCCTTCTATCAGTCCTCCCCTCAAGCAAACACTCCTGGTCACTTCCTCTCTCAGGAAAGTAAAAAGGAAACATTGCTGCATCGTGGATTTCAAAGCCTTCCGAGCCCCGGGGGCCTTTGCCAAAATGTCAGTGTCAGTGATTCAAGTGGAACAGAGAAAGAACAGATGTGTGTTTGCTTTAACCCTTCCTATGATGTCTATGAGGAAATATTGATGAATGAGCAGCTAAAACAACACTAAATCCTTGATAAATTCTCTAAGAAGGACCCTGATCTAGGATACAGAGCCGGCTCTAGCCATCTTGGTGCCCTGGGCAAGATTATGGTTTGGTGCCCCTAAACCCTCTGCATACACAAAACATTTTAAACATGAATGGTTTAACAACATCTTTGAAACATAAAAAACATGACAAATGAGTTGCAATGTAAAGTAAAAGCATAAATATAAAAACAAAAACAACAGACAAGCTGTGGTTTTCCTTTGGTTCCAGCACTGAAACTGCAATTTATTTATTTTTTTATTCTATTGTGGTTTTGTATTGTGATGATAAAAACAGTCTGACCTTAGTAAATACGGGTTTTTGTTCTGTCACGTATTACAGGGAGCAAATCTGTAGCTTTTACTGTTCCAATTTGTGCATTCAATATTGACAAAAATAAGTTTTATGTTTCTAAATTTGAAAGAAAATGGCTCAATTGTTAAACCTATCTCAGTGTTACTCTCACATTTTACCCTTTTATTCTCAGACAAACCTTAACTGATGAACTCAGTGTGAAGTGAAGTGATGTGAGATTTAGTAGCTAAAAAACTCTAAACTCTAAATGAAATCATAATCAAATCAGTGGCAAAGTGATAGAGTGTCCGCCCTGAAAATGGGAGGTTGTGGGTTCAATCCCTGGCTGGGTCATACCAAAGACTGTAAAAATGGGACCCATGTCACTCAGCATTAAGGGTTGGAATTGGGGGGGCACTGCTCCCCCAAATGTAGAGAACACACTCAGGTGTGTGACAATCAATGGTACTTTAACTTAATCAGATATAAAAATACAGAAGTAAAATCATGAAACTAAACATGAACAGTAGCTAAAATAATCTAATGCTTAACTAAACAACAATTAGGAATCTAACAATATCTAAAGTATGAGCTAAACTAAATGTATAGGAAGGCTAAATAAGCTAAAACATGACAATACTAGAACTAATGATACCAAAAGGCCTGCTAAAACAGCTGATGTAATAATTACTAAGATTGGAGTGAGAGAGATGACAGAAACAGCAGAAAGTGTGTGTAGAGGTGATGGGAAGATGGTGTGGTGTGTGTTTGCAGATAGGTCACAGAGGCCATTATCTTTGATAATGTGATGGAATGTTTATCAGTGAGCTCTGGACGGATCCGCAGAGGCAGAGCATCTGCCTAGGGGAACCAAATTCACAAACAAGCAGTAGTTGTTTTGGTTCAGGCAGACTGTTTTTGTCTGCTTTGAAAGTCTTGCTGATACTTCTCAAATGGCGAATCCAAACAGCCAAATTCCAGGACCATTTCGCCTGTTTCGAGCGAAGCAACTTTCTTCAAGATGTAACCCATATTATTTATGAGTTCCAGAAACACAATTCAGTCTGCGGTCCTGTAAAAGAATCGCATCCAACTTGCGATTCAGCTCCCGTAACAACACAGTCTGAGTGTAGTTGGCCAAACCCATCACATTCATTTGATGGGTAACTGCCTAATCCAAACAGCAGAAATCCTGTTATAAGAAATCCAAATATGGTCCCCTGTCTCTTCCCCCCCTCTGCTCGAGGGGAACATTTAGACTGGGTCATTTATGTGCAAAACCATGAAACAGGCAATCCAAATATGTAAAGATCCTCCACGTCTTCCACAGACAGACTCGATAGACAAACAGGATTCCATCGTTTCCAGGAATCCAACGTGTATCCAGCGAAGAATGTCTTCTCAGGGCAAGCTGGCTCTCCTTTGGTCAACCTTCCCATTGAGAAAATGTAATCAATTGCGTTGAGAAACCAGCTGACCAGATCCATGGTTTAAATTTTTTTTTTGGAGAATATGCAAAGACAGGCTCCGAAAAGAGAACAGGGCAGAGAGGCAGAGAGGGGGTGCGGTTCAGGACACAGAGAGAAAAGAAACATGTCCGCCTTCCACCAGGAGCAGAGAGAGAGAAAAAAAAAAGTGTGGACAAACATCTTACTGCTCTGTCCTTTTGTCTTACTCTGACCTCTGTCCTGCGCTGTCCTCTACCTGACCAAACTCAGGACTCTTTTCTTGGGAAGAAAACTAAAGTACAACCAGAACCAAAATATTTTGAGATCTTGTTATTCATGCTGTTCTTTTTGCACTGCTCTTTGTCTATGGCTGTTCTGAGAAAAAGAAAGAAAATGTTTCAATAATAATGTTAAAAATAATACGTTTTTCTTATGCAGAACCTTATGGCTAAAACTACTTGGTAGTCTTTACATTTGGTGATATTACAACTTTTACATTTCCTTAATGAAATGCAATCTGTCTTAACATGGTAAGCTTATTCTATATTGTGATCAGAAATGTGGTAAAAAATGATACAATGTTAGAATAATAACACAAAACTACCTAAACATTTCAGCCATTGTGGTGCTGCCATGGTGTGGCTGCATGAAGCTGAATTTTTACATCATACCATGTTTTTTATAGTTTAAATGCCTAAAAACAACTTAACAGAGACAGAGTGTATTGTTGTAAATTTGTCTTCATTGTTACTGGACCCATTGCTTTGAGATGTCATTCAGTTAAGGTAAAATTAACGTTTATGCTTGTTAACAAAAGATATCATTGGTTAGTTGTACATTTTATATAGCCAATAACACAGTTTGTGATGCCTTGTCTTCCAGAGGAGCAACACCCATCTTTCTTTTCAAGTAAATGCTGTTGTGCATGTTACCAGGTGAAATATACAGCTTACTGCTGCAGGCTTACTACTGAGGCTAATAACAAGCTTAATTAATAACTAACATTAGCTTGCCAGGCTCTCAACATTACTTACAAAGAGCAGAGCAGCAGAGAAAAGCGATATTTTGTGCAAAATTAACAATTGCTTTCAGGGTTCACACAGGTGCTTGAAATCCTTGAAAAGGCTTGAATTATAACAAGGTTTGGAAAGTGCTTGATTTCTGTATATACTCTCTCTCTATATATATATATATATATACTCTCTCTCTCTCTCTCTATATATATATATATATATATATATATATATATATATATATATATATATATATATATATATATATATATATATATATATATAGTGTGTGTGTCTATATATGTATAAAACTGATCACATGTTGATTTAAATTCTGTGCTGAGTGCAGAAAAAAAGCTGACAGTGATTTTAATCAGTGACTGTCAATCTGTTTACTTGTGTTCTCTCAGTCTCCTTATTTCAATTTGTTCAATAAAATAAAATAACTATATTTAAGTATTAAATGTAGTACTGGGTGGCATGGTTGGGCAGTGGTTAAGCAGCGAGCTCCCAGTGAGAAGGTCACAGGATCACTGTGTGGAGTTTACATGTTCTCCCTGTGCATATGTGGGTTTTCTCCAGGTACTCTGGTTTCCTCCCACAGACCAAAAACATGCATGTTAGGTTCATTGGTAACTTTATATTGATCCTAGGTGTAAGTCAGAGTGCGAATGGTTATTTGTCTCTATGTGTCCCTGTGATGGACTTGTGACCTGTCCGGGGTGTCCCCCGCCTCACACACAGTGACTGCTGGAGATAGGCACCAGCTCCTGTGACCAGGAAAGGAGAAGCAGGTAAAGAAAATGGATGGATGAATTATTACACTATTATATCTACAATATAATTATTATTAAGCAATATTTGATATCATTTAGGCAGCAGTAACAGTAGTATTTTTGTTTTTAAATAGAGGTAAATAAATCATGTTTTGACATTTTTGTTTTAACATCATGGAACTGTGGTATTTTTGGTCAAGGTTACCATTCTGTCAAAATCTCATACTGGCTTACGACTGATTTAGGGCTGTTGCCTGTTTCATGGTTTTGCACATAAATGACTCAGTCTAAATGTTCCCCTCGAGCAGAGGGGGGAAGAGACAGGGGACCTACGCTGGCATCAGTCAGCTTGCCAAGAGGAAAATCATGGGAAATGTACCATCTTTTCCCAACAAGATGGATGAACTGGTGCTCACCTACTATCACAGAGAGTATCGTGAGTGTAGCGTGATGCTGTTGTGGTGGTTGGAAATAAAATTTTGTGCATAGTCAAAACCACTGTGGACCTATCATGCTCAGTCACACATAACAGGAAGCCCACTACATTCTTAATACCTGTCTGAAGAACTTGCCAAGACTCTGCAGGGACCATCTATATTCTGGCTAATCTCTTATATTCTAGTGCAATCCTCATTAATTGAAGTGGGCGTAATCAAATCATCATACAACACCTATGGAAACGGAACATTGAATTTGCACCAAAAACATCAAGTATCTGCATCAATCAGTCAGTATCTCTGCCCCTATACATGGGTGTTTCACAGTAGTCTTTTTCTGGTCCAACTCTATATAAAATATGCACAAACAACATTGCTCAACCATTTAAAACAACATCCATTTATATACTGATGACACATCTAGATATATCCTAATCTCCAAATGTCTCCAACATGCCTTCTCTAGTATTCACCTTCTTTTAAACACAAACAAAACCAAGCTAATGATTTTCACCCGTAACTTACCTCTGGCCACCTGTCATTTCAATATCTCCTCCTTGGATGGTACACCATTACAAGATGTCAGCTCCAAGTATTTGGGTACTAGGCTTGACAGTTCATTCTCCTTTGACACTCATATCAACATGCTACTTACTAAAGTTGAATCAAAAATTGGCTTCCTGTATTGCAACAAATCATCCTTCACACATTCAGCAAAGTATACCCTGGTCAAAATGACAGTCCTCCCCAATTTAGTTTATGTTGATATAATCTACAGGACTGCTTCCAAAAATCTTCATAAAATGGATTTCATCTGTCACACTGCAACCCATTTAGTCCCTGGCGCTCCTTTCAAAACTCATCACTGTAATCTGTACCAACTGGTCATCACTCCAGTCCAGCAGGTTGCTTTATTGCTACCAGTTCATTTACGAAACATTTGTCAAAAATCACTGCAACTTGTGCTCCAGTAACTTTATTACCATGACCATTCCTAATGTCCGCTCTTCCTTTGGCTGTTCCTCATTCCAGTTTGCTGCCCCCAGTGACTGGAATGAGTTGCAAAAAAACTATAGCTCTGTACCAATATTCTACTAGCTACTTGTAATGACACTTTACAAATGAGTACAAGTACCCCTGCTTCTGAATGCTTATTGAATATCCTGTGTTTAAAAATATATCCTGTGGAGAATAGGTTTCATGTTTGATTATTTTTTAAAATTGTTTTATAAGAATTATTTTCATATTATGTTTGTATAATTTGCTTTTTGCTGGTCGTTGTTATAAATGAGAATTGATTCTCAACCAAAAATTGAATAATAAATAATCAATTAAGTTAAAAAAAATTGACCCGAATCAAAATGAATTATAATATAATAATAATAATATGAATCACCACTTAACGGGGAAAAATCTGCAAAAATAGTATCAAATACAGCTAAATATAGGGAGCCAAACTCCAGATATCACTGCTATGCTATTGCCGTACCTCCCCTAAATCAATACAATCTTTCATCTGGGAGCTACAAAAGTCAATTTACATTTGTGTGCCAATCTGTCCAATAGATGTTATAAGTGAAATATTTGATCTACTATGATGCTCTAGAGGAAAATATCACCAAAGTCATTAGGGTTTATCCATTTAGGACTACAAATGTCAGCAGAAAATACCAAAACAATCCATCGAACAGCCTAAATCCGATTGGGGAACAGACGTGCAGTTAAACTGCTAGCATAACTAAAATATGTACTCCTGCTGTTAGGTGAACCATTTTAAAAGCAAATAATAGTAATGATAATATTGATGAGGTTTGCAGGTGTTTGGATAAACCAACAGTCTGTGCATGAACTTCCACAAAGACAGGTGGGAAAAGTAAGCTTTTAGAAAAATCAATAAAAGAAGGAATAAAAAAACAACTTCTTCAGAATAATCTTTCCTAAGTGCTCATTTTTCTCCTTATTTGTGATATAACTAATGTGTCAAAGATTTTTTTCTGAGATGCTATTTTTGTGGATTGTCACAACTGACACTTGCCACAAACACTTAGGTTGGAACAGGTCCAATCACAGTGAGTTTTTCACATATCTGGAACAAACCCAGAATACTCATGTCCCGCTCTCCAAAACCTGCTGTGCTGTGAACCACCTTGTGCTATAAAGCAATCCAGTACACTTCATTCAACATGTAAAAGGCACAAAAACAAGTCAGAAGGGAAGCTTTTGGTTATTTCTCAGGTATACTCAAACATAATTACAGTGACAACAAGTGATGTTAAAATTTCACAGCAATTTTCAAACACAAAAGCAGTTTTTACCTTTGCGAGCGATCCGAATGCAGTTTATCCTGGTCTCCTGTGGGAAAGAAAAGGTTTTAATTAATTGGACTGGAAATCATAAAAATATTTAACAATATTATTACAATTTTTGGTGGGTTAGTCGGAGGAAAATTAACAAAACTGTCAACAACCTGCAACACACGTGGTCAGGTATGGACTATTTTTCAAATGACATCTTTAATATATTGAAGACCTAAGCCTAATTTCTACCCTTCTCTGTTTCTAGTCTGAGTCACAGAGTCTTGTATTTTTATATGTAATAATAATAATAATATATAATAATAATAATAAAAGTTGTGAAACCTCACAGCTGTCAAGCCTGATTTTGAGAAAAATGTAATCGCTCAAACGTGCTTTAGCATTTGGGGTTCATACACAGCATTTGTTGTTATTCAACACAAGTGAGACATTTTATGATGAACAGAAGCTGAATGGCAGTGAGACACTGTTTTTTTTTTTATTTTAAAAGAGAAATTTCTGTCACAGCTCCATCTGTTCCTGCCACGTCTCTTGTCTCATGTCATGCCACAGCCACTTAACTTCCCACTCCCAGTTTCTAGCCACGCCTTAGTTTCCATGACCACGCCATCAGTCTCATCTGTTTCACCTGTTCCTGTCACTACATATACTCACAGCTCCCAGTACTCAAGCGCCAGATTATTGAAAGCCTCACAGCGAGTA
>NC_051434.1:24051957-24061080 GCF_001649575.2 Kryptolebias marmoratus
CCTCGCCTGCACCTGGACTTTCCCTCTCGCCTCAGCCCCTTTCAGACAAGCCTGTCTGCAACTAGTAACCAAGCCAAGAAGAACTTACCTGTTCCGGTTCCAGTCCACGACGGTCACGTGAGTGTCCTGTTTAGAGTCACAGATCCCGCTCCTGTCCAGTCCACAATAAAACTCTTAAAACTTCGTCGTTGTGTTGCGAGTTTGAATCCTGTCAAGTCCTGCCTTGTCAATTTCTTTAAATCTTTAACTGCACGGTGTTGCTATATGTCAAGTCCATCACAGAGACACAGGTACAAACACTCATTCACACTCTCACTCACACCTAGGGACAATTTAAAGTTACCAATTAACCTAACATGCATGCTTTTGGTCTGTGGGAGGAAACTGGAGTGTTCCAAGAAAACTCACATGTTCAAGGAGAGAACATGCAAACTCCACACTAAAAGACGCCAGGTTTGGAGGTGATCCTGTAACCGTCTTGCTGGGAGGCGACAGCTCTTACCATTGTGCTGCTGTGCCTTCCCTGGCAATGTACCATTTTTTAGCAAATCCCTCATATTTAAAAAAAAACAATTTCAACAGTAACTTGCATTTGCATTAAAGGTGGGGCACAGTTTTAACCAATTAGATGTTTGGAATGCATTATACGCCATTTAAAACCAACAAAAATCTGACTCTTTCCAGAAAAGCCCCTCAACAGCACAAATCTTTCAGTTTCTCCTATATTTACCTCATTTAAAAATACTACCACAACTTATGTTAACTTAATACTTATTTGTACCATATGTTTGTATCATATGTTTCTTTACTGAATTTTTATTTAATAAAATTGGTATGTTGCCAAATAGCAAAATTGTTCATTTATGGAACAATGCCAGTTGGTGGAACAATGCCGCTTCTTCCAAAAATAAGGTTGGGGTGGGTGGATGGGTGCTGAAGCTTATTCACTTGGACAGGTCATAAGTCCATCACAGGGCCAAACTGAGACAAATAAGACACAAAACCACGCACACACAAGGGGATAATTTAGAGTCTCCAATCCCCTGCATGTTCAATCATGCATGTTCTTACACTGTGGGAGGAAGCATAAGTACCTGGAGAGAAATCACAGGGAGAACATACAAAATCCACCCACAAAGAGTCCAGACTCAAACCCAGGACCTTCTTGCTGTGAGGCTACAGGGCTACTAAGCCAAGGAGAGATATGTGTTGTTGTTGTTTCTTTTCAGTTTGAAGTAATATGTTTGTGCTTCAGCTTAGAGCATGAACCCAATAATGTTCAATAGCAAGGCTGAGAATAGGACACAGTTGGATATTCCGCCTGATGAAAGTGAAAATGAGTTAGAGTTAAGTATAAAGGGCATGTAAAAAAGGTTGTTTTTTTAATGACTTTAAACATTTTCTAGTGAAAAAACAATTAAATCCATGTAAGTGCCATTATAAGAACCTAATGTTGCACTACTCAAATTCTACCCACGGGCTTCCTTTGGTGATCACTGCATTAAGGACTGTCACCCTCGTCTGATGACTGGCTCATCTTCAGTTTTAAAAGGTAACAGAATAGTGTGGAGGGATGCAGAGGAGTCGAAGTTAGGATGTAAGAAAGGTAAATCAACATGTGATGGCTATTATGCAAATGTGTTTCAAGGCTGACGTAAAAACATTTTCACCTAAAATAATGAAAATTACTTTTTATTTATTTTATTTTTTTCCAGGTAGATGTCTGTTGTTTTTTTTCCTCATCTAAACCAGTGACAGATAAATCATATTGACTCCCACCTCAGGAATTATTAAGGGTCCATGCATGTTTTGGTAATTGGATTTTCTTTTCAGGAACCAGTTTTGAAAAAAAAGACAAAAAAGTTTTGAAAAAAAAAAGAAACAAAAAAATTATTTTTTGTTTTAAAATACAAAAGATTCATTTGAAATATGATACATTTTCTGTTAATGGTAAAAAAAAAGAATGAGAGTAATTAAATAACTGATTGATTTCGTTTTTATAATTATAATAATAAAACAAAAAAGTCGCTGGCAAACAAGCACTAATTAAGGGCCCATTTTGTTGTATTTTGCCATTAGAAGTCTTCAGCAAAGCAAGAGCATAACACAACATGGCTCCATTACCAAAATAAAATATCCCTGTCAGTGTCAAAGGGAACCTCTGTTAAGAAACAATGTGTCTGTCATCATCAAACAAAGAGTAAAAACATAATTTTAACAAAAACAATATTAATACGATTCTGTCTCAGGAGAGACTACACAACTGCACACCAAGTTTGGTCTCACCACAGGATAGCCTAAAGTTAGCTTCTGATTCCTTGCCTGAAGTCAGCTTCTGACTGCCTGCTTCAGGAGATGGATAAAGGGCCATTTCATATAGTTTTTGTCATTTGCTCCAGCTTAGATCAGCTCTGATTTAAAATCTAAAACACGTTTACTTGTCAAAGCTGCTCTATTTCTTTTTTACACTGCATTTTTGTGAAAACAGTTTGTGAATTATGAAATCTATATTTCATATCATCTAGACCACCTTGGAGCAATAAAATAGCAAATAATGCAATGAATGTGTCACAAATCACAAACTGTATTTTAAAAACGTTTTTTAGTGAAGGACAATCTATTTCAGGTTTGAACCATCTAAATACTTAAAACTGAACCCAACCTAACATGATCAAGACACTTAAAGAACAGAAGTCTTCCTGCTTTGAAATTTTATGAATAAAATACAGATTTACAAACTCTTTTTATAAATCTGTATTCAGTGTGGAAGAATTTAGCCCAAGTCTGACAAGTAAATGTGTTTCAGATTTTGTACAAGAGCTGATCTAAGGTAAAAAAGCCTCTTATCTTAGTACCAGATCAGAACCTTCTGCAGTCCTGTTGTCTCTCCTGAGACATATCATTTTTTATTGTTTTAGAAAATAACATATTATTTTCTTCCATTATTCTCAGTTGATGTTTGTCTCTAAACATATCTTAAACTACTTTTGTCTGACCCTGACAGGTTGTTTTATTTTCAGTGGATCTTTGTTGCACCTTCCTGACAACTCCTGGTGTGAAACTACAAGAAAATGGGTCATTTACCCCCTACTGTCTGAATTTATTTACAACTATATATAAACAAAAAATGTATTTTTGCTGCCAAGCAAATGCTGAATTAGGGGGAGACTGTTTCAACATAGCACATTTAATAAATATGAATTTAAGTATAATTCAAATTAGCTACATCAAGCATATTTGGGCATATAAATAATAAATGTTCCAGTTCCAGGTATGTAGATTATTTTATCAATGCTGCTATTGTTGAAATGGGACTTTGAAATTGAATTCTGACATGTGTTTCTGCCTTAGATGGCAGCAAAGTGCTTCCAATAAGATGCTTGGTTTGTGAAAAATATGCATCAATAGGCATTACAGGCCACCTCGGACTGCAAGCTGTTTGAGATGAATTTGCGACAATAGTCTACAAGAGGTTATTTTGTTTAAAGGTCCGTGCACTGTTCGCGGAGCCTTGCGAGACTCTAATGAGCCCTGAGGCCAAGCCTCCTTCAGCTACTTTAATCATATTTTTTAATCACGGAACAGCCACCTACCACAGGGCTTATTCTCTTTTCTGGGAGAAACCCTGAATACAGATAGTTTTCTTTTGTTTCAAAGAAATGTGATCAAGAGACAGCTGCAGCTACAAATTAATCATAGCACCCAGGATTCTCACATCCTTTGCTGAAGTATTTCTAGTTAAGGAGGCATATGAAAAGATATCACCCTTTTTAGTATTCAGTCATTAATCTGTTGCTTCCATAACTTTTCATTGTATTTTTAAACATTCAGTTTAAAGTAGATGTTTTCAAAAAATTACCCAAATTTATCCAATAAAAAGAAGGGTTCAAGATACATGCAACAACTCTGGTACTATTCTAAGAGTAAATTTGTTGCATTAATTTGTTCAAAAATTAGGTCCCAAGAATGCAAGCTACTGCAACTGACACAAGGAAACAGAGCTCTCACAAATGTTTTAAGACATTTTGAAGACTCCCAAGTGATTGCTGTTTGTCAACTAGTTGCCAACAGACTCAGCCCAGTGAGAGACTGGCTTAAGCAAAAACGTTTCCCCAACAGTTAGAGTCCTTATCTTAGTCTTCACACTAAATGATAACCCTGATACTGTCTCCTCAACCTACACTAATAATACTCACCAAAAAGCTTTCCTTGTTATACACTGTCCTATGCTCCACACAATCTAGAATACACTATCTGTCACTGCAATAATAAATCACCACAACTTTACTACATACTACTAAATGTCTTGCACATAATAGAAAACTCCACAACCTATCACCCTCAATCACATAATAACTGCATTCTTCACACATCCCTGAAGACTTCGCCAAAACTCTGCAAAGACCATCCATGTTCTGGCCAATTTTCGTCTGGCTTCAGTGTAAAGAGAACCAAATAAAAATGTTTTGAAAGAAACTAAAGTAGAACTTAACATTAAGAACTGCAGGTGTTCTAAAAGAAGCCATGGGCTTCAAATACCTTCAAAGCTACATGTGCTATAGGACTAACAGCTTCCAGAAAAGTTTGATTGAAGATGTTGCTGGACAAAGAGGGGTTACACAAAAGATGAAGAGCAAACATATTTATTTTAAATACTCCTCATATAGTTAGTATTTTTATTTTTTTTTTCTGTGAGATGTCAGTCTCTCAGATTCTGTCTGTGAAGCTGACACCCTGTCTACTTTTAAGACTAGGCTTAAGACTTTCCTTTTATGATAAATCCTTTAGTTACGATTAGGTTTCCCAAGCTACCCCTTACTTATGCTGCTATAGGCTTAGACTGCTGAAAGACATACTGACCACGTTTTGTCACTCTGCTGCTGTTTTTACTCTCTATATGTTTGTAATTGCAGTTATTGCTACCATTAACCTATACTCACCGGCCACTTTATTAGGTACACCTTGCTAGTACAGGGTTGGACCCCTTTTGCCTTCAGAACTGCCTTAATCCTTCATGGCATAATTTCAACAAGGTACTGGAAACATTCCTCAGAGAGTCTGGTCCATATTGACAGCATCACGCAGTTGCTGCAGGTTTGTCGGCTGCACATCCATGATGTGAATCTCCCGTTCCACCACATCCCAAAGGTGCTCTATTGGATTGAGATCTGGTGACTGTGGAGGCCATTTGAGCACAGTGAACTCAATGTCGTGTTCAAGAAACCAGTCTGAGATGATTTGCATTTCATGACATGGTGCGTTATCCTGCTGGAAGTAGCCATCAGAAGATGGGTACACTGTGGTCATAAAGGGATGGACATGGTCAGCAACAATCCTCAGGTAGGCTGTGACGTTGACACAATACTCAATTGGTACTAATGGGCCCAAAGTGTGCCAGGAAAATATCCCCCACACCATTGCAACACCACCACCAGCCTGAACCGTTGATACAAGGCAGGATGGATCCATCCGAATGTTGCAGCAGAAATTGAGACTTATCAGACCAGGCAATGTTTTTCCAATCTTTTTGTCCAATTTTGGTAACCCTGTGTGAATTGTAGCCTCAGTTTCCTGTTCTTAGCTGACAGGAGTGGCTCCCGGTGTGGTCCTCTGCTGCTGTAGCCCATCCACCTCAAGGTTTGACGTGTTGTGCAGTCAGAGATGCTGTTCTGCATACCTCGGCTGTAATGATTGGTTATTTGAGTTACGGTTGCTGTTCTATCAGCTCGAACCTCCTCTGACCTCTGGCATCAACAAGGAATTTTCGCCCACAGAACTGCCGCCCAATGGATATTTTCTTTTTTCGGACTGTTCTCTGTAAACCCTAGAGATGGTTGTGCGCGAACAACCCAGTAGATCAGCAGTTTCTGAAATACTCAGACCAGCCCATCTGGCACCAACAACCATGCCATGTTCAAAGTCACTTAAATCACCTTTCTTCCCCATTCTGATGCTCAGTTTGACCTGCAGCAGATCTTCTTGGCCATGCCTACATGCCTAAATGCATTGAGTTGCTGCCATGTGATTGGCTGATTCAACATTTGCGTTAATGAGCAGTTGGACAGGTGTACCTAATAAAGTGGCTGGTGAGTGAATGTTTTTCTTCCTATAGAAACAACACCTGTGTCTCTTTCCTGTCCTCTCAAATACCAGCTAGTTGAGGAAGATCTGCGCTCGTTCTGAGTCCAGTTCTGCTAAAGATTTCTTCTTGTTAAAAGGGAGTTGTTCCTTTCCGCTGTTATCAACATGCTGTTCAGAATACACAGTTATAATGAAGTGAAGATTTACACTAATCTGCTTGCTCCCTCTTGCACTGTCCACTCAGAAATGGTGTTTTGTGTGTATGCAAATTTTTTCTTTTTTTTAATGTTTCAACTGTGCATCCACACAGAAATAGTGTTTTAGGAGACCCTAAAATATATTTTTAAAAAAGGGTTTGAGAGTGAGACAATCTTGAAACCCCACCATTTTTGTGTGGACAGCTTAAACACAACCTTCAGAAAACTATGCTGAGAGTCATTCAAAACACATTCTCTGAGCGTAACATCTTGTGATATTGCATGAGATCACCCATAACATTATTTCATGGTTTGACCAAAGCAGCTACAAGGCTGTCATTCCTCATTATCAGATGATCTTAGGCTAAAACTCTGACATGAAAGGCATTGTGCGACATGCATTCCTTCAAGAAATCAAAGACTGTTAAAACTTGAAAATATGTTTTAAAAATCTAGAGTTGGATCAAAGATCCCATTCTGCCCATTTTCAATCCAAATGCCACAAAGTAAAAAGTCCTGTGAAAAATGATAAGATGACGTCTAATTTTACATGCAGCAGAGTTCTGGCAGGAAAAAAAAAATCTCAGCATGCTGTTATTTTTGATGTTTAGTAAAGTGAATATTGTCACAGTAATTTCAGCTTTTCGATGGAGCGGGGAAGCTCTTTCAGACATGACAGAAAGAAAAATTACTTGGAAAAGTGTGTGTTTGTTTCCCGCTTGTGCGCATGTTTTTAAGAGAAACTGGATACACCAATCATGCATCTTTCAAGCCTCACTGACGAAATGTTTGCCAAAGCAATTACTGTTTCAGCACAATGGCAGCCAGAGGTCCACAGTAAGCCTCATACATCTAATTTATCCAGGGTAATTGTCAAAATAATTAGTTTTCCCTCCTCGCACTCCCTCTAAAAAAGCCAATCTCCCCTGAAACACAAATATATTTCACAAAACAAATCACAGATGAAAATATTTGGAGTTTTAAAAAAAACTTTTCTCTTCAGGGAGAAATATTACAAACTGAGTCCATTATGGAAAAAGCTCAGAAAAAACTCACATCAGTGGAGAGATTTTACTGTAAACTGTGTGGGGTTTTTACAGAAGGTCTGTTGTCTTTCTGGCTCTTGGGGCCCACCCAGAACCCCCCAGAGGACCCTGGCTCCATCCTCTGAGGACTCGCACATCTTAATGCTGTTGATAACTGCATGAAAAGCTGCTCTCAGCTCGATACAGATAAGCTTCTTACTGGGCTAATACTGCATATACTATTAACTTTAGCTGCTTGTGAAAGCAGCAGGAGAAATTGCAAAGTTCCTTTAATGATTTTCTAAAATTTCTAAAAAGCATAAATAATACACCCTGCAACTAATGCTGCACGATTAATTAAGTTTTAAGTTTCAATTTTACTTTTTGCTCTAAAAGATCACAAAATTAGTACTATCAACAAAAAAAACTATTATTAGAAAATATTTTGCTATCTGGTCTCTCAATAACCAAAGTGAGAGCTGTGTTGTGCTTATTCCTGGTGCAGGTTGGACTTGAGCAGGGTTGTTTCTTGTTTCTGATCCTGTTTGTGGTATCCATGGCCAGGATGTTAAAGCACAGTTGTAGAAAGGAGGGTCTCTGGTTTGGGAACCTCGGGGTCTTGTCTGTGCTTTTTGCTGATGATGTGATTCTCTTGGAGTTTTCAGGCCATAACCTTCAGCGTGCACTGGGGCGGTTCTCAGCTGAGTGTCAAGCAACTGGGATAAGAGTCAGCTCCTGTAAGTCCAAGGTCATGGTTCTTAACTGGAAAATGGTGAAATACTCCCTTTGAGTTGGGGGTGAGTCTCTGCCTCATGTAGAGGTTCATAAGTGATGTTAGGATGGAGCTGGAAATGGATCGATGAATCAGAGCTTCATCCACAGTAATGTGGGCATTGCTGCATTCAGTTGTGGAGAAGAAAGAGCTTAGCCAAAAGGTAAACATGGATTTATTACCATCTACGTTCCAACCCTTACTACTGCTCCTTCTCATTGAAAGAATAAGCTGAGGTAATTTAGGCATCTAAATAGGTTGCCTAGGGGCCTCCCTTAGGAGGTTTTCTAGGCATGTCCCACTGGAAGGAGAGCCCGGAGTAGACCCAGAACTTATTGGAGGGATTATGCATCCTCTCTGGCCTGGGAAAACATTGGGATCCCCAAGGAGGAGCTGGAGAGTCACTGGGGACCATAATGTCTAGGATTGGGCATCGAGTCTCAAGAATTGATTGGAACCGGTATTAATATTCTGAATCTCCCACAATCGGTTCAATTTAAAAAATTTTGATTCCTAGTTTCAATACTTGGAAGAAGAAGCCGCTACACAACAACAAAAAAGAATCAGTAGTAAGTGTGTGTGCAACATGGACAGTGTGTGGCAACAAAGTGTGCCACATGACCAATTTAAATAATTCTAGCAGGAAAGATATGCTTTCTCATCTTTTTCTGAAAATCGTTGTAATGTTGGAAGTACTTTGGACAAGAGGCAGCAGTGAAAATGGAGAATTTTAGGAAGAAAACAAAACAAACACTCCTCTCCATTGTAGCTGAGACCCAAAGTTGTTGGTGAAACGCCAAAAAATCTACAGGAAAAAAGGAAAGTGGTGCTAAAGATAAAGGAAGTTTGGCAATAACAAAAAATAATAATAATAATACAGCAAGCGTGCGTGGGAGTAGGTAGGTAGGTAGGTAGGTACATTTATTTATATAGCACTTTTCAGCACGAGGCGACTCAAAGTGCTTTACAACACAAGAACAAAATTACAGACAAAGTTACAGAACATGATAATGACAGGTACTAATTGTCTAAATAAGCTAAGCTAAAC
>NC_051434.1:24061878-24112099 GCF_001649575.2 Kryptolebias marmoratus
GAATTTGATGATAATCCAGGTAACTGCCTGGTCCAAAGAGCAGAAATCCTGTTATCAAAAACCCAAATATAAAAGGAACCTCCACGTCGGTAGGTACACAGTCTTCCACTCCTGCCAGGAATCCACTGTATATCCAGCGAGACATATCCCGAGACTGGACTCTCCTTCACCCAGTCAAGAAAATTGTTTCAATTGCGTTGAAAAACCAGCTGATCAGATCCATATTCCTTAAATTTTTGGAAAATATGTAAAAAGAGGCTTCGAAAAAAGAAAACATGGCAGTGGGGGGTTGGGTGGGCAGTTCAGGGGACAGAGAGAAAAGAAACACTTCCGCCTTCCACCAGGAGCAGAAAAAAAAAAAGTGAGTAATGACATTTCTGATGTGTGTTTAGTGTTAGGTTTAGTCAGTTTTAATGTGTTTGAGTCAAACCAATGAAGCGATTTTTTAACTTGGAGTTTCAGATTCTGTTTGAGGTTCAGACTCAGAGATGGTGGAACTGCAGTCAGAGCCTCTCAGACAGAAGGAGAAGCTCAAAGCCAGAGATGGTGAGACAGACAGGGAGGACTTTGTTAATGAGGTAGGTGACACATTGCTTTTTTTAGAAGAGGAAATGAAGAAAGAATCTGGAAAAAAAATACATATAGACTGACATGGACATGGATGATTTGTAAAAACACCTAAGAAAATGTCTGCATTTAATGGAAATAGTGTATATAACTTTATTTGCTAAATTTGTTCATGTGTTTATGAATATTACTGAAATTGCTGACGATAGGCATGACATTCACCAGACTCAGTGATGCGCTACTCCGTTCACCATAACATCCAAGGGAAAGCTGTCAGTGTAACAAATTGAAGAGTGCCACAGAAAGGTTACAGCATATATTGCCTCTTAAAAGAATCAGAATCGAGAATCAGAAATGATGCCCAACCCTACTAATGTCTGGGTTTCCTTCCTGGACCTGTTGCTTCAGCAACCAGACCACAAATAAGCAAAATAACAAGATGGGTTATATTTTGACATATGTTGTGCCCCGAAGTTTATACAGTAAATACATTTTGGTCAGCCCTGATGCTGCTATTACTTCAACCTGCTAGATGGCAGTGCTGCAACACCATAGGGAGGAGGAGACCGGAGGAAGCATATGATTGAACGCCGTTCTATCATGTCTCATGTCATGATAACATGCATGAGACTTTACTCTGATTGACAACTGCCACAAAACCATATTCCACTTCATAAATATGCTCTCATCTTGTCTTGTCTCCATTAACGTCTGCACCTCCAGGGCGGTAGACACAATCATCATTTAACACCAAACACAAAGTTTATAACAAAACAATCAATATCTAAACTAATAATGTTTAAATCATTTAATGTTCTGTTGAACTAAAACTTGTCTCAAAGACTTGAAATGTGTCTATATTCTTAAAATATTTAATAGTTTCCCATTTATTTATGGACATTTCATCAGTCCACCATATGATAAGACACTCTTTAGGTGAAAAACAATAAAAAATATTGGGTTAAACAGATTTTATAGAACCCTACATTAAAATCAAAGTGTACTATATTGCTGATTTTATTTATTTGGCTTTTTATTATTTTAAACAGTAGCGTTCATGTGAATAAATACGTTGTCACTTGCTTTACGGGTAAGTTCAACACCACAGAATCAAGGAAAACTTTGAAATTAAGACAATTAAATGTTATTTAAGCACAAAAAAATGCAACGCTTTCAAACTCAATGAAAACTTTGACCAAAAAAATTGTGGTTACTTCCATAACAGATCAGCTGCTCAGCTACCTACTTAGAACTACATGATAATAAAATAAACAAGTATGAGTTTTTTATGGTCTACAACTCTTGCTCATGCACAGATTTTTGTATAGGTTTAAAAATCGAAAAAACTTGTTTGCCTTTTTCTGTTATACTGAAAAAAAACATTCATGGTCAGTACTGATAGCAATAAATCAAAAACACAAAATATACAATAATCCACAAAGTAATAAAGCTTTGCTTGTCAACACTGCCACCTGAATTCACTAATATGAATCTGAACTGACTGTGTGGGTTGTGAGAATGTATGTGAAGTTGTGTCTGAGCTGCAGAATCAAAGTCTTAATGGTTCCTACCCCTCTGAAGTTGCTGGTGGCTTGGAAGTAGATGAGGTAGTTCTTGGTGGGGTCTAAGGGACTGTTCCAGTAGCCGTTGTAGGTGTGATTGTCACCCACAGTGAAAGGTGTGGCCTCCGGCAGACTGCTGGGAGCCAGCTCAGCTGTGTAGTAATGAGGGGACCCTTTGGCCTGGGCCTCGTTGTGTGAGTTTGGAGAAGGGAAACAGTCCACGGTGCCCAGCTCCCTTCTCCTTACTTGACGGGACCCATCTTCCTCCACCACCACCACCTGGTAGGCGCTGGAAAATGAGAAACTGAAGATTAATGAACAAATGAACAAATCACTGCCCAGTGTAATCCAGTAATAGCCAATAAAGAAGCTCCAACATTTAACAGCTTTTGGTGCTCATTTTGGCCTTCATTTATGTCCACCTGAAATCCAAAAATGTTGGAAAGTTGCATAAACAGAAGATAAAAACAAAATGCAATGATTTGTAAATCTCATATACCCATATTTTATTCACAGTGGTACATAGATAACATATCAAATGTTAAAACTAGGAAAATGTACCACTTGTTTTTTGAAAAATAAACTTTAACTTTGAATTGTATGTCAAAAACACAGTTGTTTCAGGACCATATTTAAAACTGTGAAGCATCCTCTCCTCTTTTATCAGCAGCCTGTAAACGTCTAGGAACTAAAGAGACAAGTTGCTGAAATTTTGGGAGAGGAATGTTGTCCCATTCTTGTCTGATACAGAATTCTAGACTCAACAGTCCACAGTTTTTGCTGGATTTTATGCTGGATGGGAGCAGATGTTATTCTAATGTTAGGGGTGTATACACTCCACTGCCCTACTCCCACTCAATCGTTAAGACCACAATCTGGTGTTTGTAACATCTCAGTATGTTCCTGAGGTTCTAAGGTTGCCTGTTTCCACAAGGTGTGTGAGGCGTGCAGTCAGGAAGCCAGTACAGCTCTGCAGGACTGCTTTGACACCACTTACTGTGATGTGCCCCGGCTGCCGCATGGGGATGACATCACTGCTGTAACAAACTGCATAATGGACTACATTAACTTCTGCAAGGACAATACTATTTTAACCCCGACTGTTTGCTGCTTCCCCAATAACAGTGGTGTCCAATCCTGGTCCTGGAGGAACACTCTCCTGCATGTTTTAGATGTCCCTCTGTTTTGGCACACCTGATTTGAATGATTGAGTGATTACCAAGCTTCTGCAGAACTTGAAGACCTGCTGAAGAGCAGGGAAACAACTAAAACATGCAGGATAGTGGCCCTCCAGGATCAGTAGAGGACACCACTGCCCAATAACAAGCCTTGAATCACCAGTGACCTGAAAGTCCTGCTGAATGAGAAGAAAAGATCCTTCAGAAATGGTGACAAAGACATGTTCAGGAGGACACAACAAGAACTAAAGCTAAAGCAGAAGAGGACTACAAACTAAAACTGGAAAATAGACTTCAGCAAAACAACATCAAAAAGCTGTGGGCAGGAATGAAGATGATCATTGGCTTCAAACCTAATGACCATCAGCAGCAAGGGTGCAGCCTAGAAAACAGCAAACAATCTGAACCTTTTTTCAACATGTTCATCAGCGGACCCCCTGCAGGGCAACCTTAACCACAAACGTTTGAGTCAGTGAGGGACATGCGGTACAAAGTGGTCTCCATCATCGACAATCCATCTCATCCCCTTTATGATATCCTCCAAAGGCAGCAAAGCTACTTTTCCAAAACACTCCCTCAGCCCTGCTGTCACAGAGAACACTTGTCAATTGTGATTTCACTTGATAACAGATGTAACCAGTAAACTTCTATCTGCACACTACTGTAAAACTGTTACATACAGTATCATCTACTGTCATTTCATCATGCTACTGTAAATGTGTCATTTGTTTGTACCCTGCTATCATTGCATTACTTTTGTCTTCATTTGCACCAACTACTGGTTTTTGTTTGCTATTATCAGTGTTGTTTTTCATGCTTTTAATTTTGGATTTGTCTGCTGCTGTGACAAACTAATTTCCCTTTAGGGGATCAATAAAGTATCTTTCTACTCTAGTCAATTATGTTATGTTATATTATATTATATTATATTATATTATATTATATTATATTATATTATATTATATTATATTATATTATATTATATACTTTTCCACATTGATGGCGCCTTCCAGAAGTGTCAGTCACCCATGCCGTGAATACCAATGTGCCCCTATACCATCAGAGAGGCAGGCTTTTGAATTGTGTGCTGATAAAAGGCCAGATTGTCACTCTGCAGTCAGGAGGACAAGGTGGTTTCGAAAAAAAGGAATTTCAAATTTAAAGTCATCTGACTACAAAACAGTGTTTCACTTTGCCTCAGTCATTTTAAATGAGATTTGGCCCAGAAAAGACAACAGCATGTCTGGATGGTGTTCCCATATAGCTTTTTTTTTTTTTTACATGACAAAGCTTTGACCTTCACTTCTGGGTGGCCCAGTGAACTGTTTTTACAGACAATAATTTGAGTAAGTGTTCCTGAGCCCATGCAGTGACGTCTATAACAGATTCAGCCCCTGAGGGCCCAGAAATCATGGGCATCCAATGTTGATTTTGGATATTCAGCCGTGTCCTTTGATATTATGAGTAGGACATTTAAAGTCTTCCTAAATTTATTTTCCAGAACATTATTCTGATATTGTTTATTTTTAGATGCAGTTTTTGCAGACTGGTGAACCTCTGCCCATCTTTGCGTCTGAGAAATTCAATCTCTCTAAAATGCTGTTTTACACTCATTCCTCTTACTTACTTGTTGCCAATTGATCTATTTTGTTGCTAAATGCTCCTCCTGCTGTTTCTTATTCATATAACTTACATTTATTGCCCCTATCCAAACTTTTTTGAGATGTGTTTCTGACATTAAATTGAAAATTACCTTATTTCTTCTAAAAAATGGCAACATTTTCTAGTTTAAGTATCTGATATGTTCACTACGTCTATTGTGAATAAAATATGAATTTATGAGATTTGCAAACGATTGCCTTCTCTTTTTCTTTACATTTTACTCAACATCCCAACTATTGCAGAACTGGGGTTGTATCTGTGTGCTCTGTAGTTATCATTCTAAACACAGAGTTGTGGAAGTGATAAAGTCCTACAGAAAACAACTACTAAATTGCTGCTAAAGATTATTCTGCAAGCAATAGTCAGTTTGTTTTTAGACCATATTGGCTTAGTTTTTGTTAAATAATGACTGTAACATGTCATGTGTTGCTGTTCACCTGAGTCAATATATTCAGGCCTATAGGGACCAGTTTATTTTTATATCATTCAGATATAGTGTATTTTCTTTTCACCATGACAGTGTATATTTGCTGCATAAATCCTGTAACTTTGAAGACTTGCCACCAGGATTAGCATGACATGATACTTTTTGGATTTTTTTTTTAACCTTTTGCTGTGCTACAAGCTGAACAAACCGGTTGCTGATGCTCCACGGAGCTCTTTTTGACTGCAGCTATAAATATAAGAGCGTGGAGGAGCAATGAATGAGTGTCGGCGTAGGTGTGGAGCATATTTTAGTTGTACCTGACAGGAGCTCCTCTCCCCAGGGCAGGGCGAAGCAGAACAGTGATGGTGCTCTCCGACTCGCTCAGCGGAGAGGGAATGTCTTCATAGTCGAACACCGGAGCTGAGAGCAGAGATGTAGGAGGAAAAGCACAAAGAAGAGTTTGGCTACGGAAACAAACAAGCAGAAATACGGCCAAAGAAAACCTGGAAAAAAAAACTACCTGAAAATCCTGAAAGGCATCAAATACACTTTAATATTAGTCAAAGGCAGAGAATAATGTGTGTGTGTGTGTTTGCGTCTGTCCATTATCAAAATGTATCATGAACCACCGGAGGAATTTTAAGGAAGGACATCTGCAGCTGATTAAGATCTGAAGTCAGTATAATTCAAAATGGCTGTCATAGCCAACTGATGTTAAAAACACAAAAATGGCTGTAACTGAATATATTTTAGCGATATTAACCTAAAATTTGGTGTGTTAGTATATGACACTGAGCCATAACACATACTGTATGATCATAAACGGATTGTGCACGATCTCTGTTTAAAAGTTTGCCATTAACTATTAGAGTCAACTCTGACTGTTAGTAAAATATTATATGAACCACTGACTAGTTTATTAAAACATCCACTACTTACATCATTGAATGTATGTACAATTGAATAATGTTTGAAGCCAACCCAAATCAAAATGGCCACCATAGTCAACCGAGCTTAGAAAACATGAAAATGGCTGTATTTTAGTCAGTTTGATGAGGTTGTTACTGAAAGTCAGTCACAATACATAGTCCAAGTGCTACTCATTGTGTAAGATCTTTACTTAAACCTCATGCACCACTAGATAGATTTTATTGCAATTTCCAGAAAGTAATCATTGGATGTAGGCTACTTCTACAACTGTTAACTTTTGAAGGTAATCCAATTTAAGATGGATACCACATCTAATCAACATTGCCCAACACAAAAATGTCTTTACCTCAATTAATTTAAAAGAAACTGGGCTAAAATTGAGTATGTTAGCAGCTGAGAGTCATTCACAACACATACTTTGAGTGTGATATCTCACAATATTGCATGAGATCGCTCGTAATGTTATTTTCAAGGTTTGACGAAACATCATAAGATAATCTTAGTCTAACACTCTGACATGAAAGGCAGCAGGCAATATGCATTTTTTCAACAAATGCTAGACCTTCAATTTAGTCATTTATTTTATCCTAACATGAGGAGATAAAGTGAGCTACTCTTACTCATTACTCACAGATGTCCCTTGTGTGCAGGTCTTGTAGGCCTCCCACACAGAGCCACTGACTGATAACTAGAAACAGAGGCCAAACTACAGAGAAAACGGCAACCTCTTATAATATAATTAGGACATACTGTATTTCAAAACTGCACAACCTAAGCAAAACTCCAGGGACGATGAGGTTGAGCCTTCCTTTTTCTGCTTACTGCAGGAAGTAAATTAACTGGAGCGTGTCATGAATCAAGTGGCTATCCAAGAACCACATATGAACTCAGACAAAACGGATGTGGAATATGAGAGTTGAATGTTTCACTTTCTGACGCAGCGTATCTCTGCTTCCAGTAAAAACCTGCTCGTGAAACCTATTACCTGAGAAACAAACAAGAACAGCTGAGGTCTGTAACAGAAGGAGCTGTGTCAATGCGGGTTGGAGCCAGCGCATGTTTGGTGCCAAAATACAGTGAATTCTGAAACTTCTAATAGCAGCTTCTCCCTTTAATTGCCCGGTACTAAACTGGAGCAGAAGCCGACTGTCTACTGAGCCCATCTGACAGCAGCCAGCAGAGAGAGTATGAAGACTGCAGGTAAGATTTTAGACACATTCATTGCTGTGAGTATGCATAGTAGGGCTGTGCAACTTTGGTTTGTGGTTGATACAATTCATATCTTGATGCACTACCAACAATCTGATTTATTAAAGATACATGGGCAGCAACAATCAATATTATGCAATACGATTCAGACCCTAATTACAATGCAATTTGATTCATTATACCATGTAATTTAATATGAACTTGAATAAACACATCGAGATTTATCCATCCACCCATTTTCTTTAAACACATTGAGATTTATCCATCCATCCATTTTCTTTACCTGCTTTTTCCTTTCTGGGTCATAGGGAAGCTGGTGCCTATCTCCAGCAGTCACTGTGTGAGAGGCGGGGGACACCCTAGACAGGTCTCCAGTCCATCACAGGGTCATATAGAGACAAATGAGACAAACAACCATTCACTCTCACTCACACCTAGGGACAATTTAGAGTTACCAATTAACCTAACATGCATGTTTGTGGTCTGTGGGAGGAAACCAGAGTACCTCGTAAAAACAGGGAGAAGATCCAAACGCCACACAGGAAAGCTCCAGCCAAAAATGCAAACCAGAGATCTTCTGGCTCTGGGGCAACAGCTCTAACCACTGCTTTGCCTTGCTGCCACATTGAAATTCAATGTAAAGCAAAAAAAACAAAGCAAAGAAATGGGCCTATGTCAGTTTTTGAGACTAAATATTTTATACCTAAAAATAAATGGTCTCTCACAAACAGGTCTTGTTTTAAATTTGCAAAACACTTTAATAAAACCTGACTCACAATCATTAAACAATATATATAAAATGAGGCTTAAGACAAAATTAATAAACCTACCAGCAGAAGATGTGTTTAATACTTTTTTTCAGTAATTCAGCAGTGAGCAGCAAGAATAAAACATTGGTTCACTTTTTTCCCTGGAATATTAGCTGATTAATATTGCTTTCAGGATGTTTTAGAGGGTTTGTTGCTGTTTACAACAGCACCTCTGCAGTTCTTCTCCAAAACTGTAGGTGTTGCTGAAGAGAAAACAGTACTGCTAAACAGCTGGAAGTGTAGCCAGAAAAGGATGTGTTTGATGTAAGACATAAAGAAATGTAATCAAACATTGAATATTAGTAGACCTCTGAGGTGGACCCAGAATTTGAAGCTGGAACAGGATTAGCTTCTCTGTTGGCTGATTCTCGCACAAGTTTTAAGTCTCAGCCCATCCATGTAAACAAACAGAACACTGCTGTTGGTAAAGTAATAATAAAAAAAAGCATGTAGTTCATGTAGTGTAAAACTAGCGCCCCTTTTCTCCTCCTGACCTCTCACTCAGTCTCTGCCAACATTCCCAAGAAGATATCAAGCTGCCCTGACTGGCAACCTTGCTTTGGCCCTGATACACACGACATCAAAGAATTTCCATGGACAGTTCGCTATCAACACACACACTCACTGAAAAACATCGAATCCCACAGACATGCAGACAACAAATGTGTATATTACATTTTGCATTCTCCTCATTGTTCTATTTCTACTTTACGGTTCTAAAACAAAGAAAATGTTTTTTCCTATGTAGGTAAACAAATATGGCAGAATCAGACGTGTAGAATTTCAGAGAAGATGTTTAGGTGGTTATATAAGAGTGAATCTGCTTCTGTTCGTGAAAGAAAACAGACAGAACGAGTAAGGCAACTGTCAAGAATAAATATTGGGGATCAAGCTGAGCAGTGGAGTGCCATGAATACAGAGCTCGGCAATCAAACAAGCATTTTTTGCAATTCTTCTAGACTGATAAGTTTACCATTTCAACCAAAGCTATCTTTTTATCTGCATGCTTTACACAAAATCTGAGCATAAATGTGTAATAATATAACAAAATTGTCAAGACTCTTCCACAGACGTTGCCATTGTTGGCCTATTTTCAGACACCTCGAATGTTTTCGCAGGCAAACAAACACACATGGCAATTGGCAGTCATTCAGAAACTGTGCTTACACATTTTGATTTGAGGGATAAATTAGCATTAACTGATTCATACAGTGATTTTGCCTGTGTCTGTAGGCTCTTTCACAAGACACTTCAGGCCGGGACTTGGACGCCTTGTGGATGCTTCAGTGTGTTTTTTGAATGAACCAAAGCAATGACTGAGGTCAGAACCAACTCAACCCTGATTTGTGCCGCAAAGCAAGGTAGTAACAGCGCTGAAACAGTTGACTTCGAAATGGTGAGCTGATTAAACAACAACAAACAGATTTATTACAGAAGGAAGATCAATGGTGACACACAGCAACTTTGTGTTTCCTTTAAAAAATTAGCTAACCACAGAGAGAATCGTTAAACTGAATTAATTCAAGAACTTTTGAAATTGATATGAGGAAGAGGTCCATCACTCATTTAATGCGTTGTGCTCCACATCAACTCAGCTGAGTTCTGCTCCACACCTCTTTTGGTTCTGCACTGCCTACGTCTTTCCTGAATGTTTACGTTGTGTGGGATGTGGGTGGTGCCAGCAGTGGTTTTTGAGTGGCCAGAAGCAGCATAAAGACAGACTAGTCTGTGCGCCCATTTCACAGAACTGTTTTATGAAAGAGCCTTGTGGCAAAAGACCAATGGATGGATTTTAATGAAACTTAGAAAGTAATTATTAGATGTACATCTACATCTGTCCTTTCAGCTGCCTCAGATCAGCATGTCTCATCGCTGCCAGGACCTTTCCACAAAGTAAACACATTGGATTACAATTAAAAAATAATCGTTCCTCCATTTCTCCTGAAAAATGCGACATTCAGCATCCATTTTTATTTTTCCGCAGTCACCATGAACGATACCTGTCAGTGACTTGATCTAATCCTCCACTTGAGCGCTCATGTTCATTGACCCAGATCCTTGCTTGGATATATACTTGCATTATTATCAATTTTATCATAGAAATGCCATTGGTTGTTGATTGTTTTTCATACGAGTTTTAGGCTGGTTAAAAGGGTTCTAAGGTCTGTATATGGCCTGGAGGCCAGAGGTTCCCCACTCCTGCTCTAAAGGTTATAAGGACTGCTAGTTCCATTATAGCAGTTAGAAAGACTTCAAATCACTAGTGGCATGCTTCTATTGCACAGCACTCGGCTAACAGTCCGCATAACAACTTCACCTATGCAGGAGAGATTTACTATCATCAACAATGTAGGACTCATTGTTGGAACCCTGTGTTGCGGGTCTTTGGTTTCATTTTTTAAGCAGGGTTTGAAAGAATACTATAAACATTCAAAAGGAGCTCAAAGAGCCAAGACTCATACGGCAGATCAATTTACTTCATATTGCTCAAAGAATAGCACTTCAAGGCAGACAACACAGAGTTAAGAAGAAATGCAAAAGGATGTTTATAGTCCAGCTATATAACTATTTTTGTGCTGGCTAAAATAGATAAGCTGTGGTGGCTATATTGAATTGGGTTAAGTACAAAAATTAATCAGTTCTAGGCGTATACCCAGTCATTACTTTCTGATAATTTGAATAAAATCTGCCCAGTGCTTCATGAGACATTTTGTCAGACAGTTCAACAGCTAATGGCAATGTTTTAAAAACAGATCTCAAATGATCAGTTAGCACTTGGAGTGTGTTGGGACTGATTCAGCTACTACCGAACCAAATCAAAATTAAGCCCAATACGTGTACTTTTTTTAGTTAAAGCCATTTTTGTGTTTTCTAAGGTCACTTAGCTGTGACAGCCATCTTGGATGAGGTTGACTCCAAAAGTTAATCAGTTGTATAAGTGCTACCAGTGATCACTTTCTGAAGGTTTCATTAAAATTCATCCACTAGTTCATGAGATATTTTGCAGATGCTACAGACAAACAAAGATGCACAGACACAAGTCAACCTTTTATCGCTGCTTCACTTTCGGCAGCAGGCGATAAAAAGGTGAACTGCCTCACATGAAATTGTTCCCCTGTGGTCAGAAAGTATCTGCTCTCTCTATCTTAGCCGAGTGATGGACTGGAGACCTGTCAAGTTTGGATCCTGCCACTCACTTGTTGACTGTTGGAAATCAGCCCCAGTCAAAAGGAGAGTGTTTCATTTTCTTGCCACTTTTTTACACCAGGATTAGGATCCATACCAGTAACCTCTACACTTACACACACTGATTTTCTGATGTTGGACTGCTGCGCTGCCTCTGAATGATGTATTCACAAACTGTGGTGATGGGAACAAAGCTGTTTTCACCTAAACCATTCATGCTGAACATTTGTAGTTAGCTATAATTTGTTCTCTATCAAATGAAGCCAGTGTGCATCTGAAAGCTGTTTGACTGAGCGTGAAGAAACTTAATTTGTATAATTTAAAAGTATATGAGTAATTCAATCTAATCTTCTGAAAAAGGGGAATTACAAGTTCACACTAATGCTGTGTTATAACAGTCACAGAAAAAAAAACAATTTAAGGATGATCAAATATCAAATTTATATAATGGGTACATTGTTTTTTTTTAGGAACAAAGAATATACTATGACTTCACCCTCTCTCTGTTCAAACACACACGTACACACACAGCAATCAGCACAACCCCTCACCAGAGATGTTGGTGGTGATCTCAGTAAGCGCTGTCTGGCCGAAGCCTTTGGCGGTGCGAGCACGAACAGACACCAGGTATGTGGTTCCAGGGTGCAGGCCCGAGAACATGTGGTAGGTTTCATTCCTTAGTTTGGACACGGTACGACGAGGACCGGGCACGTTAATGCCTGGGTCTGAAGACTCAATACTCTGATAGCTGATCTGCAGGAAGTGAAAATAAAAAGCTGGATTAAACAAGACTGGATAAAAGAATACACAAATAATCAATAAACTGTGTTTCTGGTTTTACAAAGAAAACTTTTTTTCGTAAAACTCATGGGTTCAGAAAATAGAACAGATCTGGTTTTGTGTTTATGACCAATGTATTACACATGTTTGTGAGCGAAATGCTTATCTGTTCATAAACAGTACTGCTGCATCATGTGAGCTGACAACAGGTGTAGCATTATATATTATATAAGTATTATATCTTTTTCATTAAACAGATCAGATTTTACAAGTTCAAAGACAAAATAAACCTACGCATTATTTAGATAGTGGATCAGTTCAGAGCAGCTCTACCAATGTGGTCGCATCGTGCATGTGTATGTTTGTGAATTGATATGAATCAGCTAGTCTTCACATCTCTACTGACAGAACTTGTAGCAGTTGTAAAAGCAGTCTTTTTTTAATCTGTAAAGGTAAAATCTCAATGAGCTGACACTGCTGGGGATGGGTCAGTGAAGGCTGCTCACCAGGGGGTCTCTAAAATATCTCTAAACACTCATGGGTGCTCTCAGTTTTGTTGCTAAAATCACAGAAGAACAAATCTTGTTGTTTGAATTTTGAACGTATTTAAACCCATCTTGAGTTTGTTGTGAGCATCTCCTTCTCAACTCAAGAGAGTTGCATTTTGTCACCTGCACCAGAGCTCTCCTCTGAAGAAAACATGTCTAGGTTACAAACCCATACTGTTCATAAATAACTTTTATAAAAAAAAAAATTAGAAAATGTCAAAATCTGTATGTCTTCATTTCAAAAGTGTACTCCTGTAGATTAAATCATAAATATAATGGCAGCAGCCGAGATGGTTACAAAGTGGGTCGAGGTAGGTGTGATATAGGCAAAGGTGGCAACAAAATAACACATATGGCCTAAAATACAGTTTTGCAAGACATGCACAGAAAAATAATCTGATTTTCAAAAATCTGCTGCAGGAAATGTGGCTGCACAGCTTGCTGATCACTTGGTTGCAAACACTCTGAATTCAGTGAGTCTGCAACACAAAATGTGCCTGTTTTCTCACAATTTCAAGTTACCAACTAGTCTCCAACAGTTGCAGGCCAGTGATATACTACATTAGCTATAGCCAGTATCTCACTAGGCTGCATCTTTGATAAATATTGTTTTAGGGTCTGAATACTTTTGTTTTATTATTATGTTGATGCTATAATTTTTTTCTAGGTTGACTGATAATACCTGCTTTAGGACAAAAGAAGAAAAATAACCACCTGACTAATTCTGGAAAATTTACTGTACATTGATCTAATGTTCATTCATGTACAGTGTCCTTGTTAAATAAATCAATAAACAAACAAAGCATGGATTTTAAAATTTCATTTTACTTAATCAATAAATTGATTTAACTTGTTCTCTTGGGTTCACTCGAGGCCTTTTCTGAATACCTCAAAGCCCTGATGGTTATCCACTGATTGTCAAGCATGCAAGGTCTGGAACCTAAAGTTAAGTGCAGCTCATGTGTATGTCACAGCACCATTTGGCTTTCAATTAGTTTTACTCTTTTCAAGCTTCTAAATAGAAACTAGTTTCCATTGAAAATGCAGCATAGGTCTATGGTAGATTCTAGGACATCAATAATTAATTAGAACCATTTACAGTTGCCCCCTTCTGGAGGCTTCTGTTGAGACAATACATAGAATGGTTGTCCCTCATGTAATCACAGGCTGATGTCTGATCATCAACCTCATTACCATCTCAACATGTACAGTATCACAAACTGTGAAAAGTGGCTTCTGCCCACTATGTTTGCTTCATGTTCAGAATTTGGAAAGATCATGGTTTGAAATATGGTGGGGAAAGGGAAGGTTTGACCCCCTCCCCAATAAAAACTTGGACCTTCCTAAATGAGGCAGAATTTCTATACTCAATATTATCCATAATAATACATGTCAAACTTTATTTCTCATATTTAAACATAGAAGAATATGATATTATGATCTCAGATCCCCCTAAAGTGAACCATTCCAACTTGTAACACTGCTGTTTCATCCTCCTGCTTTCAGTTATACCATGAGCTGAACCTTCGTCCTGACTTCATGCGTAAAGATAACTGTCAAAGATAACTGTGTTTTATGTGAACTGGTTGAGTCAGTCTCACTTATTGTAAACTATATCAGAAATGGCATATGCATTAAAACAAGGAAAATACTAAAAATATCATGTTTGCACTGGATAGAACTGCATTCATGTGAAAAAAAGTTGATCCTCTCAATTGTCACTGTATAATTCACACATGATGTGAACTTGTTTTTTCCTGTAAGATCCAGGAAGAAACAAACCTGTGAGAGAGCAGAGTTTTTCTGGATTTGAATCATTATACTGTAGGGGGGTGAGTAAAATAAACACCTGTCATATTTTTGGTGTCTTTGTAATTCTTGTTTTGCTTTGGTTGTCTGTTGGTTTCTGTGTTCATGCCTTGTCATTATTCACCTCCCCAGTATTTTTCCAGTCATGTCTGCCACGCCCATCTCCACCTGTCAGTAATTGTTATCTCTCACATGTGTCCACTGTCCTTGTTATTCCTGAGCCTTTAAAACCCAGTCATTTTCTCCACCACCCTGCCGGATCATTGTTGTGTTACGGCTGGACTCTGTACACTTGTTGCCCTGCCTAGCTTTGCCAAGTCTTGCCTCTTGTGGATGTTTTGTTAGTTCGTTTTTGCTGCCATGCCAGCTTTTGTTTTGATTGTATTTTATTTTAATAAATTAGTTTAGGTTTTCGACATGATTCTGCGTTCTGGGTGCACCTCTGTCTCTCCGCCTCAGGAAAATACCGGCAGGTGGAAAATAACATCCTACATCAGGGGCCTCATATACAAATGGTGCATAGACGCAAAAAAGTGGCACTAGCCCTTTTCCATGCAAAGATTCAGATGTGTCAATAATGAACTGACTGGAAACGTGCACAGCCTCACGCCAGTTTAATTGATGGTGGACACACGTTTCTACAGGTTTTGATCTATTAGCCACACTTAGAGGGAATGCTGGGAAACTGTTCATGATAAAAAAAAAAAAAAAACAATCACTGAGGGTTTCCACTTTGTAAGCTATGTTAAGTTTTCAGTGTCACATAAGAGGACCTCTTTGAGAATGGCTCCATCATCGTGGTCCGGTGCTGGAACATTTTAAATAATTGTTGGATTGTCAAATAACATAAAATAAAATGTTCTGCAGTCATCTTCAGTCAGTCATTGAATCATCCGGTCTCTGAAATATAAAGGCTAATGATACTAATCTTAAGTGAAAAATCTTCCCATTTGACCAGAATTTTTTTTATATTCACCTGTGGGAAATTTGTAAACTTAAAGGTACTTGTAAGCCATATTCCTGTTGTGTCCTACTAAGAAGCTGAAATTAGAATTCAATAAGCTTTGAAAAGGACTGACTGTGTGACACAAACCCATCAGAAACACAACATATTAGGTTGCCAATGTAAAAAAATGGTCTGTAGGCCTATATGTTTTAATATTTTATCAGCTGAGACATCCATTAAACAGTTAATATTAAATTTAATTTGTTAGTACCTCTGTACATCAGAGAATATTTAATAAATAACATATTTTATTTGATCAGTGAAGTGATCTGTGTATTAAGGGACAGAGTCAGAGTTAAATAAACCTTTTTAAATGCTTCAACCTCATAAGTACGCTCCTGGCACACTTGTGCATTTATTTAACCTACAATAATAGTGTGTGTAATGCTCTGTGTAAGAGGTGTCTCACATTAATGGATGAGAAGCGATGGGCAGCTGTCCTCTGTTTCACTTCCATCTTTAGGTCTGGCCATTTTTTGTATTTTCTGCTTTGACCCCAGCAGCTACACACACTGTCACTCCTCTTGGGCTCAGCCAAATGCCAGAGGACAGCATGCCAAACGCAACATTTCTACACCCCACTACCTTATTTAGAAGCATCTCTAACTACATTTTGGAAATTCCTCTTTTTCCTACATGTAGACATAATTTTTCAAAGGAGAATCCCACGTAGAGAGCATATTTATTTAAATGAAGGCCTGTCAGGAACAGTGTCTCATGTGCGCTCAACTGTATGATAATTGGAATGTACATAGGAAATGTGCTTGAATTCATGTGTGTACACCATTTCATACATCAAGATTTTTTGTGCATAATCATACTCAATTTTCTCTATTTAAGCAAACAGCATGCTTCAATAGAAAAACCATACAAGTCTTTGTAGATGAGGCCCCTGGAAAGGATCCTTGTGTGTGTGTGTGTGTGTGCACTGTGGATATCCTACCTCATACTGCGTGATAAGACCGTTGGGCTCTACAGGCTCCTCCCACTTGAGGAAGATCATGTCATCGAGCGGAGTGAAAGTCAAGGACTCAGGAGCAATGCCTCCAGGAACTAAAGCAGGACAGAAAAACAGCCCTCACTGAAACAAACACTCCACTCAGGTCTAGAGTTAATGGACTCTCGTGCAGGCATGCCAGTGGATGAAAACACTTTTGACAGAGGGGGAAAAATGGCACAAGGCCAAGGAGGGATGGAGGACATAAAGGGGATTAGGGGGTGAAATGAAAGGAGAAGTGTCCTGCCTTTCTTTCAGCCCTCAGGATGAACTCAGACCATGTCTTTTTTCCTGTCTGAAAACAGAGCACCATGTCTTGAAGGATGACAGCTGATGTATCTCTTTAAGACTTGGACTGACAGAAAACAAGTAAAGTAATCCTCTGAAGTCTTTGCATGTATTTTTTCTTTAATGAGATGCATCTCTTTAAGAACTCCGTCAAGCATTTACACAAATGGAAATAGAAGATCGGGGTATTTTTCGGTTACCTTCCAATCAGCTTAATTTTTTGTTTTAAAAAAAACTTTTATGTTGTTGTTTTTTTTCCCCTTCTGTATGTGTTTGTCTATGATAACAAATTATCTCATGAACCACTGAAAAGTCTTAAATCAAGCTTGCAGAAAGGAATCACTGGATGTCCATCTACAACTGATTACCTTATGGAGCCAACCCAATGCAAGATGGCCGCTACAGCCAACTAACCTCAAAAAATGTAAAAATGGCTATAAATGTCTCAGTTTTACAGATATCATGCTAAAAATTGACATTGTATTACCCAAATGTTATTTACAATACATACTTTAAGAGCAACTCATTTCTCAAGATCTTTGTTTAAACTTTAGCATTAGCTGTTTAAGTCAACACTGTTTGTCCGTTAGCAAAATATCTCAAAATACCAATGCACAACCACAGACAATGGTTTCACTTTTCAATCCTAACGGCTGCAACTGTGTTTTTTCCTCTTTTATACCAATGACTTTGACCCAATCCCATTTTCCCAGTTTTTCTTTTTTTTATTTTTTTATGCTTTTGTTTTATTTTTTATTTTTTTTGTTGTTTTTCATCATTCTACCATGTTTAGGTATCCCTTTAATTCTGAAAAACAAGAAGTTGTACTCATTTAGGTGTCCAAATCATCCTTGATCCCGTGAATCAAGAGTTAGATGATTACAAGAAACAGGGCAACTTAATTTCGCAAAACAAAGACATGAATCCAAGAGGAAAGGATGATGTGCAAAATTGGGAAAGGCCTTTATCACTAAATTGTACAATTGGTAAATGCAGTTCTCTGGCAGTATTAACTTTTATCTGGTCTGCATGTTTCCCTCAAAATTAAAGCGCACTTGAGAAGAAAATCCACCTTTATGTGTACAAAAGCTAAACCTGCTGCTTTTTAGCCACAAAGACACAGCTCAAGAAAACCACTGAGCCAGTTTTTGATTGTTGAGCCAAATAGAAAACAAGCTGGAACTGTCACTGGTAGCAGCTCAATTACTGTGGTTGTGAAGGTGATGGTGGCTGTCCTGGTCGGGGTGTGTGTGTGTGTGTGTGTGTGTGTGTGTGTGTGTGTGTGTGTGGGGGGGGGGTGATAGGGGAGTGTCAGACTGGCATTAGTGGCTAAAAACCAAAACTTGTTCTGGCATTCAAGGCAAAGTACAACAAAAAACAGCCATAGCTTGTTTTTTCTGACACATTTGCTTCATGTTGTCACTTAAAGCTGTCAAATCTAATAAATAAAAATCACAACACTGTGCTAACCTCTGTGTTATTCACTTTATGTAAATTTACACCCTCCTTCCTTGAAGACAGCAGTGTGTAGGAGTGGATAATTAAGAGCGCTGTCTGTTTTTTTTTTTACGACTTCCTCTAGTGCTCGGTGTTCTAAATGTGGCTTTAACAAATTAATGTAAATCAATTCTACATGTTCACCAGATGTTCAAATGCATTTAGATAAGAATTTAAAAAAATCTACTGCCAACTGCATATCATAATAAAAACCTAGCATTCTTTGAAGGAATGTATATCACCTGCCACCTTTCATGCCAGAGTTTTAGACTAAGGTCGTCTTTATTAGAAAAGATGGATTCATAACAGTTTTGATCAACCTTTGAAAATACATTCATGCCTGATCTCCTGTAATGTCATGAGGTGTCACACACTTTCAGAGATTCATTAATATCTGTCCAGTGGTTCATATGGCATTTTACGAACAAACAGACAACAATTACTTAATGGCAAAATCTTAACAGATATTTTGTGCAATCTCTTATCACCCAGATTATGTGCTGGGGATCAGCCTCAGCTCCTACCATACATATCGTGGGTCTCTATCTGGACAAATTGAGTTATAGCCATTTTTGTGTTTTTAAGGTCAGCTGACTGTGGTGGCCATTTTAAATTTGAATCGACATCAGTAGTAGATGTCAACCTAATGACTACTTTGTGAAAAAAATATTTAAATTTGTTCAGTGATTGAGATATTTTATATATACAAACAAATACACACACAGGCAAAATTAGTACCAACTTTGTCTTTGATGGCGGATAATAACTATCCTTTAATCCAACTCTCTGGACCAGGTTAAGAACATTCTTGAGTGGTACTCCTGCCTATTATACATAACAATAAGAGTGTAACCATCGCTGCTTCCATTCATCAGCATTTTGCATTAGACTGCACTTAATCTGCTGATGTACACAGGAAATTATTAATACAAAGATAAGCAAAATCATTTTAGCATTTTGCTGCCGGCCATGGGCAGAGCTGATTAATGCTTCAGTAGTCTCCATTTAAAAGGCTGATCTTCTTTTTAGTTATGCTGATCCAGCTTGTTTTCTGAGTCAATATTTGTGTTTTTTCAGTACTGGATGACTAAAGGCCTGAATTTTTTGAAGCATTGCAGGATAATTATCTGAGCAAGAAGACAAAACTACAAACACAAGAAGTTCTGAAGCTAAGTAGCCATGACAACATAGAGCCACATGCATAAACATCCCTGCCTGCTGGATGGATGATTATCATTTGTTAGTGTTCACCAAGTGAAATCAAACTCCCACTCACTGTCTTCCTCTGTCTGGAAGGTGACCTCCCTGCTCTCCTTCTTGCCCTCCGGGTTGGATAGCGCCAGCCGCACGTGGACTGTGCGAAAGGGTGGCAGGTCCCTCAGGGTGAAGTGAGAAGTGTTGCGGTCCACTGACAGGCATTCTCTGACTGTAGCATTATTCCCTCCACTGCTTCCTGTTGGCATGGAGTAGCGGTAGCAGAGGGATAAGGAGTATGTGTGGCAGCGCGTCAGGTTGTAGCCCAGTGGCTCCCACTGAAGGGCCAATTGTCGAGGTTGGATCTCTGTGGCTGTGAGACCCCGCAGGGCCCGCATAGGTTCTGAAAGGACAGAAAGCAGAAATATGATCGGTAACGCAAACACAATGAGCTAATACACTCACTGACTGACCACTTTATTAGGTTCACCTATTCAGTCGCTTCTTAACACAAAAAGTTAACTAGCCAGCCACATGGTAGCAACTCAGTGACTCACTGAAGTTCAAAGTGAGCATCAGGATGGAGAACAGTGATTTTAATGACTTTGAATGTGACGTGGTTGTTTGTGCCAGACGGGTTGGTCCGAGTATTTTAGAAACTGCTAATCTGCTGGGATTTTCGCACACACAACCATCTGTAAGATTTACAGAGAATGGTCCAAAAAAGAGAGAAAATGCCTTGTTAATGTCAGAGGTCAGAGGAGAATGGGCAGATTGGTTCAAAAAGATAAAAAGGTAACAATAGCTCCAAAACCCTCTTGTTACAACCACGGTATTTAGAATACCATCTCTAAATGCACAACATGTCCAACCTTGAAGCAGATGAGCTACAGCAGCAGAAGATCGCACCTTCAGAAGAGAATAAAAAGGCGAAGCTACAATTTACTCAGGCTCACCAAAAGTGGACAATAAACAATTGAAAAAACATTGCCTGGTTTGATGAGGGTCAATTCAACTAAACCCCAATGTCTTCCACAGACACTAGATCTCAGTCCAATCGAGGACCTTTGAGATGTGGTGCAACAAGAGATTCACATTATGGTCGTGCAGCTAATAAATCTGCAGCAACAGTATGATGATAACATGACAATATGAACCAAAATCTCTGAGGAATATTTCTAACAACTTGTTAAATCAATGCCACAAAGAATTGAAGCAGTTTGGGAAGCAAGATGGACGTCATGGTCAGTAAGTGCTCATACAAGTTTGTAATGTCTTTACTCATGCCAGTATCTCATTGGGGTACGACTGTTGGACACTAATTTGTGAACAACTTTTGCAAGGGAATCTCTAAATTGTCTTTGCAAGGCTTTTCAATTTCCTCACTAAAGTCACAGAAGCTTGGTGGTGTTGATTCAATTGTGTACATCTTAAAAAATTAGTGCTACAAATTTTCTACTCAAAATAGTCAGTTTTTGCAAGCATCTCACCTGGATTTAGTTTCCATATTTCTAGAGTACAGACTGGACGTAATGAAGAGTTTCATTACTTATTATTTGACACTTAAAATGCTGAGGTTTGAATAATTTAAAGAATACAAAGAGAAACAGATTGAAAGTTGTATTTGTTTGTAGGTGATCTTGGGCAGTTTCTCAGCTGGTACTGATATGTCCTGTTAAAACAAATTGATGAAACAGAAGTATTAGTGTAACTTATTTATGAAATAGGGTGAAAGATATGAGTGTGTTGTGATAGTGCAAAAGTGGTTTACCCCTCTCTTCCTCTCTGCAGGGTGTTCAGGCTAAAAGATTCCATGAGGGCCTGAGCACCTTTTAAAGGGTCTGGAAGAAACCATTGTGGATTGAAAGGGGTTTGGGGGAGTAAACACTGCTTTAGATGTTTAATATTGACTATTTATATTTATAGGAATGTTTTCAGAAATGTGCTTGGTAATAGATGTTGATTGTTAATTAAAGTATTTGGATAGTTTGGTTATTTATTGTAGATTGTTAGTGTATTTATATTTTATTTTGTTTACCCTGTCTGTGGTTGGTCTGTTAATGGGAGGGGGTAGTGGATTATAAAAGGCTGCTTGTTAGCTTCATTCAGGGAACTGCTGAGATCCATGATGACCTTCCCAGCAGGGTTTTTGTGTCTGTCAATGTTGGAGAATAAAACACCCAGTGGGTCTGCACCCTTTTCTCTGCCTCAAGTCTCCTGTTTACTCCAGCCGTTCAGGCCATTCTAACACTGGATAAACATCTCTAATAGTAATGGGGCCAGCTGCTTCCAAAACATTTTATAGAATAAATTGGGAAGCCATCTGGACCTGGGTTTTTACTGCTTTGTAAAGATTTGACTTCAGCTTTAAGCTCAGTTGCTGGGATAGGACGGCCCAGTTCCTTGGCCAGATTCTGATCCAGAGTAGGACTGTTAATGCCACTGAAGAAGGAAATCAGGTCTGCAGAAACCCGAGAGCAATCAAATGAGAACAGCCATTTATAAAATTTCCACAAATGGTTTGATCATTTCCTACGGGTTTGATGTTACTCCTGCCCCAGTTTCATCTTGAGGTATTAACCAGGATGCAAATATTTGTCTCCTTTGATGAGCCAGCACTTTACTTGTCTTTACTGGCCTCTTGTTCATAAAATTTGGATCTGGAATTGAGTAAAAGTTTAGAGGTTTAATATTCGCTAATTCGCTATTCGCTAATGTAGTGTGTGATTTTCTCTGATGGGCTCTGTTAGGAATAACCCGTCCTTCCACACAGAGGCTGTGACCTGTTTTGTCTTGTTGACCTGGAAGAAAATAATAATAATAATTTGCTTAGAGACACAATTAATAAAGCTGTTATCTTGGAGTAGATGTATGTCAAGATGCTACGATGGTCTTGCATTAGCAAATTTCTGGAAATAAGTTTTGATGAATGCAGAAGCCAGGTCTGAGACTACACCATAGTCATATTTACAGTCTGAATTTGATGAGAGCAGACTTCCTAAGTTTCTTGTAGACAAACTTCAATGCTAGGCCTGGCTACTCTACACATGATCTTCAAAGTTATGGCTGTGGCTGTTTGACATGATGATGTGTATAGCAGCCAGGTACTGGAGGCAGAATTTAACATTAGCACAGCCATGGAATGAAAGCCACCCCTCTGTCTGTCCACAGTCTGTGTGAAGTCCAGGGAAGTGTATATCCTTTTCCCATTGTGCAGCAAGGGAAAAGCCTCTCCAGCATGGCATAGAATAGCATTGCTGGTTTGAAACTTTGTCACTCTGATGATAATTGATAGTGGCTGCTCGCCATCTCTTGGTTTAGTACATTGACTGGGTTCTGTTCAAGCTGGACTTTTCCTTAAGCCCCAACAAGTTTTGAAAAAATCATTCATAAACTCTAGGTTGTGGACCTTCTGAGCCCACCGGGAGGCTCACGAGTCAAATATTATTCTGCCTAGTCTTTACATTTCTTCCTCATTACTGCATTCATTCATCGAGGAAAGCTTTACCATATTAGCTTGGATGCTAGTTAGCTGGTCGCTCTGCTTGTTAGCTGCATTCTCAGGATCAGAAATAGTTCCACTTTTCTGAGTGACATATTTTTAGTGGTTTTACTTTGTATCCAGCTCCAATATCACTGATTCAAGTTTGTTGAAAATTTTAGCTAGTATCCTGCTTTTAGTGTAAGTCCAGTTCTGGAGTCTGGAGACAAAGTCCTCCTTGGCCAGCCCTGGAAGACTAGTTTTTCTTCAGAAGACTTGATATTTATCCAGATACAACTCAGAGGACGTGGAGGTTGTGATAAGTCTTTGATTTGAGTAGATTTGAGTAACTTCTTGTTTTTAAAACCAAAGTAAATCCAAATCAGTGACATTGCATTTTTTTGGCCACAATTAACATACCTCCACAGATATAATGTGAGCAAAAGTGTAGAGGTTTAATATAAGCTAATGTAGAGTTCCTTTACACCAATATGTTGTTTTGGAGAAAGAGTTCTTTGATAAGCCTGAAAAAAATATATATCCAAGCTCTTGTTTGGCAAGTCATAAGCCTAACCTGAAGAAAGACTTCTGCCCTTTACTCCATGTTTTGTGACTGATGTCAGAACTAATAGGATGGGGCTGGAGTGAGACTTATTTTCAGCCTGGGAGTTTTGTGCCTCAGATCAGCCCACTTAAGTGTGCCGCCACCGGACACTGGATACACACATGCACACACATATATATATGTATATAAACAGAATTAGACTCCTACACGAGGCTGAAATTGTTAAGAGGAATCAGATATAAACCAGTTTTTCTCAGACTCCCATAAAGCAATTTTCTGTAACTAAATTCTCTGAATTCTCTGTTTATGATTGATGGTTTTTGTTCTGTGGGGAATGTTTCAGCTAGTTTTAGCTGTCAGAGCAAAACTCAGGCGTACTTTTAATGTTTTGTGGTTTTGGGAAGATCAAACGTCCTTCAGTTCAGCAAATTGTTGTGGGACATTTTTGTCCCCTCAGAAGTGATTTCTCTTTTTTGACATTGCCCCATTCATGTACATTATTACTTTGTGATCCATGTTTAGTGACACCGCAGAGCTTCACTGCAGGCATTCTAAGGGGCATTGTTCTTGTTCCTGTTTCATCTACGGTCTCTACAGCACACTTGGAGATCAAGGCAAGGCCAAAGAGCAGAAATGACCTCATCTGTGCTCAAAACAGGACATTCAATGTGACAGAGACATGTTGTGTAATTCTAATGTTCACACATGACAGCAGTAATTAGGCTTCATCCATTTATGTATGGAGCTTTGCAAGGGTGTGTAAACTGTCTTAAGGCTGGGAATGAGGACTTCTGGGTTCTCGTTAGACCCATCTATATCCTTAAAATCTGAGTTTGGAAAGTCAGCTGTAGCTTGTTTCCATTTCCCCATCAGCATTCCACTTTAAAGCAATACAAGAAAAGATAAAGCTAGGTAATTTGCATTTGCTACAAAATTGCTATGTGAGTGCTGAAGAAGCTATAACTGAGTTGTTAAAGCTAAAAAAGCACAACATAGCTCAAAGGTAAAAGGAGCAAAACACTTGCTAACAGGTAAAGAAGCTAAACAACATAAATAGTTAAAAGTTGCAACCAGCTAGCTACAAGTATCAGCAAGCTAGATAAGCTAAAAGTAACTAAAGTCTAAAACTAAAATCAAAACCCCGAAGTAGCAAACTGGTAGCTAAAACTGTAAATTACCATAAAAAGACAAAAATAGAACAAGTATGCAGAAGCAGATTTCAAAGAGAACAATTTTTTTGATTTTGGTTGTTGTTTTTTTTGTCTTTGTCTCTTGTATCTGTGTTTGTTTCCATCTACCTCTTCCCCAGTCTTGTCATCAGTTCACCTGCCACACCCATCTCCACCTGCCAGTAATTATGTTCACTCACCTGTGCCCACTTACCTCGTTTCCTCTGTGTTTAAAACCCTGTCACTTTCTCCACTACTCCGTCGGATCATTGTTCATTTGTCCTCATTCTTTGTTCTTGTTCTATGTCATCAGAGTCTTGTCCCGTCCATTCCCGTGTTCCATCTATGCTCCAGAATTTAGTTTATGTTTTTGTTCGCTGCCTCGTCAGCTTTTGTTTTTATTTTAATAAATCAGTTTTCTTTAGTTCTTTAGCATGAGTCTGCTCTCTGGGTTCGCCTCTGGCCAAACATGACAGTGCTCCTTCAAAGAATGCTCATCCTTGATTGTGCATTTCTTAGAGCAATGCAAATTGCCAACTGCCTTTCATACCAGAGTTTTACACTAAGATCATCTGATGATTAGAATTCATAGCATGTGCAAAACTCACATGTGCTGAGCAAAGACTCTCTGGAGGTGTTGTGAAATAAATGCTGCTTGTACAGAACACAGATTATCCACAATATTTTAAAAAATGTGGTAGAATTGATGATTTGAATGAATCTGTATTTTGGAATTTATTGTGTCATTAGGGTCGATGGTAAAGCCCCTATTTCCTCTTCCTTCCTCATTCAACACCTAACTATTGTGCAACTATTGCACTTTTTTACATGTAATAAGGAATCCACTGCATTCTTGTTGTGTCTGAAGACTGTCAAAACCTAGCAAAAATGGCACATGGAACAGGTTTATATATAATATATATATATATATACAGCAAAATTACAGCAAAACCTATTTCCGCAAATATTATTTAAGGTGCCTAACATATCTAAGTTGTTTTTTTAATAGAATACATTCCTGTGTTTTTGAAAACAAAGTTCCTCAAGTGTTTCATGTGAGAGCATGGACTGTATGTATTTGTGTATTGTGTGAGAATAAAGTAACAGTTCTTCATTTTGTAAATTAAAGTGCTTTGTCTATAAACTTAAAAATCACAGTATATTTAATAGAACATAAAATATAGCTCAAAACTATAGCAATTCTTAGAACTGTGTGATATTTGGTTGACTGATGATGATCAGGATGCTTTATTGTTTTGTTGACAATGATGTTCATTTTTTCTCTGGACATTTCACTGGACAACTTTCAGCTTGACTGGGACTGTAATGCCCCTTTTACACGGGCTCTAAAGGTCCCGGCTCCACTCTACTCGGCTCACTTTGCGCACGTTTTCACCCACAATTTTTCGCACTCTGTCCCTGCTTCTTTGGTCCCTGCTTCGGAGTCGGGCCAGCCGGGCCAGCCCTGCTTCGTGGGCGGCGCAAGCTTAGCTCCTGTTCACTCATTGGTCGTGGGTGTGACCAGATGCAAGCATAAAGAGCAAAGGTAGGAATATAAACAACAGCATTAGCTTAACCTGCAACGTTTCTGCCATCTGTCCCCCAGCTGAAGGAGCTGTAAAGCCTGAAATCTCCGGCGGATAACAGCTGTCCTACTCCGCGCAACAATCGCAGCATCCAGAGCATTTCTTCCACTGCGCCTCTTATCCTGAAGTCTCAGGAGAATCCCCATAAGTTTAAAAAACAGCAACAACACAGGGCCAACATTGTCCATAGCGCTTCCGTTGTTTACACAACTGGTGCCAAGTTTTCGTAGCGCACCCCCCCCCGCGCCATGGCCCCGCCCCCCGCAACACGAGGAGGCGTTCCTCTGCTACAGACCAAACTGGCCGGTGTAAACGCAATGCATTCTTTATAGAGCCGAGCCGAGTAGAGCGGAGTAGAGTGGGACTTCTAAAGAAGAGCCGGTGTAAAAGGGGCATAATTGTTCTCTGGCAAACATTAGGTGAAGTTAGCTGAAGTGCTAAACTAACGTTATCTGGCTCCTCTGTTTTGAGCTGACTGTGATCTATGGCTGTCACAGCTGATGAGGTACTAACTACTGATATCTATCTGACACATCACTTCAAAAATGACTGAACTATCTCTTTAAGAAATAGATTGAATTCAGGTGACCATGGGACATCACCAGTCACACCAAGTTTGTCAGGCTTTAGCCCCAACAAAAGTCTAGGAGAAAGAAAAAAAAAAAGCCAATACGGACCTAACCCACTTAGCATTTGAAATGGACATGGTCTCATCAAAAGCTGCATGGGATTGAAGTAGGCTGAACTGTCACGCTCAACAAGTGTCCAAAACGAAGACGTATAGGGAGGACAAATTCATCCAGAATTTCATATCACAGAACCTTTCTTTCAGCCTCAGGAAAAAGCCTCAAATGTGAGAAATGGGAGTCGACAGGAGGTGGGCGAGCAGAGGTGCTGATGTGAGCGAATCAGAGTGTAGCAGGTGACATGGACATCATGTTGTCTACTCAACAGAGCAGCAGGGTGTCGTTTCACCCAGAATGAGCAGCACTGTGGTTAAGACACACATCAGATCAGTGCTGGTGAGAGGACCCTGTTTGCAAGACATCAAATAGGAAAAAAAGTTAAACGCTAGGAAAGATTTTGATCTTTGACCTTGACTGTCTCCTATAGCTTAACACAAGGGTGTGGTACTTCAACTGTTGGTTTTATCATAATATTTTAGGCTTTTCATAGAATTTTTATGAAATCTTAAAAATATAAATTACTGCAGATTATGAAATAGATTGATTTTAAATAATTGGATTTAGTATTTTTGTTGTTGTTTGTTTTTGTTTTTGTTTTTTTTTATGAGAAAGCATCAGACTGCCATGATCCTAATGACAACAAACATGCTTTGCTCTCAGTAGCTGAAGGTGAGCAATGTGTCATAGCAGTTTGACACAGGTCCCTAATGCTGCTCCAAACTTGTATGAATCTAATAGTTTGATGGCAGGAGCAGACAGGAAACTCTCAGCAGGTTGTTCTGCCTCTCCAGCCTGCTGGTTACCAACAGAACTTATCACACGTGTTGTTAGAGTTCCCCACTGCAGAGTCTTGGTTGGGTAGGGGTGGAACTGATGAATACTGTGGGTGGACATCGTCATTCATCTTCATGCGATGGATGTAGTGGTCATGCTCATGTTGCAGTCAGAAATCTTCCTTAGTCTGGTCACGCCCCTCTACCTCTGTTTTACCCCCCTCTCTTCTCAGTGAAGTTGCAAACAGACCACTGCCTCAAAGAGTTTGGACTTTTGGACCAGCACCAAAACAAAGAGACAACGAGGAAAAGCTATGGTGTAACTCAGTGTACAAACAGATTTAACAGAAATTCAGGCATATGTTTGTGGGTCATTGGGTGGTCGGTGGGCATGACCTTTGAAGTATATTATGAGAAAGGATAGGTTAATAGGTCCTTTAGTATCTTTAGTATTAAGCAGAGTCTGTGTGACTGCTGTGTTTTTTGCAAACATTAGATAGAAGAAAATAAACTTGCTCTTGTTCATAATACAAAAAACATTTCCAGGAAAAAAAAAATCCATTTCTACAAGCCTGTTGGTTTACAAGCAGAAAGTCTGTCCTCATATTTTAAATTTGTTCTAACAACTAACAGCACAAAATAAACTAACAAACAAAAACATAGGTTAAGTTTCGTCTTGAATACAGACAAATGTAAGATTTCTGGTTCACCTCAATGTTTGTATCTGTGTTTAATAAAATCCGAGTGACTAAACTTTTCAAGTTTGCCCCAAAGGGTAAAGTGTTTTATCAGTCCACCTGATCGGAGTGTCTAGTCAGTCCAAGCATTTATTCCAGTCTCAGCAAACTAATCAATATTAATAGCTGTTTACAGAACATCACTTCAAAAATGGCCAGACTATTCATTTATTGTGAGTCTGTACAGTGTTGTTTTAAAAAGTGAAACCTTAGGTTTTAACCTGAAGGACCTTCTCAGGTCTGAAAGGGTTTCACTGAACTGATTAAAAAAATCATCAATTATTAAATAAGTTTGTTTTACTTCAGCCAAAATAATATCCCTATATATTTTAAGCAGTTGAGAGACTTTGATTAGGATCAGAATGAAACTGTAAACTTTGTAAAAATGATTTCCTTTTTTCCTGCCTTTTCAATTCATTCTGAGAGGAAATCCTTCCCGGCCACTGAGATTCATCCTGGCTGTCAGCACAGCTCCATGTTTGTCATGGAAGTCTCTTACCTGCACACTTTGTCCTGCTGACCAGCGGGGGTCCAGGTGCTCCGGTGCCCCCCTCTCCGGGACGTGTGAGCAGGACACTGATCTGGTACTCTGTGTCTGGCTCCAGGTGCCAAACCTTGTAGGTAAGAGAGCCCACAACATGAGTCTCAGTCCAGGTTGATTGGCTGGCCCTGTACTGGATCTCCCGGCGAATGACCGGTCCGTCCCCGACGATGGAGTTGGTGTTGAGCTGGATGATCAGGTAGGTTGGGCCCGCCCGCAGGAGCTGAGGGGGGGCAATTGGTGTCGGGGGCACTGCAACAGAAAAAGGTTACACCAGGTTCTGTCAGTGTAGAACACACAAAATCCTATTTTTGTGAATATTAACACAAACTCTGTCCTTGAAAGCAATCACGATGAAAAGAATGTTTTGCAAAGTTTAGCTGGAATGAACTTATCTGACATGACTTTTTATTTCCTGCTATCAAAGACAAAAAGTAATAAGAGCTTTCCACCTGTCTGTGTGTGTGTTTGTCTATGCAGCTAGCCACATATCTCATGAACCAGTGGATAGATTTGAATTAAACTCTCAGAGAGTAGTCACTGGATGGGCATCTACAGCTGATTTAAAGTCTGGAGTCAAAAATATTCAAGATGTCCACCACAGCTAATCAACATTAGTAAACACAAAAATGGGTGTAACACATACAACTTTGCAGATATTGAGCTTAGATTTGACATGGTAGTAACTGAGACTGATCCCCAACTCATACTTTAACTGTTAGAGTCACCTCATTCTGCCTGTTAGCAAAATGTCTCATGAACCACTGGATGGATTGTAATGAAACTCTCAGAAAACAATCAGTGGATGTACATCTACAACTGATTAATTTCTGAAGTCACCTCACTTTAAGATGGCTACCACAGCTAATCAATATTAGTCAACACTAAAATGGCTATAACTCATTGAGTTTTACAAATATGAGCTAAAATTTGTTGTGGTAGTAGCTGAGAGTCATTCACAACACATACTGCAAGCACTACAACTCTATGTTGTAGTGCTTGCAGTATGTGTATAGTTCTATACGTATGTGTAGTTGTAAAGGTTTGGCAATAATTGTTAGACTCAAAACTATCTACCTGTTAGCAAAATGTCTCATGAACCCCCGGACAGATTTCTATGAAACTCTGAAAGAACTAGAAGCACTCAGAGAGTGCAAACCTCAGCCAAGGTCATAGCATCATTAAAGAAACATTCGATTTCGACCATGATCCAGATCACCACCAAAGTATAATTATTAGTTTTCTGTAACAAACTCAACATTATCTGAAAGTTTCATCAAAACCTGTTTATTAGATTTTAGGTAATCTTGCCAACAGTAATGGACAGACAAACAAACAAACCAACCAACACCACCAAAAGCATGACCTCCTTAGCAGAGATAAAAATCACAACCTGTTCATCTACCACTCATTACCGCTTGGAGTCAGCCCAGTTGGACAAAAAATAGCTCTAACTTAGTCAGTTTCAATAATGTTGAGCAAAATTTGGTGTGGTCATAGCGGGTGATGTGCAGTCCTTCTAGGAATGCTCAGCCTTTAATTTTTTGTTTTATTTTCCCCAGCTCCAGTAACGTTTATCATTATGTCTGACTCTCAGTGTATTTATTCCTAAAAAAATATATTTCAACCACATCAGGACTGTAAACACTTGAATGCTGAAAACTCTTAATTTTCACTCCAATGACACTGAATAAAACCTGATTTGCATGAATATTACTGAACTCATTTTGTCCTCTCTGATTGTAAAACCTCCCGCTCCAATGGGGAAGAAGAAAAAGGAGTTCAGCCCATGATGCTGCAGGTGAGGAACCGAAGGGTTGTTGATTGATCTATAGCAGGGTGACAGCACCTGCCCAGGGAGCTTTTTATGACGTGATTTATTGGGACGTAAAGGAAGATATGGTGCATTTCAACTGAATAACTCTGCATCTTTAAAGGCAGACTTTTAATTTGTCTTTAAACAAAATGTCTATACAGTCTCCCGGTTTTGGCTTTTTGTGAAGAAATATAATTGCTTGGTATCAAAATCTCAGTAAAAAAGGCCTTAAAATAACAATTGTGGATCTTTGTTAGATTTTAGACATGGTACAAGGAACAGAAGGATACTGATGATGTCACAGCTCAGCTAAGCTCTCTATTCTACCCAGAGCATTAATAAATCAGGCTGGTCTTTCATAAAATGTAATTACTTTCATATTAAAATGAAAAGTAAAATGGCCTAGCATTCTTTAAAGAAATGTGTATTGCCTGATAACTTTTTACCAGAGTTTTGAACTAAGATCATCTCAAGCTAAGAAACGATGGAAGTGTAGCTCTTTTGGGCAAACCTTAAAAAAATTATTATTTAATTATTTAATGAATTATTTGTAATTAAAATTGATTGTAATTCATTGAAATAATTGTAATTTCCTGCAAATTATCTAAATATTAGGAGCAGTAGTTCAGTATTTTATTTTTTTTTTTTGGGGGGGGGGGCAGAAACCATATCGGCACATCGGTTTGTGCAAGATTCCAGTACAAAACGGTTGGAGGAGGGTTTAGTCTACTTGAGTGGAGTGTATTATGAGCAGGATGGGTAGGGGTGGGAGAGCAGGGAGTGAGTTGAGCATCCTCACAGCCTGGTGGACGGAGCTGTCCCTCAGTCTACTGGTCCTAGCCCAGAGACTCTGAGGTCTCCTCCCTGATGGCAGCAGGCTGAAGAAGCTGTGCAGTGGGTGGGTGGCATCTCTTGCCAGGCAGAGAGCCTTCTGTGTAAGGCGATTACTGTACAAGTCCTGAAGGGAGGGGAGGGGAGGGGAGGGGAGGGGGGTGCCAACAATCTTCTCAGCTGCACTTACAATGCGCTGGAGGGTCCTGGCTCAAGATACTGTGCAGGCCCCATACCACACGGTAGAACAGCTGGTTCGGATGCTCTCGATGGCTCCTCTGTAAAAGGTGGTTAAGATGGCGGTGGGGGCACCAGCTCTTCTTAGTTTGTGCAGAAAATAAAATGGCCAGTGCTGCTGAGTTGGTGGTCCAGGAGAGGTCCTCTGTGACGTGCATACCCAAGAACTTTGTACTGCTCACCTGCTCCACAGCAGTGCCGTTGATGGACAGAGGAGTGTGCTGTCTGTGGGTTCTCCTGAAGTCCACAACAATCTCCTTGGTCTTCTCAGCATTCAGAGAGAGGTTGTTTACCTTTCACCAGGAGGCCAGACGACTGACTTCCCACCTGTAGTGAGACTCTTCGTTGTTGCTGATGAGACCCACCACCGTCGTGTCATCCGCAAACTTGATGAACAAGTTGGAGGAGAGTACTGGTGCGCAGTCGTGGGTTAGCAAGGTGAACAAGAGGGGACTCAGCTTAGGGTGCCCCTGTGTTTAGTATGGTGATACTGGATGTTTTGTTGCCAACCCGCACTGCCTGTGGTCTTCCGGTCAGAAAGTCTAGTAGCCAGTTGCACAGTGATGTGCTGATCTCCAGACTATCCAGTTTGTGAATGAGTTGTTGAGGAATGATTGTGTTGAATGCTGAGCTGAAGTCAATAAACAGCATTCTGACATAAGTGTCGTTCTTGTCCACATGTGTAAGGGCAGAGTGAAGAGCAGTGGAGATGGCATCTTCAGTCGAGCGTCATCATCACAACATTGAAAGGTTTCGTGCAATATCGCAAATTCTCACACTCAGACTATGTGTAGTAAATAACTCTTAGACTACTATCACACATATTTTTGCTCATTATCTGTAAAAGTGACTACGTTATAGCCATTTTGTGTTTGCTGAAATTGAGTAGATGTCTTTTATTGAGTTGACTCCAAAAGTTAAACATTTGTAGATGTACATTCAAGGTAATTGTCCAAAAGTCTTTGCAAATAAAATCTGTTTAGTAGCTCATGAGATATTTTGTTAACGGAAAAACAAGGAAGGCTTCAACAGGTAATGGTTTAGGCTGAGAGGTTGCAGAATTTGTATCAACTGAGATAAAGCTGTCTGAAGCCACTCATGCTATGCTCAGCTATGTGTAGTGGATTAGCACTAATTATTTGATAAGTAACAGTGAGCACTGTTTCTGAACCGATGTTTACAGTTAAAAACATATACAGTATATAAATCAGCTTTGCTACTGTTATTGTGTCTCTGTCTATCTCATTCACACACATACATACAGTTACAACCAGAAGTTTGCATACACTATATAAAAAGACATGCATTTTTTTTCACACTGTCTGATGTGAAATCAGAATAAACTTTTCTTGTTTTCTGGTTTTCATTTAGGATTTTCAAAATTATTTCTATTTGCTAAATGCCAGATTAATGAGAGACAGAATGTTTTTAAGGCAATTTTATTACTTCCTTCAAAGTCAAAAGTTTAAATACTCTTCTTTAGTATTGGTACCATTGCCCTTAAACTGTATGACTTGGGTCAAACGTTTTGAGTAACCTTCCACAAGCTTCTCACAATAGTTGGCAGGAATTTTGGCCGATTCCTCCTGACAGAACTGGTGTCACTGAGCCATGTTTGTAGGCTGCCTTGCTTGCACATGCCTTTTCAGCTTTGCCCATAAATTTCTGATAGGACTGAGGTCAGGGTTTTGTGATGGCCACTTCAAAACACTGACTTTGTTATTCTTAAGCCACTTTGTAACCAGTTAGGCAGTATGCTTCGGGTCACTGTCCATTTGGAAGACCCAAGCTTTGACTTCCTGGCTGATGTCTTGAGATGTTGCTTCAGTATTTCCACATCATGTTCTTTCCTCATGATGCCATCTATTTTGTGCAGTGCACCAGTCCCTCCTGCAGCAAAACAACCCCACAACATAATGCAGCCACCCCCATGTTTCACAGTCAAGATGGTGTTCTCAGGCTTGCAAGCTTCCCCCTTTTTCCTCCAAACGTAACAATGGTCATTAGGGCCAAACAGTTCAATTTTTAGGACATGTCTCCAAAAATTAAGCTCTCTTTTACCTGTGTGTATTTGCAAACATTCATTTGGCTTTTTTATGTTTCTTTTGAAGTGATGGCTTCTTCCTGGCAGAGTAGCCTTTCAGCCAATGTCGATACAGAACTTCTTTCAGTGTTCTGTGTTCAAACTCTTACCAGCTTCAGCCAGCATCTTCACCAAGACTTGATTTGTTCTGGGGTTGATATGCACATTTCGGACCAAAGCACAGAACCCGTCTCCTTCCTGAGTGGTATGATGGCTGAGCATTCCCATCTTGTTTGTACTTGCATATACTTGTTTGTACAGATGAACGAGGCACCTTCAGGCATCTGGAAATTTCACCCAAGGATGAACCAAACTTGTGAAAGTCCACAGTTCTCTTCCTGATATGTTGGGTGATTTCTTTTGACTTTCCCATGATGTTACATAAGGAAGCAGTGTGTTTTAGGTGTGCCTTAAATTACATCCACAGGTGTGTCTCTGATTAATTCAGATGTTATCAATAAACCTGTCAGAAGCTTCCAAAGACATGACATCAAATGTCCCAAATTGTTTAAAGGTAGAGTAATCTTAGAGTATTTAAACTTTTGACTTTGAAGAAAGTAATAAATAATGCCTTAAAAACATTCTCTCTCTCTCATTATTCTGGCATTTAGCAAATAGAAATAATTTTGAAAATCCTAATTGACCTAAAACGAGAAAAGTTTATTCTGATTTCACATCAGACAGTGTGAAAAAAATGCACGTGTCTTTTTATATAGTGTATGTAAACTTCTGGTTTCAACTACGCACAAAGCTAGCTAGATTGATAGACCTTGGTTACTAAAGAGATGGATTATTGTTATATCTGTTGCTGTAATGTTATAGTAACTGTAATGGTTGTCTCTTGTGTATTTTTCAGACATAATGGATTGTTGCTCATTTTATAGGTGAAGTAGCAGGTGCACAACTGTTAATGTGAGTCTGAGGGTGAGGATCTCTGTGATCCTGAAGAGTGGGATGACAAGTACACATTCCATGTGGAAAAATGAAGTTTGGTTAAGAAATATATTTGTTCAATCAATGAAAGGTTATTGTAACAAAATCTACTTTATGTGATGTTTTCATATAAAAAAAAAACTGTGGCCCAGAACCCCTAAATGAGAACGTAAACCAGCTGGTTGTCCTACATATCTGCTTCCTGGTTGGGTCATTTGAAATATTAAACTTGAAATGTTGCTAAATGAAGAGACAGGAACAAAGTTTTGCAAACAAATAACTGTGACTTGTTTTGGCAAAATAAGTCACAATGACAAATTTTTCATCTTAAAATATTTTAAATGATATATAGTTTGTTGAAATTTGTCCAATTATCAACAAGTGAAAGCACAATATTTATTGGTCTGGAGTGGTGTCTCCAGGAACTCAAAGCCCATATTTTAAAGGGGAACCACCCCAGCTTCACAATGATGTCAAACATTATTTGAAGGAGTTTTCCAGCACGATGGCAACCAGCAGAGAAAAACTGTACATTAGAAGAAAAAAAAACAAAAAAAAACTTATATGATTAGAAATAAAAGGCTTATTTCTGAAAACAAAATTAATGGAAAACTGTGTATTAAAAGTAAATAAGGAAGATTATATGCTATTTTAGTTAGTCGGATTGGAAGATGGTGACTTTATGGACGCTTTGTTTTTGCAAATCTCAATTACGTCAAAAATCAACATTTTTACTTTTCATGCATGTCGCCTGAGCTCATTATGACTGATTTTGCCAGAACAGGTTGCAATTCTTTGCTAATGTATTTATTACTGTGTTAAAAGGGTAAACATCAAAAACAAGAGGCAATAACATATCAATAAAACTTTGCTTAGAAAAATAAAAACTTAACTGTTGCAAAATTAACAACAGCTATTTTTAACACAAATCAAGTCTTTATTTATTTATTTTTATATACATATGTGAGTTACAAAAACACAACCAACTTTGTCACTATAGAGACAAAGTCAATTTTCCTTTTTGAGTATATTCCTCCACTTTAATTTTTACTGTGCTGACCTGAAACTGTTTAAAGAGGGGAGGTGTTTCAGTCTATCTGTGTGTCTCTCTCCCAGGAGCAGCAGTTACAGGTTTGTGTGTTTGCTTGTGTATAGTACTGACACTCACACATGCATGTTCCATTTAACCAAGGACCACTGACATTACTGATTGATAAATACTTCACATTTAGTTTTTATGATTTCTTTTTACTTTTGAAAATAAATCAATGTTTGGCATGGAAACCTGTCTTGTTTCCCTTTTCTGCCACTAACACTGAGCCGGCCAGTGATAAGTGGGGGCTCGTCTGAGATTTGCACCCAGAACCTCTCACACCTGAAATGAGAATCATATTTCTAGACTGACAGTGACAGTTTTCAATTTGCAACTTCTCCCCCTAGAAAAAAAAACTATACAAAATTACACTGAAACGTGATTTGTTTAGGAATAGTGTGTTTGTATTTTTAGTAGGAATATATTCCTGATGGCATTTGCAAAAGATAGCAAAAACTTTTATATAAACAACAAGAGCTTTTTGTAGCTCAGTTAAACTTCACAGCATAAATGCCATTCAAAACCTAAACAGATCACAGAAAGGGAAATTTTATGTCTGAACCAGCATTTTATACATGATCACAGTTTCAGTTATTTAAATAAGTTTTAAATATTTTTACCACAAAATGTTCAACTTAGATGATGTTGTCACACTAATAGTCTAAACTTTTATTTTCTTTGCAAACTAGCTCTTCTTAGTCCCACAGTCCCTACATTTCTTAAACAGTTAATACATCAAAATGTTGGTATTTTGGTTTCTCTCACCCAGTGTGTGTCCTGCTGCTTTAGGACTATATGGTTAACTTTTAATTCACCCCAGTGTGTATTGACACACAAGCTCCCATTGATTTCTATATCTGAGCTCATAATTTTCTCTTCAAAATTAAGAGTGAACTGTCATTTTACCTTTTCATATATCCTACTTAAAACACTGTTGACAAATAAAAAAACCTACATGTAATGTCCATACACTTCAATGACTTACAGTTTTTGTACAGTGACTGTGTGAGGGTTAATATCGCCCACTGCTTTGGGAGGTGTGATCATGTAATTCCCTGTGGATGAGTGTGGATGTCTGTTGAGTTAGCACAATATCTCATGAAGAACCTTATCAATCACCAAAAACTATAACTCAGCCATGTCACAAAATTGTTTGTTTTATTGTTTGTTTTTGTGTTTGCTATCTTGTGTTAATTTCTGTTTGTTTTGTTTGTGTAGTAATGCTTCCTTGTGTTTAGTTACCTCCCTGTCCCTGCCTGCTCCTCTGTATTATTGTCTCATTGCCCCCTTAGTCAGTATTTTTCCATGTCAGCCTGCTGCACCCATCTACACCTGTTCCCGGTTTGGAATTAATCACCTGCTTCTAACTTCCTCATCTTGTTCTGTGGGTTTCTGCTGCCATGTCAGCATTTTGTTTTTGTTGATCAACCTTTCTTAAGCTCCTTGTGTAAGCCTACATGCCTGGGTTTGTCCTTCTGCAGACCTTGACAAGCCAATTTTCATATACCGAGCTAAAAGGAGGTGTGCTAGTAGCTGAGAGTCATTCCCAATTTATAGGCTGAGAAAAATCTGATCACACAATATCTGTTTTTAAAATTTGCCATTAACTATTGAAGTCAACTGTGTGTGTTTGTCAGGAAAATTTCTCATAAACCACTGAACATATTTAATAAAGCTCTTAGAAAGTAATCCTCAAGGATGCAGGCGATATGCGTTCCTGCAAGGCATGCTAGGCCTTTCATCTACTTTGCATTTCTGTCAGCTTGGCTCAATAATAGTGCTGTCAGGGAGTGAGAGACACAGGTGTGTGGTTTTAACATTTCAGGCAACAGCTGCATTGCAAGTTTAAGGATTATGTCATCCATCAACTACATTCTACAGGGTCGGCCATTTCTATGGATACACCTTAGAAAAATGGGAATGGTTGGTGATATTAACTTCCTGTTATTGGCACATTAGTATATGGGAGGGGGGAAACTTTTCAAGATGGGTGGTTACCATGGCGGCCATTTTGAAGTCGGCCATTTTGGATCCAACTTTTGTTTTTTTCAATGGGAAGAGTGACACATCAAACTTATTGGGAATTTCACAAGAAAAACAATGGTGTGCTTGGTTTTACTTTATTCTTTCATGAGTTATTTACAAGTTATTTACCAGTTTCTCACCACTCATAAAATGTGTAAATGTGTGAAAAATCAGAAAAATCAGCCACTCATGCAGCTATGTGTAGTGGATTAAAAATCAGACTAATACCTCTAATACGTTTATTACCTCTTCAACTCTTTAACCAGTAGTTATGGCTGTAATAGTTAATTATTAGTATTTTATATCCACCTACCTGATGTGGATCAGAAGCACCTGAGAGTGGATCTAAAGGATCTGCTGTCACCGTTGGGAAAAAAAGAAACTTTGCAGTCTTAGTTTGGTTATTTTAACTAACTGAGTTGTGTAACAAAGTGTGAAATTTAAAGCAAAGGTGAAAGAAGTGTGAGAAGCAGTTTAAAAACTAATTAGCAAAATTTAAAAACTAATTAGACCTTATTTAGCACTAATTCATTTCTGTATGCAGCAGCGCTATTCTCAGAAAATTACCAGTTGTGTTTTTTCAGGTAATTACTGTGGTATTTTCTTTAACTGTGAATGTAAAAATGAAATTGACAGTTAGGGCATATCACTTGTACTTGTACAAATACTAAAAAAAAACAGTCAAGTTGTAATTACTTAAAAATATATTAAAATCAGGATAAATTAAATTTATATCAAATTAATAAACTTTTTTATGTATAGAAAAAATCCATTTTAGGTTTATGCTTTGGAGTTGGCCATTACATTTTCAGTAGAAGTCTAGTTGTGCAAATATTCTCATCCATGCGGACTCAACCTGAACAGCAAACTGGCGACACTTTACAACTAAAGCTTCAGGTCAGAGCGTGGGGGTAGGCTGCACTGAAGTTGGAGGCAAGTTTTATGAGTGTCTTAAAACAAAGTAATAAAAAATGTAAGAAAAAATAACAGATAACCACTGCAAAGAGGCCAAACCTGAAGACAAGAGAGTGATATTGTCTGGTTTGCTGTAAACCTTAGCAACAGTATTAAAGGTTGTGTAATGTCTTTTGTTCAGACATGTCCACAATAACAGCAGGACTGAGACGAACGCTGTATTGGTTATAAGACAGTAGAAATTACAATCAGAGAGATGAAAAACAATACTAGGGCTCTGAGTGAGAGCAGGCTGGTGTTACCCACTGCTGAGTGTAGTTTGATTTCAGGGATGTTTTTAAATGAGCAAACGTTTCACTTGAAAGGATACAAGTGTTATACAATACAAGTGTAAAAAAGACATTCATTAAAAACTAGGGAACATGACACCAGAATTATTTTATCACAAACATCAGTGAACAATGTCTTACATAAGTGCTCAGAAGTCAGGAGCAGAGAGGCTGTCTTAAGCCTCTGTGGCTAATTTACACATTCTGGTTGAAATTGGTCGAACTAGAAGTATACTGATATCAGCTCCATATCAGAAAAGAAATCTGGGCATGTTTCTTATTAGAGTTGACCATCTCTTGTCCATGGCTGATATGAGGCGTATCTTGATCCACTGCTAAGGATTCAGTTTATTAAAGATATAAGAGTCGTAAAAAACTATATGATTCAACCTTTATTTACAATACAAATAAGGCCTTTAGTCAACCTGTAATTCTGATACAAATCAGCCTTGAATCACAATACAATTCAGCTTTTAGTCAGAATATGATTTAGTCTTTAATCATAATACAACCCCTGTTGCTATATTTTTATAAAATTACAACACAGGTAAAGATGCTGATTGATTACTCCTGAACCAATGAGCAATGATCACTAAGGAATTCATATTCTTTTACAAAGTTATTAAATCTTTAACATTTTCATCTTTTATCTTTAGATGCTTTATATGTGAATCAGGATTATGTGGTTATTTTACTTGTGTCAGATAAACTGGAGAACCTGGAGTAAACCCACGTGACCACAGGAAGAACAGGCAAACTCCACCCAGAAAGACCCCAGGATGGGAAGCAATTCTCCAACCTTCTTGCTCGGAAGTGACTGCTCTAATCACTGAGCCACCATATAATTACATGTGTCATATAATACAATCATCAGTACAGTCAGTGAATTAGCAAAACTTAGTGAAACAGTGGATTGAGTGTGTGGTAGCTTTTTCTTTGTGTTAAAAAGCTCAAATTGTGCTTTCCCAGCCAGTTGACTTGCCTTACCTCTGACAATGAGCTCTCCAAAGTTGGAGACAGCGGCTCCTCTGGGAGACAGGGTGATGCAGCGGTAGAGGTCCTGCTCCCCACGCTGCGCCTCCACCTGAAAAGTTGCCATCAGTCGCTTGTGGCTCAGTCGCGACAGCAAGGAAGTGTTGAGCACCACGCCGTTTCTCCGCTGACAGCCAGACAAAGAGCACACAGAGGGAAATCCACTTGTTTACTTCAAGTCTATCAAAGTGATTAAAAACGGGCAGTGAGCTGAGAAAAGCAGACAGGAAAACAAAGGAAAGCTGTAATTTGCTACACGAGGAGGGCAGGATAATGAATATGTGATAAATGTCAGTGATAACAATACTGTTTGCTGTGGAGGCCTCGCAGCTTGTTGTTTTCGTTCACCAGGACCGGAGCTGACATCTCCTCAGCTCTCGCTGTGCTGATGTGTCAGCGCTCCAGGCACACCGGCAATTGGCTCAACCAGCGGAGGAGGAAATCAGAGGCCGGCGCTCGGAATAAGCAGTTCCAGGTGCAAGATACAATATATACAGCTCTCTCATAGAACAAGCAGATTATTATTGGAGCTGTCGCCTGCTTCCGCTTTTTACATGTAAGCAGGTCTGACATCCAAAGTTTGAATTGGTTTAGGAGGAAAACTCTGCTGCTGTTTGAAAATATGTAATTATACAGTATGTGCTTCAACTGAATGCTGCTGCCTGAAGCTACAGATTAGGACTTATCTGTTTTTGGTTCTTGAAATCTACTTTTAAAATGTTTGTCCTACTTTTGTATACTTTTTTTACACTGTTTATAGGTGACACTTTTTAATCCACATGCAGTATGTTTTTGCACGTCTGTGTGTGTTTGTCTGACTGCTGGTATCTCATAAATATCTTGTGAATTGCTGAATGGATTTCAATGAAACTCTCATCATAAGTGGATTTTTGTTTAAAAACAAACATAAAATGCAGTGGGTGATATGCAGTCCTATAAGGAAAGCTAGACTGTTCACACGTAACAAATCTCATGGAAACATTAAAGATTTTCAGAGGTTGATCAAAAAAACTCATACGTTTACACGTTGCTGCTGTGCTCGTTGAACCTGCTGTAGTTCCCATGTCAGGCCACTAGTTGGCACTGACATATGAAGACATCAGTCTCCCTAGCATGTAAACAGTTACATCCAAAATGCTGAAAACATAGACTTTAGTTTGGACTTACAGTAAAGTTGGATTGCTGCTACATGATGAAAAGGGTGAGTACCGTAAACAGAACTGCTAACCCCCGTTATTACTCATTAGTGTACTCATGCATGGGCAGAACAGCTATTGACTGCAGCCGTCTGTGGTGAGCATGTGCAATTTTACACATTATGGCTTCCTTTAAAATGCAAATGGGAGTGTCTAAAAGGTTTCACTCTGAGTTCAAAACATTTTAGTATCAGAAAATCGGACCCTTTTTGTCGTGTAAACGAACAGTGGAACTGCAACATAAATGTTACAGTTTGACTGAAAAATAGCTTTGTGTAAAGGGCCACTTAATTCTATTTATGAATTAGCATAATTGCTAATTCAGGTATTGACTTGGGTAATTCTGAATTCAAAATATGTTAACAGCATCTGAGATTGCTGTCTTTCAAAAACATCATACCCATGATTTGTTTGGACTCTAAACTATAAACTACTAAACAGCTGAAAGAGTGGAAGAAACAAGCTCAACATGGGTCCAGAGAGGACATTCACAGCGTTAGGGAGATCAAAGAAAAAGCATTAATTAGTAGACTCATGATCAAACAGGCCAGGAATAACAAAAAGACCATAGTAACGGAATGGGATGTTTCACTTTTCTAAACTGGGTAGAGGAAGGGAAGATGCGAAGCTGAGAGGTTCTATGTGTTCAGCCAAGAACCACAGTTGAACTGTTAGGTGCGTACCTCCTTTTACAATCCCACTTTAAAACGTTTTTAGTAAGTAAAAGCCCAGTATCCCTTGAAGGAATGCATATTGTCTGCTGTCTTTTATGCAAGCTTTATACTAAGGCTACACTCACACTGCAGGTCTTAATGTTTAATTCCAACTTTTTGCTCAAATCCAATTTTTTTGTGTGGTCGTTCACATTATATTTTAAATGCAATCTCCATCAGACTCCAGTGTGAACAGTCTCCAGTTAACAAAATGACCTGCATGTGCAGAAGAAGATAAGACTTCACACTCCACATGCTGTGTTTATGGAAGTAAATATGGATGCTACGAGAGTTAGCATGTATGTATTGACTCTGAAGTTGCTGTCTGGTCAGAGCCAACTGTACATCCAAACTGCACAAGATAAAATAAAACGGAAAATAAAAAGAGCTCAAATGTCAAAGATGACCTTTTTTAGAGGTCTGGCTGCTTCCTCTATGCAGGGGTATATGTGGATACAGAGTCGTAGCCAAGACTGGTAGGATTTTGACATGAGGGACCTCCATCCTTTGATGAATGTAAAAATCAGATGAAGTGTGACATGGACGTTCACACTGCTGTCACTTTGGAAAACATTGGATATGTATCTGATTCAGTACCACATACGGAAAAGACCTGGGTCAGATATGAAAAAAAAAACCATTCAGATATGTCACATTCACACAGCCATGAAGAAATCTGTTATATGTCGCATAGGGGCAATAAATAAATAAATTGGGTCACATTTGCCTGCAGTGTGAATGTAGCCTAAGATCAGGTTATGTTGAAAATAACAGTGGTCAGTATCAGCCGATTAATTGATCTATCTCTAATCACAGGTGTTATTATCAACTACTTCTACAACAAAGTTTAGCTAAATATCTGTAAATCTGACTGAGGTATAACCATTGTTGTGCTGGCTGAAATCATTTAGCTGTGGCTGTGCTGAATTGAACAGGCAATGTCAAAGGTTTAAGTAAACATGTAGCCCAGTGTCTCGTGCTTGGATTATGTGTTGGGCATGACTTTAAGCTAATGCCATACCAATATACGTTATCATACCTTCTGAGAGTTATACTAAGATCCATCATTTGTTTTTGTTTTTGTTTTTTTGGTACAAGATATTCAGGGTTGACACCAACATTTATTGACAAAATTTTAAGAAAAATATAACACAATGTGTAGTGTTCAGAGTTAGTATTGTGGATAATACTACCATACCAAATTTTAGTTCAACATCTGTAAATTTGATGTAGTTACATGTTCTATAAAATCACTGGGCCATCTCGAGTTGGGCTAACTACAAATTTAAACAGTTGTAGAAGAACACTCAGTGATCATTATCTGAATGTTTCATTAAAATCTGTCCACTGGTTCATGAGATATTTTGCTACTGGTAAAGACAAACACACAAGCATGTGCAAAAACATAATTGTCACTTCGCTTTGGGCAGCGGGTTGTAATGATTCTTTCTCATGTTGATCATCTTCTAAGGGTTTAACGCAAAGAGAGTGGGATGTGAAATAAAATTTGTCTAGAAACACCAGGGATGAATCTCCAAGAATACTGAGATCTCATTTGCAAAGTGCCTTCTCCCTTCTGCCATCATTTCAAAAACCCTTAGATGTTCAGGCTTCAAGGCCAGATGAGTGTTGAGGCATTCAGAGAAGGATTTTTGAAGACTAATATTAGCTCTTATGCAGGTGAGGAAAATTGAAACTCTTTTCAGTTGCTGTAGAAGAGTAATTATTTTAGGGGCTTTAGTAAACTAAAACCATGACAATCAGAAAACTAGAAAAGCAAAAGTGCTAACTTTATAACCTGCAACAACACAGCTACTGAAACGCAAACTCTCAAGCTCAACACATTTATATAATTTAACACTCTAACACACAAAATTAACACTAAAACTGCAAGTATTCTGATTCTCTGTTCTCTCCTGCAACCACACTTAATAACAAACAGTTCTCAGTCACCAACAATTCTGTTTTTGGATATCTTCCAACACTTATACAATATTCTTTCTTATTTTACACTGGCTAAAGATTAGCTTAGCTTTCAGCTCAACGAGCAAAACAAGGTTTAAAGGATAGTCTGTCTTTTGAAGTAATGTTTTGACAAATACTTATTGATTGTACCTTATTAGCCATGACAACACACAGTGTGGAAAAAAGGCAAAAAGCCTTTGTCCAGGTTAGGCTAATAGCTATTCAAATAAGGACCCTTTCATCGTCATTTTTTAGTCTTCTAAAACAATACTACATTAGCTAATAATAACCCCTCCCCCGTCTCCCCCCACACTTTTTTTAGAATGACATTTGTTTATTTTGTTTTACTGTTACTGTTTTCTCAACAGAACAGTGTCCATGTTACTACGCAAATGTACAACCCCAATTCTGAAAAAGTTAGGACATTGTGTAAAATGTAAATAAAACAGCATACATGGACAAGCTTTGATGCTTTGTTTGGATTTGGATGTAAACAATGGTGACGAACACCACAGTAACCTCCCGTGGCATTATTACGGCCGACATTTCACAGTCAGAAGTTCTATGGCTTCAGAGCAGTAGCTTTTTACCAGTCCACAGTTCGTACACCAACCTTCATTCACGTACATACAGAGTCCTCCTCCCCGTGTTTTCCCTGACTGTCAGCTGCGGTCCGCTCGGAACAGCTGATGGCCGTTAATCTAGAAGGCTGAGACCGGCATGTTGTTGTTAAGCCAGGTTTCCATCAGGCAAAGAACAGCACAGTTCTTCATCTTTGTAGAAACACTCAGCATCAAACATAACAAGTCCTCTTTGTTAAAGAGTCAGCGGACATTGGCCAGAAAGAGTCAGAATGGTGGTCTTCTAGCTTTTAGCTGGGCCAACACGCCCTTCTGCTTTCCCCTCTTCTGTTTTTGGGGACAGCGTTTTCTTTTGACCATTGCGTCCCAGACTATGCAGCGCCAATCTGTTGTCCTAGGAGCCACTGTCTACAGAGTACAGATTTCAGCATTGATGAAATACTAATAACAAAACTGTCTCTGATGACCATCAGTTCGGTTGATATTGATGAACTGATGTCACTGCTGATAAGGTACAATTTCTCTAGTTAGACTTTGAGATCCTGAACATGCATCTTCTATGGCTGCACCCAGGTCCTCCCACCTCAACCATGTAACAATACTTAGTCATTTGGATCTTTTGGGAATTTAAATGCAAAGTCAAGGTTTGTGATGTGTGCCTGACAAAAGCATGTTAAAGAACAACTGAGATCATCAACAGCTTTAACCACAGGAACCTTCTTCACAATTTGTAATGGGAGGCTGACCAGCAGTTGTGTAGGAAACTTTGATCAATGTAAGTCTTTAGTATAAAACTTTTAGCTAAATGACAAATATGTATACACTTTATTTTGTTGTGTTGTTGCCTGTTTATTTTTCTTTTCAGTCTCCAGTACCATTCAATAATTCAAGCTCTGATATATGGACCTGACTATTTAGACAAAGATAAGAAATAAAAAGAACCCCCATCCCCACACCCCAGATGCCCATTCTCGTTCTCACCTCCAGCAGGAAGGGCTCTGTCTCAGACACTTTGCCGGTGGCGACACACTGAAACGAGGCATTCTGGCCAGCATTCACCTCCACATCACCGAGCCGGGAGAAATGAGCCACCTTGTCTATGGAGGGTGGACAAACAAGAAACACAAAAGACACACTGATAAAAGTGCCACATGTGGAATTCACTTCTGCTGTCTAAACATATTTATTTTTGCTATGAAATGTTTTTGTTTTTTATAGAGTCTGTGTAATGACTCGACACACAGGCCTAGTTACAGTCTCACAAACGATAGTGTTACCCAGTACACTGGAAGCTTTTCCTCTGTTCAAAGTCAGATTGAAATAAAGTTTTCATAGAATCATAAAGAATAAATTACCAGTTAAAATGCCATAAATATTTTTACCCACCACCGACAGACGAAGTTGGATGCCAATATGCCCAAATCTGCAAGTATATGTTTGTGAGTGTGTGCTTGTCTGTTAGCAAAATATCTCATAAACCAATGGACATTTTTTTATGAAACTTGCAGAAAGTGGATGTGAATCTATAACTGACTAAGTTTCGTACTATGACCAATTCAAAATGGTTGCCACAACTAACTGACCTGAGGCTGAAGAATGAGACTGAATCATAATGGCATCTTCACAGGTACTATAAGAAAGCCTGTGAGTTTAATTATTGTCTCCTTTTCCATTACAACCCCAGGTGTTGCTGAACAAATGTACTGATTAATTGATCATCATCAGTGAGACCGCCTCTGTAAAAGCAGGATTTTTGTCAGTTTGCTGCTTTGGAGCATACAGGTGTACAGGAGAAATCCTTAAGATAGCTGTGCAGAAACGAATGTTGGCAAAACTTAATAAACTGAAGCAACATTGGAAAGAAGAGTGGTCCAGTATTCCTCCACAACTAGAAAAACACTACTGAAACTCAATGGGAGGTTCTATAAGCTGCCTGATCATGGTGTGGACTTGTTTTTTTTCACTCACTTCCTCTGTATTTTTACTTCAGTTTTGTTTAATAAATCATAGCATGTTTTCTGTACATTTAAGGTTAGAATCCATTAATTTTAGAGCCTGGTAAAGACTAGATCAGTTTTATTATGCTCTTATATGTAAAACCTTAGATCTGAAGGGGAATAGACTGTATGTGTGAGATCAAAAGTAAAATGGAAGAAGAAATTTATGGCACTCAGAATGTCCTTATATTTCACAACAGAGACACAAAACCAAATAAGGCCAGCATGAGCTGTCATGTTAAAATTTAAGGTTACAAAAAGATTCACATCAACATATAAAATGACTAGGAAACAAGAGAATATATTAAAATTTAACAGAAGCTGATGATTGATTTATGAGCTGCTCAGATATGTTTACTTGTCCAGTCTTCATGTCAGGTTTGTGTTATGCTGGTTTAGATTCTCAATTAATTAGGACACGGCAAACCCGAAAAGTTAATAAAAAAACAAATGTGTATTCTGTGTCATGGCTGATAAGGAACTAACTACTGATAACTATCTGACCGAATATCACTTTAAAAATGACAAGAATGGCCCCCTTACAGCTGATAAATACAATATTAGCTAACTTAAACCCCTTTAAAACCAATATAACAGCATTCTGACACAAATTATGTCACAGCCCTGGCAGAAAAAACACATTAACTTCACATGTGGAAATCATGTGAAAACACGTTTTTTGTGTGATTTTAGAACATTTCTCACATGTTCATGAGATCATACATATAAAACATGGTGAATTTGTGTTTTTGTTTCACAAAGTTGGATCATTTATTAGAAACAACAAGAAAGAGCAACTGCATTGAGCTGATACTCAGGAGGAAATAAAATTTTATTTTATCTATTTATTTTGTGGTGGACTGGCCTTCCATGTATTCATAAACCAAATAACGTTCCAGTGGTGTCATGTTTGCTTTTTCACAGTAACACACTGTCTCTGTTCATCCAATAAACCCAGAGAGAATAATTGATTTCCTCATGTGGATATCTTCATCCCTAAATAACTCATTTCACACAAGCATCACATGTACAGTACAGATAGCTGATGTGACTCCAGAAGAATAAAAAGCAGGCAGAGCAGACACTCTATGGAGGATATTTTGGTGAGCTGCCAGTAGGAATAATTTGCACCAACTTCCAAATCATCTCTATAAGTTAAACATTCAAAGAAGTCAATTGAGGATGAGTCAGTGGCATTAATATTTCCTGAGAAGTTTTAATTTGAAATCTAACAGCTCTGTAGCCTTAATACGTGACCTGTGGAGCTGTAATTAATACTGTTAAAGATGAATAAGGCAAGGTAAATTGAGTCTCAAATGTATTCTAACTGTCTGGCATGCTTTGGATCTTTAAATTAGTGATGGTGCCTTCTATTTATGATGCAGGGGTAATTGGTCTGGATTGAAACATGTCTGGAATAAAAACACGGATTACAAGAGTGAAAACCCATAAATGTCAAATGATTGGCAACAGCAGTTAGTGGTTGCTTTTGAGGTAAATCTTTGCTAATGCAAAATGATGTTATTTTTGTTATTTGGAAGGAAATATGTCTTAGTTTACAAATGTTTTCTTACATTTTTGAGTGAATTCTCATTTAGATGCTGCTTCAACACGTTCAGAGAACTTAAACATGGATAAAGATTTACAAAGAAGGCAGCAAACACCACAAAAACCACCACTATCAACGTTTAATAAGCCCAAGACCTCCTTCACACTGGATGACAGCCATGTTACACTCTCCACAACCCACACAAGGGTGCTGTCAGTTTACACGTCTGCCAAATTGTACCCAGCTCATACTCAGCAGTTACCACTTTATACAAAACAATTACTATGGTATGCTCAGTGTGGCTGATATACAACTCAGTCATGGGGCGTAAAACACACATGCCAAGTAATGGATGGATGAATACATACTAAACACTAATATAAATGCAACACTTTTGTTTTTAAGGCATAAAGAGCCAAAATCAAAACTAAAAAAAAAAAAAGAATTAATTACACCCCACTACCTTCAGCCCTTTACACAACCTGTGAGAACCATCAGAATAAAAAAAAAAAGATGGATGTAGAGTCTTTGCTTCTGTGTTGTTCAAGATTAAAAACCAAATGATCAGTTTTTTTAAGAGTCACCAAGTTGTATTTATAGAGACAAAGGCTGTACACTCAGGATGTGGGGCTGTGTCCCACCTACACACCCTCACAACTTGCTAGTAGGCTGGCAATCAGTGTGACGTGACATTTTGGTAAAGGCTCAATAACTAATTAATTAATTTATATATATATATATATATATATATATATATATATATATATTTAATGAATGCATATTTGAACCTACAGCATCAAGGTAAAAGCTATGTGAGTCAACAAAAATCAACAGCTGAAAAAAGAAATCCAAGGAGTATTTTTTTTTTTTTAGTCAGGCAAATGTCCCATATCTTCACATGGAGGGGCATTACTTCTTAATTGTACTACAGCCAACCACTAAGGGGTGCTCATCCATGGTGGCTTTAATTTCCTCTCTCTAGTTATAGTATATCTCAATTGCAAGAACATGGCTGAATCCTGGATCCTGGCAAAACTCTCTCTGACCACATTAGAATGCTGCTATATGCTATAAAATCATACACTTCAAACTAAACACAAGGATGATGCTGCCACCGCAGGTATCACATCTGTACTAGGTTGTGTCCATGACCTTTTTTATGATCATGGATGTAGCCTAGCCGTGAGGGCAGTGTGGCTACATCTGCTTCAAATTCTCCTCAACCAAACTGTGATCCTGATGTAGGTCCCATGTTATGAACATGACACCCCCACTCTCTATCCAGAAATCCAATATGCTTCTATTGTTGTCAAAAACTATGGCAACCTCATTATGAACGTTTTGAGCATGCTTAAAACTGTTCAAGATCAATCACACTCTTATCACGTGTAAAAAGGAGTCCACTACATTAAATACCAAGGTCTGGCTCAGGGTTTGATGCTGGTGATGATGATGGTCTTTATCCAAAGTGAAAAGGCCTAGGTCATTTGAGTGGAGCTGCCAACCTCCACCCAACCCTACAGGTGCTGGTCATAAAATTAGAATATCATGAAAAAGTAGATTGATTTCAGTAATTCCATTTAAAAAGTGAAACTTGTATTATATTATATTCATACATTACATACAAACTCATATATTTCAAATGTTTATTTCGTTTAATTTTGATGATTACAAATGACAACAAATGAAAATCTCAAATTCATCATATCAGAAAATTAGAATCTTGTGAAAAGGTTCAA
>NC_051434.1:24113151-24157274 GCF_001649575.2 Kryptolebias marmoratus
ATCATCAAAATTAAACGAAATAAACATTTGAAATATATGAGTTTGTATGTAATGTATGAATATAATATACAAGTTTCACTTTTTAAATGGAATTACTGAAATCAATCTACTTTTTCATGATATTCTAATTTTATGACCAGCACCTGTATATTGCCACAAATACAATTCATATTTTGCAGGGGAAAAATCAAGAAACAGAGGACAAGTTGTAAACCTGAATTTGTGTCAAAAATACAAAATAAAAATCAGGGTGAAGATTTTAAAGGGGCTTTATTTCAATTCCTTTATTTTCCAGTGAGATTTCGTAGATTTATACTGTATAGCCAGTTTACTTTTCCTGAATGCCAGAAAAAGACATCTGAATTTCATGAGCTCACACATACTCCACATTATCATTCATTAACATTTTCCCACATTTCTGCAGCTAAAATAACAATAAACCCATCCTCACTGAAAGCCTAACAGCAATGACTGAAACACAGAACTACCAGTAACTGCTCCAATACCAACATTTTTAGACTTTGGATTGAAGCAGAAGAGAGCTGATATATAAAATATTCTCTGAAGTCAGATGAATGTATTTATGATCACATGAGGACAGTGAATTAAGTAAAAAAAGGACAAGTTACACAATTTTGTATCTGCTTGGAGTCAAGTTTCCAACAGTGGGAAGAAATCAATGTTTCTGCTGCTATTTGCTAAAAGACCAAACTTACGAGACACTAACGTGAATCCATTAATGCAGAAAAAAACGATTAAAAGAAATCAAAACTCCATACTTTATTAGAATATATACCCCAACAAAAAAGGATACAAACAAAATACCAGCAGCTAACCCATTATCCTGCATTTCAAAGCAGAGAAACATTGTTTTCTTGTTTAGAGTAACTTCTGTACAGTTTTTTCAATAAACTACTTAAGCATATTTTGTACTGTTTTAACCATTGGAAGCTCAACAGGAAATCGTGTGCTTTGACTTTTAGTTTGTGTAACTGAGACATTTCTAAATATTTAACTCTTTTTACAAAAATCTTCCCCAAAGAAATAAATTGAGATCTCTTCAATTCCTTCAAAAACATTGTTCCCTTTGAAATTCTTTCTCTGTTTTAGTTTTTGTATGCTCCATTTAGCCTTTAGGTACTGTTTTACTAAGATTTGTGCTATATCTTTGCTAATTTTAGTTTTAGCATCAATTTTTCTCTTTGCTATGGTTTTGCTAAATTTTGCTAATACTGTAACTACAGTTTTGCTTATTTTAGCTTTTAGCTTTATTTCTGCTGGGGTTTTTTTAGTTTGTAGAAACAGTTTTGCCATTTTAAGCTTTTAGTAAATCTTTTGCTAATTTTACCTTTTAGTTACAGTTTTGCCAGTTTCAGGTTTTAGTGATTGTATCGCTACAATTTTGCTGGCTTTAGCTAATATTTTATTTAAGTTATGATTTGCTGATATTATTTTTTTGCTTTTGTTCAACTTGCTTTAGCTTTAGCTACTGTTTTGCTGATTTAAGCTATATGCCACTGTTTTGCTGATTTAACTTTGAACTATTGTCTTGCGTATTTTAACTTATACCTACTGTTCTGTTTGTTTTAGCTATTTACTTTTCTGCTGAGTCAAGTTTTTGTTCTGCTCGTTTTAGCTTCTTCAATACATTTCAGAAAAGTTACTCAGCATTCACTTTGCATTTTCACAGAAAATGCTAATCTTTCTAGATATTATTTGTCTGTACAGTTTTAGACCTGAACATGTGAAGGTGTCAGAAGAAGCCATAGGGCTCTGGAGACAGGCTGGTGACGCCCACAACAAAATCAAGTAGGGTTTGAGACACGTCTGACAACTCTGTGACTAATTTGTGAAAACAGAATTGTCACAAAAAACGTATTAATATGTTCAAAATTGTCACAAGAATATGAACCTCTGTAATTTAAGAGAGGAAACAGAGAATCCCTGGCGAATGTCACAAGACATTCTGGAGACTCCCTCAAAAAAATGCTGTTTCCCAACTAGTAGCCAGCAATTCCAGTACAGTGAGATACTACCTTCAGCATTCTGTTTTAAAAACTGCAGGGTAATGACCTCTTCTTCCAATCAGATTGTATTTAGCTTGCTGTTTGACTCAGCTTATTTAATCGCTGCAGCATTGAGGATGTAAAAAAGAAAGACTTTAAGAACCTACATAAAGCCGGTGTACCAAAAGATTGTAACTGTGGGGCATACAACTGAAACTTCATCATATCCCAAAACAAAACGCTAACCTCTTTGTAACCCTGTGATGTCAAAGGAAATGTAAAGTATCTCTCTGAGAGGGTCATGGTAGAACCACAAGCTGTCCTTCTTCCTGCCTGTAACATCACATTAGTTTTAAAAGTACCCAGCTGGAAGCACAGCAATCAGCTGAAAAGGTCAGCCGTTCAGCCAGGACAAAAGAGACGCCTCCTGCTGAGCTTCGACACTCAGACACGTAGCAGGCATGTCAGCAGAACTGCCTCGCAGTCTTCAATCACCTCTGGAAGCTGCTGAATATCAGCCGGACTCTCTCAGCTGGTTCAGTTAAGGTCAGCAAGTAGGTTATGAGTGCTGCAGTATTGGGTACTTACAACAGGGGTAATTGAGCAGCACAGTGTCGTCCAAGGCGATGTAGCCCTGCCGATCATCGGAAATGGTCGCTTCAAAGATGACCTGTGGAGACAACAGAGAAATTAAATGACTCCAAACTGAGCACCAAGTAGAATGTAGCTGGGAAATTACAGCTACAGGTCCAAAGTCCTGTCAAGAACAAAAACACAAGGAAGGATTTTTACAATTGTGTAAATACTGAGTCAGCAAGTTTATAGTTTCTGTTGTATGTTTTTTGCAATCAAAATACTTCTGCATACTTTGGCAAATTTAACCATTTATTAAACAATGGACTTCTGTTCTCTAGTTGAAGACAGGTTGCATCTCATCCAGGAAGCTTTCTCAGTTCAAAACTATAACGTGTGGAGTTCCAAACTTTAAACTGCATGAGTTGCTCCATTTATGCAACTAAATTCACATGCATGATCATTGCTCTACCCTCCCACCAGAGAGTTGTTAGAGTCTTTGTTTGTCTGACTCACAACAGAGATGTTTTAGTCACATGCATGAAGGTGTGAATTAGCAAAACTAATTCACACCTTTCAAGTGAAGGAAGCCTTTATGTCAAACAAAAAAACGACTTTAAACAGAAGACGTCTCCTCAGATTTCAGCTTTCTAAAACTTAGGCCGTGTTTACACGTAAACAATATCCTGAAAATGAGAGTTTTCGATGTTGATTGGGGGAAAAAATGACATGTGTACATGATAATGCTGTTCTCCTTGAATCCACTGTAGTTTTCATGCCGGGTGACTAGCTGGCGCTGTGATTTTAGTATTTCAATGACACACACAGGTGCAGACACTTTAGTCGCTCAACCATAAAACCAATAAAACAGCACCATGAATCTGCATGCTGTTGGTGTAAACACAAACAGCCAAATATCAGCAGAAATGATCTGGTTTCAGTTAAAAACAATGCTGTGTAAGCAGGGCCTTACAATGAAGGATTAAGCGTGATGGGGTTCATTTTCACTCTAATTTATACCGACATGCATGTGACCAAGCATGTCTCAGTTTTTAGTTTTAGTCATAACTTTGTTCATTTTAGATACTGTTTTGTTAGTTTTAGCTTTAGTATTTGGTTTGCTATTTTTAGCAACTGTTTTGTTACTTATAACTACTATTTTTCTAATTTTAGCTTTAGCATTTGTTTTGCTATCTTTGACTACTATTTTGCTCATTTTAGCTTTTAGCTACCATTCTGTGACTTTTAGCTTTTACTTATCATTCTGACACTTCTAATCTTATTCTATTTCTTCTGTTTTAAATGTAATAACTCAATTCAATAATCAATTTTATAACTTTCAGCTTTTTCAACACATTTCAGCAATGAAGCCTTTTAGCACAACATTCACACTGCATTTTGATATAAAATTTTAATTCCTCAAGCTCGACTACTAAGACTGACACAAGTCAGTGTTGTGAAGCATTTGTCAAACAATTTAATCACAGCCATAACTCAATCATTAATTAGCAGAAGCTCTTCATATCTTTAAAGTGCTGACGAGAAAATGTCAGAATTCAGAATAAGCCCATCAGAATAAAAAAAAGCTCTCTGGAGCCTGGATTTTGTACTAAAAGGTCACACATGTACACAGAAGCACAATCCCAAGAGACAAAGACATAAATTACTGCAAAAACACTTGACTAAACAGAGCAGCTTCAAAACAGCTGTGTGCCACGTGACAGATAAACCACAAGCTTTAAATCCGCAATAAAGTGAGCCTGTTTAGAAGCTGAAGCTACGGTTCTTATCGTGAACACTAATAACTGTAAAACTACAGGAACAGCATCTGACTCAGGGAGAAATCACATTCAAGATACGTTTATAAATCAGTAAGTTCCTCACTGCATACTCTTATATTCACTACAGAATTTAAAAAAAGAAAGGGTTCTTGAATTCAGTCCCGGAGCACGGAGTCGTAGGCGCTTTCACATAATACGTCGAGCTGGGACTTAGACGCCTTCTGGACGTCTTAGTGTGCTTTTTGAATGGACTTGGGTAGCATGGGGGGTGGAAGCCAAGCTGTTGCTGATGAGCCTTTGTGCTGCCAAGCAAGGTAGTAACAGAGCTGTAACAGTCGACATGTGAAAAGGTAAGCCAGCTTTGTTGCAAAATGATGTGATGTAATGATGACAGACGATCTGTGCGACTTCCTGGGTGCAGGATTTAAAAGACTAAACAGCAATAAACAGATTCATACTTAGGAGAAGATTGATGATGACACAGAAAATTTGCATTTGGTTAAAAAAGTAGTCAACCACAAAGAGGCACTCTAAACTGAGTTATTTGTCATGTTTGGAACATGATATGAGTGAGGCGTAGGTCACACGTTTAAGGTGTAGTGCTCACTGTCAGTACAGCCCAGTTCTGCTCCACGCCTTATTTTGACTCAGCAAAGCTTGTCTCATTTCTAAAAGCTCATATCTATGTGGGACGTTTTATTAACAATCAGAGGCAGCATAAGACAGACTGGTCCTTGTGGCCATTTCGTGTCACTGTTTTTCTGACACTGTGTTTGGACCCCCTTTGCCCTAAGTATGGCTGCAAACCCTAGGAGTCACTTTGAAGCTGTTGTGAGTAAAAGAGATAATTCTTTAGTGAAAAATAAATTTAAAAATGGACGAGACAATACAATATACCTTTTCTGACATGGCTGCCTTCCTTTCTTTTTGTGAAGGCAACACTCGAACAAATTCCTCCTCTAAGGAGATGGTAAATATTTCACACAGACCGAATGTCACAAACAGCACTGCACTTTGAGAATAAGACGCTTTTTGCTGTAGCAGTTATTTTCATAAATATGGCAGGTTCTCTTTTAAATGTTGTGTAATACATAATTTAAATGTGGGCAAACTGTGACAGAAACACTGTGTGGTTGACAGCGCTGTTTGTAGCACAAATGTCACTTTACAAGGGATTTCAGAATTAGACGGATGAGCAAAATCCTAATTTGCACCTGTAAAAGACATGCCATCCATTCAGCTAGCCATTTTTTATTTAGTTTTATATTTTTCATTTCTCAACAGTCAGCTGCTGGGGGCAACAGGTCCAGGAGAGAACCCAGATATCTCTCTCCTCTGCAACACTCTCCAGCTACTTCCGAGGTCTCCTGGGAAGTGCTTGAAAAACCTCCAGAGGAAGGCATCCTAATCAGATGCCCGACCCACAACCACTGACTCGCTTTGATGTGAAGGAACAGCAGCTCTACTCTGAACTCCTGCCGGATGATGGAGCTCTTCATCTTATCTCTGAGGCTGAGCCAGGCCATCCCATGAAGAAGCTCATTTCAGCCGCTTGTATTCAGTCTCTCATTCTTTCAGCCATGATCCATATCTGATGACCATAAGTGAGGGTTGGAATGTAGATGGACCGGTAAATTAAGAGCTTTGCCTTTCAGGGTGGACCAATACTCTCATTATTACAGAAAAGGCATATATCTGTCAATTAATAAGTGATACATTCCTGAATTTAGGTCTCTGTGGTTTTACATCCAATAACCACATGTAACAATTGGAATTTGCTGCTTGTTTAATTCTGACAAATCAAGATGCTTGACTTCTGGTGCAATATGATAAGATGTTATTTTGGAGCTATGCAAGAATGCGACTACAATATATTTTAGTTAACACTTAAAGTCTGTCCATCAATACCTTTACATCCTTAGAGCTATATTAGAATAAATGTGGACAAAATTCAGACATAAAATAATTCTGCTGGGACTGGTTGAGGGTGATGTGCCATCAGAGCTTGGAGTCTGGATTTCCTGAGAGGTTAGATACTAAGGAAGAGATGCTACAAAGAATTAAGGTAACAATGACCTACAAGCTTAAATTATCACCAAACCCATGTTGCTAATGTCAGAGTCGGTCAACAAGGAAGTGGCAATGACAGGTGACAGTTTCGGACCAGGAAACCATTCGATGCCTTGCTACACAACAGGGCTTCACACTGACTAAGGCCAGACCAAGGGCCGCTTTATGTTCTGTAAAGAAGGAGCTCCATGACTGTGCTAATGCTAAATTTGGCTTTTGGTACCTCTAGACATCACCACTGAATGGCCAGATCCATAAGTATGAAGACCCAGACCTGGCTTTGGAGTTTGTCAGCAAGAAACTTAAGAGGAGTTTGGGTCTGGAGATGGTCTAACTTTGGGACATGTTGGAGCTTGTTGTACTGGTCTGTGTGGCTGTGGCTGAGAACTACACTTCCAGCATGTAGCATCAGCTGTGTGCTGCGTCTGGGTACACTTACTCAACTTTTTATTCTATCAGTGTTTTATTTAAAACACAGAGGTCCTGTTTAAAAAAAAAAAAAAAATATATATATATATATATATATATATATATATATTCAACTCAAAAGGACATTGCTGACTGATGAACGTAGCATAATCAAACATTATTTGGCATTTTTAGTGTGTGTATTTTCTGTTTTTAATTTAATTTGGTTCCAGGGGAAATTGGGTTGACATTTATCTTATATTTCCAGACCTGTGTTGGTGTTGTGCTTAATCCTCCTGAAGCCCTTATAGCTTTGGATCTATTTGACCCGAAGGCCACGGGAGTGTTAATGTGATGATGATCTGGAATTAGTTGCCTTCATTTTTTGTCTTTTGTTTTTCTCTTTGTTTATTTTTTTTGTTTATTTTATAACATGTTGAAACTTTCATTAAGTTATGACTTAGCTGAAGAAGTCACCACCTAGTGTGGGTGGTGATACTAGGTGTGCCATCTTGAATTGAAAAGGCCTAAACAACCCAATCAAACACAGTTAAGTTTTGCACTATCTATGCCATCTTGATGCTCATATAATCTACATGCAAGAGATCAATTAGAGGGAGGTATACAACACCAGACTGAAGAGGAGATGGGTTGGACAGACGCATCTTTTCCAGAAAATGTTGCCAATCTTACATAGAGCCAAAAAAAGCATTTATACAATTTCTGATGCTGCTGGCAGGTTCACGATTGTCCTGTGGCACATTTATGACATAAAAGTGGCTTTTGTAAGTTTATAAACTTCCAATCTGGAGAATGACTTATTAAAATGGGTTTTCTTAACGCTGCTAAATTTGACTGTTCATGATTATGGGAAGGGATTTTATCAGCTGTGGGGACCCTTTCTTAGATCGCTCCTCCTCCATTTCTGCTTTTTAATCAAAGTCAGCCAAACTGATTATAGCTTTTGCAAAGAGTTCAGTGTTGTAGACCACTGACACTTTTTAAATCCAGATAAAAGCCAATACTTATTTTTCTCACATAGTCACTATACCTACACTCACATTTTTTTTCTTAGTTGAAAGCAACCTGCTTTTGTCAATCTTACACTTTAAATATGATTCTATTGCAATCTCAGATCATGCCTCAGTGTTCATTAATCTTTATTTCCAGAAATTAGTGGCAAGACACCATGAAGTCTTGAAACATGTGTCCTCTTTGACTTTGTCTGAAAGACTTCGTTTAAATTTTGTTTACAAACAAATCCTTTTTTTTCTTTTGAGTAGTAAGACTCCAGAGGCCAAGGGCTTTGGGTCATGGAAAGCCATAAAGGCTTTTACAAGGGAGGAGAAACTAGAAGAGAGAAACTAACCAGGTTATCTGAGTACACTGCACCGTATTTTCCACACTATAATGCGCAATGGATTCTAAGACACACTGTCAATGAATGGTCCATTTTCACATTTTTGTCATATATAAGGCACACCGGACTATAAGACGCACCTCCCAATTTTTGTTACTTCGCGCAGACTACTCGTGCTCCATTCAAAATGGAGGATTTCGGTGCTCTAGCAGAGCTGGTTCACCTGTATCAGCATTTATATGATCCCTCTATGAGAGATCACATAGATCATCAGACGGTTCAAAACTCACAGAAGAATACTGCTCCAATGTAAGCGTAAAGTATAAACGCGTCTACCGCTCGCTCAGGTCAGCATGCCGTGCACGGAGTCCTGCGTGACTATAACTGAGCCTTAATGCTGCAAGCGGTGCAGCTTTGTAGTTTACCAAAGTCGTACTAAAACATTAGGACTTCTTACATATATAAGGCGCTCCGGATTACAAGACGCACTGTCTTGTTTTGAGAAAATTGAAGGCTTTTAAGTGCGCCTTATAGTCCGGAAAATACGGTAGTTATATTTGCCATAAGAAATTTTATAACTGCCTGATACATTTAAGGAAAAAATATCTTAACAAGTCAAAGGTGATCTCATCACATCATAGCACACTGCTGAACTTCTACTCAACTCAAGAGCCAAATTTTATGAACAAAGGTAAATTGCTGGCTCATCAAGTACAACAAATATCTGCATTTCAACTGACACCACAAGTTAAAAGCTGGTGCAAGAGTAACATTAGACCCATTGGAAATTATTAAACTTCTGGGGACTTTCATAAGCAGATGTACTCATCTGATTGTTCTCACAAAGCTGCAGACCCGACATCCTTCCTCAGTGGCATTAATACTCCTGCTCTGAATCAGAATGTGGCCAAGGAACTGAACCATTCAATCACAGCAATACAGCTTAAGACTGCAGTGAAACCTTTACAAAGCTGTAGTCCAGAAGGCTTCCCAATCAAATTCTTCAAAACCTTTTAGAAGCAGCTGGCTGCATTACAACTAGACATGTTTATTGGATTAACTATTTTAATACAGGCAGGCTCTCCCGAGCCCCTCTGATTTTAAAGTGTTTCTGCAACATCTCCTCTCAATGAGAAGAACAATTTTTTCCATGTTTTTAATTATTTTTAACCTTTCCAACTCTTTCGCTGTGTTAAAAACTGTATGGGAGGCAGACTTGGGATTGTTGATTTCAGATGATGTTTTAACGAGGGTACACAGATCTTTAACATGTGCTAGGCACAGTTTTATGCAAAGCTGGGCTCACTCTACTAAAGCCAGACTTGCAAAAATATTCAACTCCCTCTGTGTGAACAATGCTGACAGGCCACAGCAAGTTACTCACACGTGTTCATTTATGAAGAAATTCTGATCTGAATGTTTTTTTTTACACTGTGTAATATAACTGGAAAGGATAAAATTGTTCATACTTTAACTGCCTTGTTTGAACTGTGGCCCACTTCACTTGATCTTTCTTTTACTAAAAAAGAACCAATAGAGTTACCAACTCTGTTGGAAAGAAGGCTAATACTGTTAAATTGGAAATCTAACAAAAACTGATTTCTACAAAGAAAATGTCAATTAAATAAAAATATTTCATGTAAAATAAGTGACTGCATAAATATCCCCCCCCCCTTTAAATTGAATGCCCTAAATAATCTCATAGAAAAGACAGTTGAAAAGTAAAAATCAGGGGAAGGATACAAAAGGATTTCCAAGGTCCTAAACATGCTCAAAAACTGAGAGTGACTGTACAAAAAGGAGAATAGTGAGAGCGGCCACCACAACCCCATCAAGACCCCACCAAGACCCCTGTGAGCAAGCTTCAGCAGGTGAGATGGAGTAAAATGAAATTCCAGATTTGGGTATTTGGGGTTATGTTTTCATGTTTTTGGTTTATGTTTCAGTTTGGGTTTATTGTTTCTTTTATTCTGTCAGTTAGTTGTCGTCTTGCTTGGTTTTTGCTCCGTGTGTCTTTGTATCCTGTCATTATTCACTTCATCTGCTATCAGTGGCGGCTCCAGATATTTTTTTCTGCAGGTGCTAAGGGGGTGCTAAGCATTTTATTGAGGGTGCTAATGAAGGATTATTTGTTCTTACAGTTCTCAACACACACAGACGCAAGCACAAACATATATATTCATATGTATATGGTATATTAATGAAGAACAGAATGACATATACATATGTATCTGTGATAGGCCGACATCTCTGCCTAAACCTCTATCACAGAAATAAAGAAGTTTTCCACAACATGACCATGTAGCAGTGCACTGATCTCACCTAAGTAAAGCACCCAAATGTGATTCTGCGCCTCTCATTAGGCACAATAAATTGCTGAGTAATTTCTCTCCTATTTAGTTTGTCCAATTTACACAATCTCGGCTCNTGAGATTGTGCCTACCTGGTCGAGCTCATCGGAGATGGCAATGCCTGCAGGGAAAAGACAAAGGTTACAGCACAGATATGCAACTCCAGCAATTCAAAGTCCATCTCCATGACTGTTCAAAGCTGCTAAATTTACTTTGTCAATTACTGAGAGTTGTAGACTTCTGGTGCATAATGACTGAAAGCTTGTGAAGCCTTCAGATTTGTTTTTATTATTACAGTTTCACTGAAGCTCTGAGGAAGATAAAGAGAAAAAACACCCACATCAATGAGACGAACGTGTTATATCCTGACACTTAGAGAGCTCACGCTGCCAGTAAATGACTTAAGAATCAAAAAGTGAATTAAACGTTATGTAATTTACACAAGATGCTTTTGGGGTCAAATTTGTTGTCGTTTGAACATCTGAGGAGTTTTGAGAAACAACGATCTTGAATTTTCTTAATTGCAGAACCAATTAGAGTGTCATGGTTCATGAGATGTTTTCATAAACAGACAAAAACATTCTCATCTGACTTTGCCTTTCAGCAGCAGGAGATAAATGGTTTTGCAAAACATCTGACTAACTTTACTTTTAAATTTGTTGCTTTTGACAACATCATATGTAAACAAATACTAAATCACTTTCCCCGATAAAAGAAATACAATATTTATGCCTCATTTTTTTAATTGTGCTCTGTAGAAATCATTTTATAGCTTGCTGGGAAATTCAAAATCTATGTGGTAACAGCACTAGCAGTGCATGACAGCTGTGAAATGCACCACGCCTTAAAGCGCGGCATGCTTAATGTCTATTTTACATTCAGTGGGACCATAATTTGCTAAAGAGACATCATAATATAAGATGTAAAACTGATTGTCAAGATGGTACCTTCCTGTATGTTATTGGAAACAAAAAATATTGCTCAACAAGAAGAAAAATTAAAATTGAGGAGGACCATTTCTTCATGTTTTTTTCTTCAGGCTAGTTTTTTTTTTTACATATTGCTTGACATTGAACATGAAAATAAATAAGGCTATAGTGAGCTGTGACCCAAATAAACATCTTTAAAATGTGAAATACAAAATGCTATTTTTGTGGGCAAAAACGACTTCCTGTGCAGGTTTTTTTACTAAAGAAGAGCTGACGGAGCTAAAGCAGAGCCGTTCGCAGCCATCTGTTGAGTCTCTGTCTGACCATAAAGTCTGAAAGGAGAGTAGAGAGGTGTTGGGATTAGAATCTGCTCCTGCAGCCAAGTGTTAGTGAAACACATAATACTGCATTACTAATACTCCGCCTGTGTCCTTGTCAGGGATCCATTTTTTTCTGTTTTATTTGCCAGTGCATCTTACATTTATTACCATGGAAGAGAAAGGGGACCCTATCAGGAAGACCGTAATGAAGAGAGTAAATGACCTGAACTTTCACCTCTGTGTTTTTAGTTTACTGCCTTACAAATGAAACTTCTCATGAACTCACTGGGGGATTTGAAAAATAATTAACCTAAATCAGTTTCTCCTGCAGCTTCTCCTGCCTCTGAAAACATTGAGATGTTGTCTAAAAGGTGAATAAAAACAATACAGTGGATGGTCCGTCTCATCTATAATGAAGTGGTGTTCATGGTTTCCAAAACGAACTTCCAAACTTTGATTCATCTGACCTCAGAACAGCTCTTCACTTTGCCTCAGTCTATTTAAAATGAGCTGTGGTCTAGTTACTGCAATCAAATTCAAAATTACCCATTTTAAAAGAAAAAAAAGATACATCTTCTTAGTTTAAACATTTATTATGTTTACTATGTTCTATTGTAAATAAAATATGGGTTTAGGAGATTTGCAAAATAATCAAATCCTCTTTGTTTACATTTTACACAACGTCTGAATGTTTTTGGAACTGGGGTTGTAAACAATCCTGCCGTTGCCATGGTGACTCAGCACCAATACTCCTCACAGATAGCAGAAGTATTGTCATAACTCAGAGGATTTTGTCCGTAGAGAGCGAAACCAAGACCATAACACGGAGACGAAGGTAACGGTAAGTGAATTTATTTACAACGTGAAAGCTATGTACAGTGGGCGGTATCCGGAGGAGTCTGCAAGAGAAGGAGAGCTGGGTGAGTCTCGGGTACGAGTTTTGATCCAGGATAACAGCTAGGTGGTGATAGTAATGTTTCTTTGTTTGCTTACAGGTCCAGTAGGTGAATACAGCGCCGAAGAGAGGAGGAGCGGTTCCCAGAGTCCAGGAGTGACGAGCCAGTTCCAGTTAGGTAAGTATCAAAGTGATCCCAGGTAAGTAGTCCTTAGTTCCCGTAGTCGTAACGTGGCAAAAACCTAAGACGTGGGCAAAAACAGAGAACGTAGTTAATACTAGGAGCAGAAGTCAAGGTTAGACGCTGAGGCGGAGAATCTAACCCAGTAGGTTCGATGCTCCAGCGAAGATCTGATCTCAGCCTGCTGCTTAAGTACTGGATGGTCTCGTCAGTGGAAACTGGAACACCTGTGGAGTAATGATTAGTAGCGCCGCCCAAAAGGTGGAGCCAAACCCAGATCCTCACAGCCAGTGTCTGCTATCACTTGTTTTCCTGCCACGCCCATCTTCACCTGCTCCAAATTGTAACGACTCACCTGTGCCTGCTTCACCTAATTACCCTTGGTCTTGTTGGTTTGAAAAAAGAAAAACAAGCAAGAACATTTGTAATAAAATATTTGTTAAAAAATAAATTTAAAAAATCAAGATTGTTTTTTACAGACTTCTAAACCCATATCAACATGCCGAACCATCTTTGTGCTGAAGTAGCCAAATAAAACATTTCATTGGTGTCTTAGGAGGAGATTACAGGAATCTTGAAGAGCTAACACACACAGAAGCTTTACCTCCAAGCAAAACTGTCAATGCAAAGAAAAATGAACAAGCATTAAAATGTGAGCAAATAAATAATGAATGCTCATAGTTTCGTGGCTGTTTGATTAGATTAGGTAAGATATTTCAACTTATTGACCCTTAAAGTGAATAAATTCTTTTATTTCCCCAAATGACTCCTTTATTATATCCATGCAGCCCCCACCCCGCCCCACAAACCCTCCAGTGTGCAATAATGTCATTTTGGGATTCCCAGCAGTAATTACAGTCAGCTAAAATGGTTCCCAGTGAGAGAAACCCTGTGCTCTAAAGGACCGAGTGCATTAACGGTCGGTATGATGAAAGCTGCACTTGCATCAGACAAGAGTGTGAGCAGCCGAGACGGGGTTTTATCCACTCCTACCACAGTTAGTTATTTCTGCTGAAGCCTGGTAGACGTCGGGATGAGACCGTGCGCTCAGACGCCTGCAGTGTTGACAGTGCATCAGGCTTTAAGTGCCTTGGGCCAATCGATACCATGAAAGGCCTCAGCAGATGGATACAGACTAAGGTTTTCTTTCCACTAATTTATTTTTAGTTTTCATTCCTATGTCGGGCCATTAGAGACGTCTGACCGATTAACTCCTCAATTCATCACGCGTCAACGCACCCACCAGCATCGATTTACTCAGCCTGGCGTTTTGAGCCGTCATTAAGCTCCTCTGCATCTGCCCTCACTTACAGAAAGGTGTGTGAGTAGGAGCGCACCCGACTCTGACAAACAGTGCCAGCGTCCTGTCGGTGTGCAAACAGTAAGCTGTTACACACATGGATAAATTAGAATCCCTTTGTGGTGTGTGCATCCAAAGGTGAGAACTGCAAATGACACAATTTGCTCAATGGAGGAAGAGCATAGAGTGCATCAAGAGGAAGAAACAGTGTCAGATCACCAGAGCCTTCAAGGTATTCAGGGAAGGCTCAGATTAAATCCAAAAATAATAAAAATGTTCAAAAGTTAAGTTTCAGTCACTTTTCTAAAATAATCCATGGTTTGCTTGTCTACAATATAACAATGTACCACAAACTTCTGTCTGTGTTCTCCACAGAATGCTGCACCGTGGAGTGATTTTGTGTTGGGATAAAATTAATCAGGATGATTTGAGTGTGGTCTTTAGGCAGAATTTCTTTTAAAGAAGATATTCATGGTTCACATCAGAATCTCCAGACCAGTACAACAAATAAGAACATAAGTCCTGATTAGAGGTCAGCCGATTTCATCATTTGGCCCATGAAAATGCAGATATTTGCCCATTTTAAAATATCTGCAATGAGTCAAGGACAGCACATTGTTGTCACTACTGGTGATAAACTGAAACATGTGACCAGTGTCCCCCTGTCTCCCCAAGAGAAACAGGAGGACAGGAAAGAAGTTACCAGTCTCTGGGCTCATTTCTGGAGAAGCATTATTGCTACCAGTGAAAACAGTAAGAGTTGCACTCTTAGTATTTCCAATTTGGCAATTACATATCAGATGCTGTTTATGGAGAAAATAAAATGCAGATAAAATTTAGCTTTATTTAGCAATAGCTAAGTGGTAGCTTTGTTAGGAATAGGTTGTGACTGGCTTCAAGGCTCCAGAGCTAAGTTACTGAAGACCTTTGTGTTTACAAGGTGGGACGTTATCAACATGGACACTCCTCTGGAGTGAAGAAATGAGTTATACAGAGTGCTGTACACGAGAAACCCCCCCCCACACACACACACACACACCAGTAATGCTGCTTGTTGCTGTTTATGTGCAGCACTACTCTTGCTTATTTCCTTTAAGTGAGAATGCTCTCTATATATTTTTGAAGTGTCCCGGTTATTTTTGTGTTTTTCAATAAATGTTTAATTGAAATAATTTTGATTACCATTAGTTAAACTCATGCATTTATTAAATTGTAATATTTTTGTCAGATGGGAACAAAAGTCTCTTCAAAAAAAAATGTATGGGTTCTTTACATCATAATGCATTGCATTCACTGAACGTTGGAAATAAGAGTTTGAAACCCAAGTCCTACTCTGCAGATGGACAGTTGATGCTCTGCAAGCATGCCTGATGGTTTACACACCAACAAACGTACTTCTTATTGATACGCTTGATTTGGTTTCCAAGTTAGTTTGACCATCTATCGATCCATCCATCCATCCATCCATCCATCCATCCATCCATCCATCCATCCATCCATCCATCCATCCATCCATCCATCCATCCATCCATCCATCCAGTTCATACATCTATCAGTTCATACATCCATCAGTTCATACATCCATCAGTTCATACATCTATCAGTTCATACATCCATCAGTTCATACATCCATTTTCTTTCACATTTCTGTATTTGGAACATGGAGGTAAACAGACTTGGGGGCAAACCCAGAACCCTCTGAAGAGATGATATGTGACACATTCTGGCATGATGAGTCATATTGAACACAGGCAACAGTGCAGGGACAGTGAAAATATACATTTTTGCCGTAATCAAGATTTGCGAAAAACATGTCCATAAAGACACCATCTAGTGATCCAACTAACCAAAATAGCATATAATCTTCCTCATCTACATTTAAATCAAAGTTTTCAAACAGATATGTATTCAGAAATAAGCCTTTCAATTCTAATCCTATTAGTTTCCTTTGAAAGAGACAGTTTTTCTCTGCTGGTTGCCATGGTCCTTCTAAGAATGTGTGACATCACTGTGTAGCTGTGGGGGTTCCCCTTTTGAAATATGGGGGTCGAGTTCCAGACGACATCATTCCAGACCAATAAAAGTTGTGTTTTCAAACTGGTACTCTGGGTTACAAAACTGGCTTGTTGCTAGCTACATGATAAAAAGCTAAATTTCAACAAACTATATATCATTTTGAAACTTTTGACATAAATAATTTGGAAATAAATAAATAAAAAAAACAAACAAACAATATAACTCATTTTGCTAGAAGGGGTCACATACATCCTCTGTGTCTTGGGATCCCCCATGTGGAGCTGGAGTGTGTCACAGACATGGGAAGAGGGATGTCTGGGTTTTGTCCTAAAATAAAACCTATTTTAATACTAAAACAGACACCATTTTTATATTTGTCTTTTTCTTCAGTAGGAATAAGCTGAACTGTGTTCTGGATGTTGCAGCATGGTTCTGTTATCCTTGTATGGTTAAGATTTCTGTTGTTGTACTTTCTGCATTTTCTGTGCTCCTATTTTTTATGTATCTTGCCTGTTTTTGAATGTGGTTGACAATCTAAATATAAATGCACCACAGACACTGACAAAAGTCTGTATCTGTATTTGCATATCATGTTGTTTGCTGTCTCTGTCAGGCTGTTTCCTCCTCACACACATGCAGTCAGTGTGAAGTGGATGTGCTGTTCTCTTGCTGATGTAGCTGATCTTATTCTGTACTGCACTAAGTTTTCAAGGCCATCGTTAGAAAATGATATACAAAATGTATATGTTCTATAAGAAGACAGAAAAGATAGAATGAGGGGAAAAAAGATGCTTTAAACAGAAGCAGAGTGGTGGAAGCTGCAGCACCACTGTTATTGTTTGTCACCACAAGGGTGATGGTATCTTTAATATTTGATAGCAAAGTTTCAACCTTTACCCATCCCCACACAGGAGTGCACTGAGAGAAATCTATTTCTGCAAACAATCTAAAAGATGGATTTGTCCTGAAAAGAATATCCAGCTCAAGGTGATTTCATTCTCCAGTCTGCTCCCAGCCTTTCTGGCTTTTGTTGTTAACAAAAACGGGCAGAAGGAACAAAAAGCCTGTAACACAGTCGAGGCACAATCTGTGAAGGGTGAAGTGAGTTCTGGTTTTCTGGAAGCAGCGGGGGGACGTATCACAGGAAGGGGCTCCGTGTCAGCGTTGGCAAACCAAAGGAAATGACACGAGGAACACATGAGCAGTCAAGTTCCACGCCAAATGCAGATAGTTTGGAAGATGGATGCAGCTGGACAGTTACGGATTGTAATATGCACCTCCTGCTGCTCTGAGTTTGGCTTGTGAAATCCAGCAGCGGAGAATTAATAGTGTAGAGGAGCAAAATCCATACGGCATCACCCAAAGGCCTTGTAGCAAATACATAAAATCAAACAGTGGAAGCTGTATACTGGGCTGCAATAAAAATAAGATTTGCACTGTAATTAATATTTAGAGCTTTTAGTTTTCATTACAGGGCTGCATTAAGTACACACTATTACTCACCAGGAGGGGAAATATTTTAGCCTCTTGGTTGCAATTGTTCAAGAAATGTGTTGAATAAAAACTGCGACAAAGTTCTGTTAACTGATTCCCTCAGCTGGAATGAGTGAAACAGACCATCAGAGGCAGTGAGGCAGTAAAACATGTAGATATGTGACCAGCAGTCGGGTTTATCACCTTCACTCTGCAGCATGTGAGGAGCACAGTGGTTGCTGCAGTGTGCTGAGGGTGGTGGGGGACTGCTGAAGGCTTTCTTATAAGCAGGGTGCAGATTTATTGACAGGACTTGCTTCAGGAAAAAGTAAGTCTCCATGATGAAGACTTGGTTTATGGTATAGGTGAGGTTAAGGTCAGCAGGACATAAATCTCTAGGAAGGAAAAAACGTAAATATCTTCCTATGAGATGAAAGTTTGTCACATTATCCATCTTTTTAATCAACACAATTGTGTTGTTTTTTTAATTTAATCATCCAAACATTAGGATCGTATTTTTCTACATTCATTAATGTTTGAATAAAACAGTAACTAAGATATTTCAAGAGAAATATTGAGATGATGGGTTGCCAGTGACATCAACATCACAGTTTTTGTAAAGCACAGCTGTTAAACTTTATTTTTCCTCATTGTCAGTTTTGTGTTGAAATACCAAATCTGAAGTCAAATACATAAATTTATTTCATTATTTCAAGTGATTATGTCCTCGTTAGGCAAACCATGCAGAGGTTAGTTTTGGATGTACTAACTGGCTTTATCAAGTATTTTTGCAGTTTTAAGGCATCTAAGAATCTGCTGAAAATCTATCCAGTGGCTGATGAAATATTTAGCTGTAGCAGAATGTAACGATCAGGTTTGTCTGATCATCAGAAAAACATTTATCACATCTTCAACAAGAAACCTGTACCTGGCCTGTGCCTAAAACTGATGTGTTATGCTGGACAAAGGCAGACCCTCCAGGATTCCGCAACTATTAACGCAAAATCAAGCAAACCCCGCGAAATCGCAACTTTGTGCAACTTTGCCCAAAACACCACAACTTTCCCGCAACTTTAACCCAATATTTATGGTGGAATACAAAATAACCCCAAATAACTCACGAAGAAGACATGACGTCACTTCCTGTTAACATCAGATTGCCGGGAGCATGCAGGAGCAGCGACTGAAGCCAAAATGTGCGCTAATGATTCATATTTGTCCACAAAGAATTAGCAAAACACCGCAGTGAAGTTAGTTTTAAGTTGGATATTCGCGCTCCGTGGAGTTAGCGGCGTCTAGCTCACGGCTGACCCGAAACAGGAACGCTAATGTCGGCCAGCCGTCCCTAAGTGAACCACCGCACGTGAGAGAAGGGGCCGGCAGAGAACGACTGGCCGACATTAGCGTTCCTGTTTCGGGTCAGCCGTGAGCTAGATGCCGCTAACTCTGCGGAGCGCGAATATCCAATATCCAACTTGAAACTAACTTCACTGCGGTCGCAAACCAGTTTCCTCCCCAGCTGCACGAGAGTGGGGGAAAGCTGTTTTGCACGTCCTGCAGTGTAATTATGGAACATAAACGCATCGACAAACACTTTGTGTCTGCAAAACGTGTGAGGAGAGCTGCAGACCAGGGACAATCCAGAAATGGTCATGAATGTCAGTTTATAAGCTATCAAAGTTCTCAAATAAAGCACCTTGTGAGAATGTCAATGTTTGTTGGGAATTATCTTACAAAACTAGGAAGTATTTTTGGTTTATATAATAAAAGTTGTTTTTTTTATTGATTTTAGTCAATTAAAAAAATCACAACTTTTCATCGCAACTTTTAGGATAATACCCGCAAAATCAGGCATTTTAGTCTGCAACAATCACAAAAAATGCCTGTGAAATCCTGAAATCCTTTCAGAACAAACCCATAGTCTGCTTCCTGATACAGAGACAAAGGAAAAAAGAGAAACTTTTAGAGCCTTTTCAACTGCCAAAATTCTGATGTGCTAAAAGAAATATAAACTTTTAATTTCCCTTGTGTTCATATAAGTTTTCATTTGACTCTCTCTGACAGTATCACTGTCTGTTAGGACAATCTTTGTCACACTACCTTTAAATGTTTTGGTTTTGGAATTTCATTGAAAATGTAACAGAACATGAATTCAGGTATGTCATTATATTAGATTGAAGTTTTCTTTTTTTTATCTCAGACAGGATGTGCATGTCCTGCATGGCTGCTTCAGATAAGGGACAGCCTCGTAGGCTGGACAAGCTTATGGTCTCACTGCGCACATCATCTCGTCTTCTTGTTAGACTTTAAAGAAGCAACATCATCTCTTCCTCCTTCGTTCCTGTAGAAGGCATTGTGCTGAGATCCCTGTTTTTGGACTTCTACAGACAGATCTGAGCTACAATGAACAAACAGTTATATCATGTTTGTTGAACTGAATTTTGACAAGAGTTCTTTACTTCATCTAAGGGTCTCAGCCAGCTACGTGCTAAGGGACGGTTCAGACATGCTAGCCAAAGCCAACTGCCATGGAGACCAGCCCAGAGGCTGACCTTATCTCTCCTGTTCAGCTGTAATTCCCAGAAAGTCCACATCAAGCCATTAACAAGGTTCCTCACTCATCCTCAAAGGTTATCAACCTGCAGACGTGCCAAGGACAACCTTTGATGCTCACTAACTCAAACCCAGACCATGAACTCCATTAAACATCAACAAGCATCTCCCACATAGTCAGACCACTCCTTTTGTGTCTGTAATAACATAATTTAATAATTATACCAGGGTGATAAGAAATTTGACTTATTACAAAAATAGTTTTGAAAAGTAATCAGCTTCCTATTTCTGATCAAATTTCTATTGTTTAAACAGAGTAATTAATCCATATTTTGGTATCTGAACATCATTTCTATGATCCATCAAACTAATTACCCTTTTTGCTATATGTTTAACCCAAAATATTCAGCCACATTTGTTTTTTTACTGTAAATTACACTGTGATCACAGAACTCTCTTACAAGGGAGGCCTGGGCCTGAAAGGCAGCCTAAACATTCATGGTTTTCAGTCTGTGGGAGGAAACTGAACCAGCTGGAGAAGACTCATGCAAACTGCCCACAGAAAGAGCCCAGGCCCTACATCGGGCTTGAACCCAGGACCTTCTTGCTGTGAGGCAAAAGTGCTAATCACTGAGCCGTCAGGAAGTCAATTTCGTGATTTTTTTTCATATGTAAATATGCAAATGAATAATTTTATACTCAAGATAAAGTTCTCTTTCAGTTCCTTTCATGTAAAATTTGGGGCCTAAGAGTGACATGCATAAACTGATTTAAGGCTAACATCCATTGTTATTATTGTTCATTTTTATGCTTCTTTTATTTATGTCTTTGTTACATTGCTAACAAACACACAGTTGTCTCAACACAGTTAATGGCAAAAATTGAAAACAAAGATCTTGCTCAGAATATGTATTGGGGATCAGTCTCAGCTACTACCACATGAAACTGTGATCAGTATGTGTAGAATTGGCTGCGTTATAACTATTTTTGTGGGTTTTTTAAAGATTAGCTGGCTGTGGGGTCCATCTTTAATGAAGTTGATTCAAAAAGGTAATCAGTTGAAGATGGACATTCAATCAATACCTTCAGAGAGTTTCAATAATATCCATCCAGAGGTTCATGAGACAGAAAAACACAGACACCAGGAGAAACAACATCTTCTGCTTCCGCCTTTTGGCTGCAGGCAATAAAAATCTTTGCCTTGTTTGGTTTAATTTAGATTTTTTGTAATTCTCTTTTAAAGCCTTTTTTTCTTTTTTCTGATCTCAAGAGTCACTAAAATGACTCTGAAAGGATTAAGCTGGACATTTGTTTAGCTATATTGCCAAAGGAGACGGCTGCTGCAGCTCGGTTAAGTTTTACTGCCTCAGAACAAATCAATATGAAGTCTAAGAGGTCTATTCCTTGTACTATCATTAAACTGCTGGTTCAACTTAAAAACATTCTCCTTTAAAACACAAAATGTTATCATGATATCAACAATGAGCATCTGGAAGCAAAAACTATCGGCAATTTTTTTTTAAACTCAGACAGCAGTGAAAACGTAGAAGTTGCAGGCGAGGAAACCTCTGATCACAGTCCATCATATCTCTGCAGCAGTCTGCCTCTCCTAGGGGGCTGTCGAAGCTCGATTACTGGGTGATTTTTTCTTCTTTTTTTTAAATCTCATCCCCTGCTATCACCAGCAGCTTCACACACACACACATTTTCTCCTCGGAGCCCTTTGAAGTGATTGTCCTTTCCCTGTGAGGAGCTTCTGCTCCCTGGCCTGCAGGGGCCGATGTGTTGGCTGTCAGCACCAGACACAGATCTTTATCGGCAGCACCGAGTGGATGAACGAGTGGAGCCAGCCCCGCAGGGCCCGAGCTCAGCTCTAAGCTGGAGCTGCTGAGAATACAGACAAAAAAAGAGAAAGACTAAAATTAAAGGACTAACATTCCTTGAAAAGATGCATAATGCTCGCCACCTTTCATACTAGAGTTTAAAGGCTATCTTATGATAAAAGAAAGGCCATTTCAGTCAAGCCTTGAAAAACACATTATATGCAATCTTATGTGATATGTTTTATGTTTTGTTAGTTCTTTGGGTATGTGTTTGTGATTGATTAGGTGTGGCAGCCATCTGGAATTGGGGTTTAAAAGGTAATGAGCTGTAGATACTACTTTCTGAGAGATTTGTTGTAATCCGTCCTGTGGTTTGTGTGATATATGGCTAACAGACAAACAGGACTGACAGGATCTTATGGCAGGAATGACACAATGTGTTGCACTCAACATACATGTTGCATACATATGCCCAGCTATTATCACATCACATTTTAGCTCAATGTCCATAAATTTGGCTGAGTTACAATATTTTTTGTATTTTTAAGATCACTTGGCTATTAAGGTCAGTAATGTTGAATTGGATTGAATCCAAAATTTCATCAGTTGTAGGTGTACATCAGACATAGAGAATCCTGGTCCTGGAGGGCCACTATCCTGCATGTTTTCCTTGTTTCTCTGCTCCAACAAACCTGATTCAGTGCTTAAATTACTTCTTCATGTTCTGCAGAAGCCTGTTAATCACCCATTTATTCAAATCAGGTGTGTTGGAGCAGAGAAACAAGTAAAACATGCAGGATGGTGACCCTGAGGACCAGGGTTGCCTACCCCTGGTATACATGCACTGATCAGTTTATGCAAGTTTCATTAAACTCTGTTCAGTGGTTTATGAGATATTTTGCTAGCAACCAGACAGAGTCGACTCCAACAGGTAATGGCAAAGTTTTTACACACAGATGCAGTCATTTAGTGTTCAGAGTAGAAGTTGGAATCAGTCTCAGCTTTTGCCACAACAAGTTTTAGCTCAAAATTGACTGTTAAAACCATTTTGGTGTTAACTAAAATTGCTTTGCTTTGGCAGCTATCTCAAATCTGTTTGACTCCTGAAGTTAATCAGTTGTAGATCTACATCCAATGATTACTTTCTGAAAGTTTCATAAAATCTATTGAGTGATTCATGAGATATTTTGCTATTGGTACAGACAAAGGAACACACATGGGCAAAGCGATAAAAAGTCAGTAAGCATCTGTTTATGCTCATTTGTTCTCCCTCTTTGTACAAAAGATAAACTCTCTTTGTTCCAGCTAGAACTCTGTGTGTTTCACTTGCATCAGTAGCTGCTGCAGATTATTCAGGTTTATAGGGCAAATAAAGCAATCTGTCTTGTGTCTATATGCCTGGTGGGAGAACTTCATCCAGCTTGGACATGCATCATGAGGGTAGTAGATCACATCAGACGTCCAGATAATAAACACCTTGCTGCAAAGCAAACTCCCCAATTCAACCTGACTGTAGGTCTCAGCTCACCCCTGTATGACCCCCATCCCCCCCTCAGCTACACTGAAACCTTGTCCACACTGGAATGTTTTGTTTTGTTTGTACTTTTTCAAAACATTTTTTTACTTGTCATTTCTAAAATAAATTCTAGAAATGTTCTATCCACAACAAAATGTAGAGAATGACCCAAAATGCTGCAGTAAGTATGCCTGTATGTGTCCCTGTAACTCTAGCATGAAAAACAAGCACCAGAAACAAAAAAGAAGACATGAAGACATGAAGCATGCTCATAAAGCTTCACTGAAATGTAAACAGAAGACAAAGAAGACAACGATGGTGACTACAAGAGCAAAAACCAAACCCTTTTAATGGAGTAACAATGAAGTGGAACTTCTACTTTGTGTCACATTAAAAAAACAAGATCACATAAGTGCATGACAGTGTTGACTGGGAGATATGTCAGTCCAAATACGAGGACATAATGGATGATTTTTAAGGACAATGTCCAAGGAGGGAACGGGTTTTCCTCATGATGTTCAAAGCATGTCAAGGTAAATGTTTCATACACAAGTGTTAGCTTTTTAAAACTATTCCTATTTCCCATGTTTTTAAACATTTACTTGATGTGTATTAGTGTTTTCTTTCTGCAACATGTGTTTGTTTTTTAGTATTGTTGACAGTTCAATAAATTGACAAAAACTTTTTTGATTATTTGGTTTATTACCAAGAGTTTTTGGCTCTTCTTTGTTGAAGACAATGTAGTTCATGAGCCTGGTCTGTTTATTTAAAGGGTAACTCTTATGCAAAATTCACTTTTTGCATGTTTTTGTACTTCAGTTTGGGTATCTACTGCTTCTAGAAACAATCTAAGTGCAAAAACAACAACAAAAATAAATAAATAAATAAACATCCAATTTTGACAATAAGTAAATGTTTTCTGGTGTCTGCAAAATGACCTGTTAAAAAAATGATTGTTGCGTCAAAATCCCCGTTACCTAGCAACCCCAAGCCAAACCCAGCCCCTCACCTAGCAACCCAAGTGGAGCTCCTCCCACTTTATTATGAGAAGACCATCACATTAGTTCTGCTGGTTGTACAGCTGAACAATGTCTGCTGGAAAAGGAAAATGTTCTGTTGTCGACAGCAATAAAGAAGGTGTACTGCCGGAGTGCTGACCCACTACCAGTCAGGTTTCGGATCGCTGATCGCTGCTGTCCGACTCGACAAATGTTGATTCAGACCCGCTAAAGGCCCCTGTCCCAAAGTCAGAATCCTCAGAGTTTGAATTAATAACGGTATAAATATTCAATTACTTTAAAAACATTCATCAAATTTTGCTTCAGCATACATTTTAATTTTTGTCTTCTTGAGATCTCTTTAGCTTTATGTGCACTTTTACTATATTTAACTTTTAGCTCTGTTTGTTGTTACATTTAGCTTTTAGCTATGTTTGTCGTTAATTTTAGCTATTACTTTCTGTTTTGTTCATTTTAGCTTTTAGCTAATGTTTTGCTGACCTTAGCTTATGTTCTGCTTGTTTCAACTTTAACTATTCATTGTTCAACACATTTCAGCAAAAACATTCAGCAATCATCATTCACACTGTACTTTTGCAGAAAATGCAGTTTGAATTTCCCCTGATAAGTCTGTCATGCCTGGGGTCATAGGTTAGGTTAGAGGTGGGTCTATGACTTCATAGTTTTCAAAAGTATATGTTGAGGCTGTCCACACAAAAACACAAAAGTGGTGTTTAAAGATTTTCTCACTCTGGAACCCAGATTTGAAAAATAACATGAAGGATCTCCTAAACTTCTAGTTTTGTGTGAATGCAAGGCTGAAATATTAAAAAGAACTTTTATGTGTTCACAAAAACTTGTTCTGTATGGACGGGGTCTGAGTGGCAGGCAAACCTGTGAGATCCTCACAGAAGGGGCTAAAATCATTACTTTTGGCTCTGTTTGGCTGCTGGGAAATGTGAGGACAGGAGAGCTGAGGATGGCTGTCCTCATTGATCTGGGCAGGCCTCTAATCTCATTAACTGGGACTTGATTTATTGAGATGGGCCTCAAAGTGCACCAAGGTTATGGAAGCAAACACCAGGACACCCCACTACCACCACCCCTCCCACACGCTGAGGGTCACATGGAATTGAGGTCAATTGACTCTTCGGCTGACCCACGCTCCCACAATCCTTTACAGCAGCCAGTGCCTCCTCATTAATAGCAGTTTTCAGGGTGGTGGGGGGTGAAGTGGGAGGCGACAGGCTTGGTGAGAAAAAAAAGAGCATTAGGGGATAAATTATCAGCTGTAATGAGGCGAGGCGAGGCCGTGTGCAGTCATGAGAATCTTACAAGCTGCACAATGGTGCTAATAATGCAGCATGGTCGATACAGGCATCAAACGAAGCTATTGATTACACTGCAGCACAGAGGTAAATTGACCAATAAATAAAGATACAATCCAAACACATGGCCCCTGTAATTATATATATATTGAGCCTCTACTATATATGACACAGCTACAATTTGCTTATTCCTGCACGGTGTTTGAATAATTGGGAACATAATTAATGGAGAAAAAAGCTGCTATGTCTCAGTTTGGTTCAGTAACTTAATGGGACAATGGAGGTATGGTGGTTTGGTAAATACTGTATTTCAATTAAGTCTAGGAAGTTAAAAAAAATAGTTAAGATAATAAAAGATTTAAATTTAAACAAAGCTAATAAAATATTGTTTTACTCAGTTTGTTCAGACAGGACAGATATTGGCTGAAACAATACTCTGTGCTTCCACAAGCAATGGTAGGATGGAGCAGAAGATGGAGAGATTTGGGGACCTTGTCCACAGTAATGACGGTTGTGCTTCGGTCAGTTGTGGTGAAGAAAGAGATGAAAACTCTCAGTTCACTGGTCCATCTATGTTACAATCCTCACCTATGGTCATGAGGTTTGGGTCATGACTGAAAAAACAAATTCACAGATGCAAGTGAAAGTACAAAAACCCAGTAAAAGTGGTGGAAACTAAATGAAACATCATCAGTAGGGTAAAACTAACCTGTCTCACGACGGTCTAAACCCAGCACACGTTCCCTATTAGTGGGTGAACAATCCAACGCTTGGTGAATTCTGCTTCACAATGATAGGAAGAGCCGACATCGAAGGGTCATGTGACTGTTTTACAGTGTTTACATTGTCAGATATGCATAACAAAGTTAACAAAATGGGCGCACTGCTGGGCCCATGTCAGGAGGATGAGGAACTCCCTACAGTCCAGATACAACCAGAGATTGGTGAACAACAAAGTCTTACAGCTGTTCTATTCTTTCCTGTAGTATTTGAAGTGTACTCACTAGTACTAGGTACCAGCACCTCTAAATTTTTGTTTTTAGTGTACCATTACTTTTTATACTGCCACTTCTCATCCATTACCTTTACTTAACAAGATAAAAGTTGCCTGGATGGGAAGGAAAATGTCTTCAACTTCAGAATACAAGCCCACCTATTATTATTATTATTCTTTTTTTTTGTTGTTGTTGTTGTTGTTGAATTTCTCTCCTCTGGTGTTAATCACAACCTACACATGGGATGGTGAACCATCCAAATTCAAAGAAGAATTTTAAATCTTACTTCTAACATACAAAGCTCTCAACATATTAAATATGTCATTGTTCCATATTTTCCTAACAGAGCACTTCACTCTCGGACTGCAGGTTTACTTGTGGTTCCTGGAGTTTCTAAAAGTAGAACAGGAGGCAGAGCTTTCAGTTCTCAGGCTCCTCTCTGGTGGAACCAACTTCCAGTTTAATACTATGCTTAAGATGTTTCTTTTTGATAAATCCTATAGTCAAGGTTGGCTTGGGTTTTCTGAGCTATCCCTTAGTTATGCTGCTAAGTTGGACTGCTGGAGGACAAACTGACCACATTTCCTCACTCTGCTGTCTTTACACTCTGTACTTTCCATGCTTGTATTTGCAATTACTGCTATAATTGAGAATGGCATGACATAAAACTGGTTAGAGCAGTCACCTTACAGCAAGAAGGCTGCAGGATCACCTCCTACCCAGGCCCTTTCAGTGGATGTTCTCCCTGTACATGCATGGGTTTTCTCCTGGTTCTCTGGTTTCCTTCCACTGACCAAAAACATGCTTGTTAGGTTAATTAATAACTCTAAATTTTCCCTAGGAGTGAGTGAAAGCATGACTGGTTGTCTCTGTTGTCCCCATGATGGATTTGGACCTGTCCAGTATTCACTCAGAGATAGACACTAGCAGTCATTGTGCAAGGGCACCGCCCTAAAGAAAAAAGCAGCTAAAAAATGTATGGATAGATGTTGTCATTAACCTGTCTTTCTTTGTTTTTCTTCCTATAGAAACTACATCTGGACCCATTCTTCTGTGTTTGTCTGTATTTTTTGCTTGTCCTCTCAACACCCAGCCAGCCAATGCTAATGGCCACCCATCCTGAGCGTGGTTGTGGTTCTACTGGAGGCTTCTTCTTGTCAAAAGTGAGTTGTTCCTTTCCACAGTCACCTCAGTGCTCCTCACGATGGGAGACTGTACTAAAATGAAAAGTCATACCCGGAGACAACATTTGTTGTGAATTGGTGCTTTATAAATAAACTAATATGAACTGAATCCATGGTCCTGCTAATTCAGGTCATCAAGACACGTTGCAGGATGACCGATAGTTAGAAAGAATCCAGTACCTGTGGAAAGAGGTCAGGCTGTGATGGCACAGGGTTCTGTAATGCTTGGTGCAAGGAATACAAACATCCCCCCTTGGTGGGGTCTTCCAGAGCCTTCCCAATGTGTGTGGGTGCTCTCACTATTCCTTGTTTCAACATTGGGCCACTGTGACATCTGTCAGCTGACCCACATGCTGTAAAATTGTACAATCTAACCACCAGCTTCATTCAAACCTACAACATGACCCCTATCAAACTCCATCAAGTGCTGGTGTCATCTGAGTCTGCTGTCTTTTACTCACTGCTTTCACTGTTGGACTTTCCAGCAACTACCTAATAACAGTATTGCTCCATTCATGATGTCAAAACGTGTGCCCTCTGGTGCCTGTTCAAAAACATGGCAGCTCCACAGATATGAAAACATTTACAAACCCCTCACAGGTCTGCATGTGAACCAGATTGGACCCATTTCTTCTGTTTTGGTTTTTTGTCAGGTGGTGTATATATCAACTCCAATTCAACTGGTTTTCACTCAAAATAAATTCCCTCTTACATATACTTATATATTTGTAGAAAATTATAACTAAAAATAAAATAGTAGAGCATTTTACACTTTTTTTGAGAGACATACTAAAGCATTTTTGTCTCTGGACAAAATATGGTCACTGTGATTTGGCATCTGAGCCGTTTGCTTGGATTCAGTTGAAAAAAATGTAATTACCAGCAGGTTTTATTGGCAGAGGGTTACATAAATACACTGGCATGAAAAAGAGGGAAATATTGAGTGCTGCACATGAAAGAAAATGAGATGATAGTATAAAGTCCGAATTACACTCATTATATTAAAGATTTAGAGATTTGCTTCAAAACACAATATATGTTTGGTGATGAAAACCTGTTATTTTGGACTAAAATGATGCAGTTTTAGACAACTTGTGGCTAAGCAATAATAGCTCTTTGACACAGAGGAGCTTGTATTCTCAAGCTTGTAATGTTAAAAACTAATCAGGCGGTCCTAAAACATTTCAAGTACCACCTGAAAGAAACTAAACTCTTCCAGGACTACCATTACAACAGGCCTTTATTAAAAACCGTAACATTCCTTGAAGGAGTGCATATTGCCTACCACCTGTCATGCCAGAGTTTAAACTAAGATCATCTTATGATGAGAAATGATGAAGTTGTAGCCATTTTGGTCAAATCTGTTATGATGGAACCTAAACATTAAACTTTCTGTGAAAAATGTAGCTCTTTATTGTGCTTATACAGCTGTAAAGTAAGTGAAATATTTGTAATTTCTCAACTACCCAGTTTGTCTGGTTTATGAGAAATAGTGTGAGAACTACCCTTCTGAGCAGTCCAGACATCTCAGACCCAGAGAAGCAGGGGACACATAGTTTGCATTGTTTTAAAAAAAATGAAAATGAGTTTAAAAAAAACATGCATTTGACTAACCTGGTATTCACTGGGCCAGAAAGTGCTGACTGCAAGCTCCACCTGGTGCCACTGGTGGCCCTGGGAGCCAGAGATGTTCCACACAGCACTGCCTTTGGGGCCCCCGTTAACTCGAATGTAAACCTGGAGGGCTCCAGGACTGTGGCCGTCGCGGCTGTACAGGAAGTAGCTGAACTGGATGCAGTGGGTGTCGTTCTCGCTGAGGGGAAGCAGGTGCAGCTGCGCTCGCTGGGCCCCCATATGCTGCGAGGAATTCACCATCATAAAGGACCCTTGTGGGAAAAAATGGAAAAAAAGAACAATTTCTTTCTTTAAGTCCACATGTTTATTCACAGAACTGTTGGCATTCAGCTTACTGCAGAGACTTTGGCTCGTAAAAAGAATCTGCTGTACCTCCACATGTTCCACAGACTGCAGATATCTGAGGATTTCACCTACAGCTAAAGCCCTGTGATTCATGTGATGTGGAAAACATGGATGGAACTTGGGAGTTTGACCTTAAAAGTGGATTTTACCGTAAAACATGGCATGCCATGTAATCTGTTAATATGTTTAATTCATCTTATAAATCCATGTTTGTCTTGCTATTGTAAGTGTTTATCAGACTTTACACTGACATTCACAATGAATGAGACAGTATTCTGGCTGCTGCAGCTTCCTGTATCTGTGGGGTGGGGGGGTTGATGAGTGGAGGGGAGCGGAGAGGAGTCATTTCTATGCCATCATATTGACCGTGCAGTGAGACTGATGCATGCATACATATTAGACTGAACAAGCAACAGTGTGTTAAAGGTGTGAAACTCTGGGTGTTTTCTCACTGCAGCTGACACAGAGTAAGGCAGGCTGTTGTGTCATATAATACAATCACACTCCTATCTCAATTAACTTTTTTAGACTTCATTGATAGCTTTTCTCCTGGTCACAATAATGTTTTAACTTGTCAGAATAGAAATTAAATATAATTACAAACACATCACTTCAACCATGAAAGAAATAGGACCAAACACACAAACAGATAAAGCCAAAAGTTCCTGTTCTATGGGTCCTGCCATGCTTTATAGCTATGGAAAAAGTGTTGCCAACGCCTCAGTAAGGAGAGCAGCTATTGGCTGTCCTAAAAGTTGCTAAATGATGTCATCTTATTTGCATAATTGGTCATGTGCATGTAATTATACTGGAACCTATAGGAGACAGAAATAATGTTGTGGCAGAGACGTTGTGGATGTAATAGTTTACTACTTCTATGTGTCTTTACTCTCATATAAACACATGTGAGAAACTTTATTTTATAAAATAATGTTTAAACTTATCACAAAAAATTTAAATACTTTAGTAAATCATTAAATATTTTGTTGAACTGAAACACTTTTGGCTGTGTGAAATTTGTCAAATTTCATTTAAATTTTGATTGTTTTTCTATTGACTTGTTGAAATTTTATTAATCCACCGTATAATAAGACACCTTTTAGATGAGGAAAAAAGTGCTTCATTCATAAAACATGAGAAGTAAAGTGGAATTTAAAAACACGAAGAGTTCACAGGCTCTGCTACAAGGCAAAGCTGTGTCCTGAAATGTGAAAAATAACAAGATCCAACTGACTGAGTTTCACCTCTAACACCTATCCTCAGATAAATCTGTCATGTTAGTTTCCAGCAGCTGAAAATTGTCTGACGTTTCCATATTTTTAAAACAGAGGCAGAGTGCCAGAGTTGGCAGCTTAGAGGATCTGTGAGTTTCTGTCTGGTTATTTGTCTGTTTCTACCTGTGCTCTGCTTCCACAGGTTGTCTGCTGCGTCACAGAGACACTGGGTGTCAGACTGGACTGCCAGCTCTCACAGAACAGACCCACTGAACGGATCCAGTGGGGGAAATAAAAGGAGCCATTTGCTTTTAATCCAACCTTCAAAGTATATGAAGCTGAAATTTAGGTGAAAGATAAATCATTTTGTACTTTCATTGCAAGCTCCTGCTGCTTATTTACCCTTTAAAATAATATGTTGCAACAGTTATTTCAACCTCCTGCAGCCGTTAATCTGGATTCATACTCTGTGAGATCTGAAGAAATCGCCTCTTGCCTACATGGTTGTGAGCCTTTTTTTGTGCAGACATTTTATACTCCATGATAAGTGTAGATGAGTGTTCTCTTCCTTCCACTCTTCTCACCCTGTACAGACTTTTGCTTCTCTTACTGTGACCACAAATTTTAATTCTACAGACTGAGACAGTACGCACCGCTTGGCAAAGAAACCGCCATCGTTTCTGGCAGACGGTGAATGATAACGAGCAAACGTAGCGAAGGTGTCCTTACACTGCCTGGCTGAAGAATACTCTCTCCTGGCCAGCACATCCACAGAAAGCCGCCTGTGTCTCCTCCCTGTCTCCTAACTGCAACATGTCCTTCCAGAAGTTCTTCATCATTTGACTATCTTCATAAGTTTAGCTAAAGATGGCAGCCTCAGCAGAGCAGTTGAAGTGAAATGACACCATTGCAGTTCACCTGCTTTTCTTCATAAACAAAGTTCTGACCAATCACACAATAGATGACAAATACACCTGAGAGAAAAAAGTTAAGGCCAGACCTTGTTTAAAGAATGGGCTCTCAGAACGATGAGAGTTTCACCACTGAAGCACATGTCTTTACGTCTCAAGGAGTATGAATCAGGCTTTAAATTTCATTCAACCATATGTCAATTAGAAATAAAAGAAAAAAAAAAATATTGCCTTCATGATGGTTTAGAGATCTCTGGGCATCATTAATCTGGTAGGCCTTAACTGACTCATTAGGACTTATGAAAAACTGTCATTTGAAAACTGCCAGCTGATGAAAATAAATTATGACTCAATCATGAGTCTGCTAAGCAGCTGATGGGGAGGAAGGCCATTTTTTCCAAAACAAAATTGGATTTGGTAAAAATAAAATGAAGTTCATATCTATCAACTGAAAAGTCATGATTAAATATGAGTTAGGAGCAACATGAGGAGTTTTATCAGAGTGTGGAAAAGAAAAAAACAAATACAGTTTAGTTAACTGAAGAGTGTTGGATATTGTGCAACAGCCAGCAGCACAGAAAACAGCACAAAAGGACAAACTGATTCCCTGAACCTGACGTAAATGTCAACCAATGTTTTAGTTTTAGGAAAGACTTTAAAATGACCCTCAGAGTCATCTGATCCTGAATAAGCTTAAAGTACCTAAATGATCACTTTAAATATTGTTTAACAGTAATTTTCTTGTCTTTCAAATCTTTATTGTATATGTTTTGGAGCCCTGTGAGCCCACTTATAGCACCTGGCCCTGGTTGGGAACGACTTTCAATTACTACCGCACCAAGTATTACTTTAATATCTGTAAAATTCACTGAGGTATATCCTTTTGTGTGATGGATAAATTAAACAAATGGGCAGCTGTCTTGAATAGTTTTACACCCAAAAGTTAATAAGTTGCAGATGTACAGTTGATAATTATATAATAAGAGTTTCTAGGAAGTACTAACAGACAAACAAGGTTGACTCTAACAGTTAATGCCAAGATATCAAGCAAAGATGTCGCTCAGTGTTGTGCACTCAAAGTATGCATTGAGGACAATAATCAGCCACTACCACAATAAATTTGATCATTTATTTAATGAATTTATTACCTTAGACTGCTCAAAGCTCCCTCAGGGCTAAAATCTAATCTTTCACTCATCGTTGGATCAATTGTTTAATGTTACACAGGAGAATGAGAGCATACTAACTCCAAATAAAAATCTTTAGCATGCAGCCATACCTGCCTGGTGCTGTTTGCAGTCTAAGTAGGCAGCGAGTATTGTGGGTAATGTAGTTTCCTCGGTGCTGCAGTTGAGAGAGAGTGCAATCACAGCCTCGCCTCCTGCCATTAATCATACTGACACAGTTATTAGGCCCTAATGGCAGCCTAGGGAATGCTTAAACCAGAGAGATGGTGATAATACTTACACACTGACATGCAGGACGGATATCAGCACACACACACACACACACAACCTTCCTCTCATAAACACACACACTGAGTTCACATCCATGTCTTCCTGACCTTCCCAGGAGTAAGAGGTACCCTCTTCTATCAGTTCCTCCTGTTCATTCTTGTCCTTTCAAATAATCCTGATTTCTTTCCTTTTCCTACAAACCATTTTCTAATGCTGCAGTACTGCTAAACACATGTGTAAATGTCAACACTAAGATCAGCTTTATCAGCTGGTTATCACCCGCTGCTAAATGAGAAAAACTGATGATGTTTTTGTCCATGTCTGTGTGTGCATTTGTCAGAAAAATATCTCATAGAACACTGGTTGGATTTTAATATCGCTCTCTGAAAGTAATCAATGCGGGTACGTCTAAAACTTATTAACTTTCAGATACAACTTTATTCATAATAGCTGCCCTAGCCACCTGACCTTTGGAAACACTAACTCAGTCAATGACCTAAACTTCAATGTGGTCATCCCCAACACATACTCCAAGCACACGTCATTCAAGAATTATTTTTGCTTAAAACTTTGATTTAAATAGATGGAGTCAACCTTGTTTCCCTTTTAGCAAAATATCACAAAAGTGGCTATATGTCTGTCACTTTTACAGCTATTAGGCTACAGATTGGGGTGGTGGTAGCTGGAACTCATCCTCTACAAAATCTTTGCATTAAATCTTGGTATTAACTGTTAAAATCAACACTGTCTTTCTGTTACCAACACATCTTATGAAGCACTGGACACAATTTAGTGAAACTCTCAGCAGGTAATCATTGATTAATGTTTGGTGTCAACCCAATTCAACATGGCCACGGCAGCTAATCAAACTTAACCAGCACAATAATGGTTTTAACTCTGTCAATTTAACAGATATTGAGCTCTTTTTGATGTGAACACTGGCACATTTATGAGGTCAGCGGCGGCTGATAAGCCTTTATTAGTAAATGCATAAATCAGTCATTAAAAATGTAGAGTATTTGCAGGTGATACATTTTCCACAGGTAACCAATGCCGTGTGCAAACTAAACTCAGTCTTTTTGCACTTCAATGAGCTCCAAAAGAGGATACTTCTGAGTGCAGGTACTTGTTTGTCTATAGCAAAAAGCTATACTGTGAGTGTAGTTGTAGAGAAAATGTCCATGTCATTCTGATTATAGAGTAATATTTGGTATTGTTCCTGGTTTAATGTGTAACCTGAAGCGTGTTGTGTCTGCATAGTCAGATTTATGCTGGAATCTTATCAGTCCATACATGTAACTCAATCTGGTCAGATCTATGGACAAACTGGATATGAAGAGATTTAAAATGCATTTCACAAAGCCTGCCTGACCGCTATCCATTCCCTCCCTCAGTTCAGCTATCCTTGCCCCAAAAAGCACGGATGAGACGTCAACCTGCCAGAAATATCCTGTGATAACAAGCAGCTGCTGTCCTCTGAGGTCTGGCTGCACTCTTTGGACAACACTGATATTTTTCTCTCCCTCACCTGCTTGCAGGGGAAGGCTGAGCGGTCTCTGGCTCGGGCCTCTGCTGCTGCTGCTGCTTTGATGAGCAACTTCTCCTGGGGGGCTGTGTGCTTAAATTGCTTTTTCTTTAGCTGTAAGAGCAGGAGTGCCTCATTGTTGGAGGGCAAGTCTCCAACTGTCCTTATGACAAAATTGCATGGGGAGATGTGGGAGTGGGGAGGAGGCAGCAACCATACAAAGCTCCAGCCTTGCCACTGTTATTCTTATTATATTCAAACATCTTTAAGGAATCCATTCCATGTAGTGAGCCATGTGCAGACGTGTCCTCTTTGCTGTTAAAAGATTTCGTTCAGATTCAGGTTTGCTAAAGCTACCTATTGAGTAAAGGAGTGGGCTGCACAAAATCCAACCAGGGTGAGACTGAAACTAAAAGTGCCTCTTTTCAGTTTTCTCACAATTTTGAGTCACCAATTAGTCTCCAGCAGTTGCATCTGGTGAGATACTACCTTAAGATTTAGGAAAAAACAACTTACTAACAAACAGTAATCTTTCAAATGAAACTTGAATCTTTTGTTTGACTCAGTGTTCATTCCTGCCTTTAAAATCTAAACTTCAAAAGCATTATTAAAATGACTCAAAACAGGACCGTACATGGAATTTCCTATCATTAATTGTTGTTTCAGGTATAAAATTTAAAGAAATGAGTCAAGTCCTTTTTAGTTTAATCAGTTGTGCTCACCACACCGTTAAATTTCTGTCCAACATTGTTCTCATGTGATCAAAACTATTGCAGTGTTTAGATATAAATCCAAGGTTTACAAACTACATGCATCTTTCAATCATTCAAAAGTTCTCAGGTCTTTTGATATAGGCCATATAGGTGGTTGCCTAAGGCACCATCTGCAGGAGCCCTCAAAAAAATACAAATTTCAAATAAAAAAGTCGTAATGGTTTGCAGCCCCAGCTGGTGCTTTTGCTCTGAGTCCATCTTGAAAATAAAAAAAAAATGAACAAATACAGAAACAACAACAACAACCCCCCCTGTTGACTTTCATTATTGACCTGTCCCAGTGGAAGAGGGGGATGGGACAAGTAATCAGTGTGTGTCTCAGGTAGCAAGTCCTATTGACAGATGTCAAACACAAGTCTTATTTATCACGTTCGTCAAAGCCCTCTGGAGAAAAAACGAGGTGGAAAAAAGGTTCCAGTGTAGAGATTTGTCATCTTTTCTAACAATAATGAATGCTCTGTTCATTTGTGCTAGCCAGTGGCTAACTACACTGAAATAAAACAAAGTTGTCTAATAATGCTACTGTAGATACTGTACCCAGCTACTGCAGCTCCATGTTTTGCTGGACAGATGCTTTGAGAAAACATTTTCAAATATTCACAAACTCTCTGTCATCATTTACACATGAAAACTCATTCTGGTCTGTTCATCTGGAAGGCTTTTGTCTATCTGTCCACACATGGAGGCTATGAAACACCAACAAACTGCCCAAACCTTAAAATATCCATAGTGACAGAAATCAGTGTGAATTGCAGCTTGTTCACATATCCCAATTTTCATTTGAATGCAATATTGCCATACATTTGACCATTTTAAAAGAAGTCTATTTAGTCTATTTAAGAATACCAATAGTATTAAAAGCTGCCTTACAACTTCTAATATTATGGCAAAAGTAGCACAATGAAATATGGACTTCAACCATCAGTATTTATTCAAGTTCTCTATAGGACATATTAAAGTTAGAATAACTTATCCACTTAAAAAAAATAATTTAAATTAATATAAATTAAATTTCTTAACATTGTGTCACTCCTGTAGTTGAATTACTTCATGTGTTGTAATGTATGCTTACTGAAGGATTATATATGTGTGTGTGTGTGTGTATAATCAAACAATCCCTTTCTTTATATTTGCATCTATTCAACAGCCTGAGAACACCCCTTCAAGGGCAACATATCCAGATGTATGCGACTCGGTCAGCGAGCCACCACTGATCCTGCGGTCTGCCCATCCCTGTCTGATACAGTGATGAGCGAGTTAGTCAGCAGAGGACCCCATCAGGTCAAAGCAGACTTCAGCTTGGCAAAACAAGAAGATGGAAGAAGTTAACATCACCACCACTTCTACAGGCAATGGAGACAATATAAAAAAAAAGATGCTGCTTCTATTGCAAGTTGGTTGGGGCGCCAAACCTTAGGGTGCCAAAATGGCTAGAATTGGCCCTGTTTCAGGGTCTTTTTATACCTAAAATATCTGAACCACAACCTGAACAAGTGTTAATCTGTTTGTTCTAATCAATATATATAATCTTTAACGTTTTTCTTATGCAAACACAAAAAACAATCTTACACAGTAGAATGTGGTCCTGTCCCTAATATTGCAATGGACTGCTAACACTTGACACTGATTGGGTTCCATACCAGCAGCATCAAAAGCAGGTGTGTTGCTACTTTACCATGTAACCCAAATATTGTTTGAATGAATGAATGGTTAGAAATTAACAGTTCTGCTTGCTGACAGAATAGTATAGTAGCACCTTTACTACAGCTAGAGTCATTCATTCCTGTCACTGGCTGCTGCACTGATTTTTCATTGTGCACTTTTCTGCAACCAATTTTATTTTTTATTTTTTGTTCTCTCCTGTTCTCTCATTTTCTTTCATCGTCTTGGAAAACACTTGGTATGTCCGAGTTTAATAGATTTTATTTTATTTTTTTCATGTTTGAGGTTACATATATATTTCTACAGCTGGTTGAAAGGTTTGTATCATCAAAAAGAGTTTTAGCCCAGAAACTACCCAAAGCAATAATTAGTTTGAGTTGAACCAGAACCCCTTTATTCAAAGAGATTGTGTTCAAAAGTTTGATTAGGACTGGACCTTTGAGGGGTTTTATATTAGGAATTTAGATTCAGACCAAATGTAAAAATTAAAAAGATAAACTAGGCAAGTTAGAGCTAAAAAACTATGTTTTTTAACTAGTAAGTGAGTAATAGTACATGTATTTATATACTGAACTGTCAGGAGTCAGAGTCCGACATCTGGATTGAACACTTAGTCAATCTGGACTCAGCCCACATGTTATATTGCTTTGCACTGGAATGCAATATAAGATTGCAACAAAGTGCTTTTACCAGTGTGGTGATGTAGCATGGTGTGGCTCCTTGAAGAGCATGGGGGGAGTGAGGGAAAGATAACTGGAGCACATGTCTGAGACAGAGGAAAATTACCTGTAAAATGTTGAAATTCTAATTCTAAGTGTAGTGTAGGCTGCTGTACCAACAATAAATGCTATGACTCTAAGTCATGAGTTAACTGTGTCTGTTTTCCCTCTGCTGTGTAAAGAAGAGGGGGGTGTAGACTTTGGCCTCTGTGTCATTATCAGAACCTATGGCAGCAGAAAAGTAATGTTACATTGGCACAGCAATAATGGCATTATTCTTAATGTGGAAAAAAATAAAATAAATAAAAAACTTAGAAAATACAATTTTCCAACATCATTCTCAGGAATAAATGTAGAATATGGTTCAAATTGCAGCTACTGGACAAATAAAGACTGAAATCAGGGACTCCACCTGACAACACGTTTGATGCTAAGGGTTTAGCAGATCATTAAGAGCAGATGGTGCCATTTTTCAACCTAAGTTACCCTGAAGCCATTTGTAAGTTTTACCTCAATCATGGTGATGCTACAGTGTCTAGTTGCCTTTAACTTCTTTTTATTTTAATATGTTTACTCCTGTGTGAAAACAAAGACATTTTATTTTGAAGCATAAAAAGTAATTAATTTTACAGTAAATTTTAAATTAAACTTGATAAACATACAGAACACAATACACATTACTATTAAGTATTACAGCAGCTTAGGTTACCAAACAGACCATTTCTTTAGGTTATAATTTGTAAAATGTAATAATATGGATTTGCTTAGTGCTAGCTGAAGCACTCACTTTTTTCATACTGTTGTCTTAACAAAAGAGAAATTGTTTAAGGGTTACTAAAACTTTTTTTTCATTTTAATATTACTTTTATTACTTTAACAGACTAAACTGAAAAGAACCTAAACTATCATCTACAGACTGATAAGAAGGCCTTATTGTTTATGTAAAATATGGATCAGGCAGGTTAGCTGCAAAATAGCTTTCTATCTTGTTTTACAGTAGTTGAAGTGTAAAAGAAAAGAAAAGGAGGCTCTTGGATGTTTGAACATAAATTTGTTAAAAACAGGCTCCAGCTGGAGGTCAACATGATTGATAAAGTAATTAGAAAACAATAGAACCCACAAAGATATCACCATCTCTGATAACCTTCCTCATCATCCTTGAGGACACACACCGGCACATACTGTACAGTAAAAGCACACAAACTGTTGTAAAAATACACTGAATGGAGAGAAATTCTTTATAAATCCATAAAAGCTGATAAGACTCATCTAGTTTTCCCATGACCCTGCCAAGGTTGAGAGAGCATGTATTAAGAGATTAGGGGATGGTCTGAGTGTGGGGTGGGAGACTGAGTCATAGGTCTGCCTGCTTTTATCACACTTAGACTAAGTAAAAAGGAGAGGAGCTGAAAGTAGAGGGGGTGGAGCAAAGCAAAAAAAGGGAAAGCAGAGATCCAGAGGGCTTTTATCTTTATGTTAGTGCCTGTCATTTTTCGTTTGAATCCCTCAGCTGCCATCAATAATGCTTTGTAAAACTGCAGCAGCCCATTCTGCAGAATGACAACACCATCTTTCCTTTGAAAAGGCCAAGCAAAACCTGCTGCATTTTAATCACATTTTTATCTAAGATTTTCTACCTCTCTCTGCTGCTGTCACCCCGCACTATGAACAGCAGTTAGCCGTCTGCTTTTAGCTGATGTTGATCAGAGCTGTAGAACTAGCAACGGTGACCCCTGGTTCCTCTACTTCAGGGCATCTGGAGGCAGTTTGTCCAGATTTCCAATCTGGGTTCTAAATTTGATATTTGCTCTCTGCTATTTCTTCTTTTTCTTTCTAATATTGCATCTCGGACCTTGACTGACCTCAGATGATATTGCTCATACGAGAGATGTAAAGTGCAGCCAATGTGGCAGATTGAACGGAGAGGATGGAGAGGTAGGGGGTGTGAGGGAATAGTCGTCCTGTTTGCTCTTCTTTGTACCTGGCTATGGAACGTGATTTGTTCAGCTGGAGAGAACATGAGAGCTGGGGTTTGTTTACTGGAGCCAAGAGGCAATGCAGATTTTGCCATTTACAGAGTGACAGAGCTCACAGCGCCCAAATGGGAAATGTGCAAACAGACAGCAGCTGTCGTGAATGCGACACTGACAGAGCCTAAACGTCCCGTGAACAATACAGTTCGAGCTAATAAATTCCCCTGACGAAACTCCAGAACCTGGAGACTGCCAACAACAACAGAGTTGTTTCAGTGTTTCTACACGGACGCCTCCAACAAGCACCGATTAGCAGAACAGACTGAGTGAAATGTGCCAAAAATATGCATCATACACTACGTGGCTGCTATGAGTTCTCCCTGTGTGCTGCTGTTCTTTTCAGTCAAACCTTCAAAACTACTCAAAGGCAAATAAAAATGATCAGCTTGCAGATTTTGCTGACATGTACCTTCCTACTAAAACCTACTGCAGACTGAATATGACAGCAACCCTCAAAGACTGCAGGAGGAACACAACAAGCCGAATGTCTGTTTCATCTGTTCCTACAAGCTAATCACACTCTTTCTGTCAGGCATTTGGGGCTCAGCGGGTAGTGTACAGTGAGATTTCAAAGGTTTCCCTGTGAGAACAGGTGCCTGCTGGAGTTGCAAATGACCAGACAGTCAGACAACCAATCACAAAATAGAAAAAAGTAAAAACATCAACCAAGGCATGACTGGTCTTTGCAGGGTTGAGGGAAATCTTTTGGACCTGTATTAAAAACACAGCAGGCTCCCCTTTGTATGTAATAAAGGGAGATTTGTCGTGGAGGAGGCTTTTGAGCAAGCAGAAAATCTGTGTAGTAAGGTTCTGGTGGTTTCTCATCATGATTGCAGGGTCCTGGGTGGAGCCCGGTGGCAGCAGTGGCAGTGTATCCATGACACAGGGCATCTGCAAACTGCTGTGGCCTGGTCATGCCTAGGCTATGGTCAGGAAACAAACTAGTACACAAGTGATAACCATGGCAGTAGAATCGTTAGAATGGTATAGCTGCATCCTGAAGCTGAAGACCCTCCTGTTAGGGCTGTGAGTGGTGGTGTGCATTATAGGCCCGTTCAGCTTATGTCAGCAGATCATACAAGCTATGTTTACCTGAGACCATGGGTGGAAATCCCCAGGGGGTCGGGACCCCCCAATGTTGTAAAAACTAAGATTGCCCTCCCCAAACAATTATTTCAGAAAACTATACTTCTAAGCAATATAAAAACAGAATGCGTATCTGCCATTTATAAAGACAAAACTATGAATTTATGCTTTTCAAAAATTATGTCCCCTACCCCCCCCATCAGTCTAACACTGGTTTCGTTTTTATGTACATAATAAAGAAATTCACAGGAAGCTGTTTGACGGTGGAGCTAACATGGATAAATAGGTTCTAGTAGGAAACCATTTAAGACAATTTTCTGTCAGTACAGTTATTAGAGCCTCTGCCTGTCAAACAGAAAAAACAGAGTTTGAATCCTCGACAGAAAGGTACGTTTTTTTTACGTCTCCCACCCCGAAAATTGCTTTTATTAAATCTCCGTTTATTTTTCCCCTCCCCAATAATGAAACAAAATTGATACCTTAGCCTGACACTCCAGATGGCAATATGTTTGTTTATTGCATTAAGTGGTTCTTGTTCAAGACAAGTAGTTTCTCACTAAAATGATCAAAATATGTCTCATGTTTAAACATAACCTTTGCTTCTATTTAGGAATTCCACTAAAGACAGGATCCAAACAACAATGGTCTTCAAAGTGACAAAAATACAAACAATGTTCATCCAGGACAGAGTGAGGATAGGTGGACACCATTCTCCGTCCCTGTTCTTGGGACTCTTTTGCAGGATGCGTCCTCCCATCACCTGGGTAACGTGCCTCTTGGTCCTGTGTCCAACAAAACATTGCCATTTTGATGTGGGTTGCCCTGCTGCTCTAATCTGGGTCCGGCTCCCCAAAAAACATGCTGTCTCACTTCCCTGACTGCGTCCATCCTAAAGAGCGAGGTCCCAGTGTTCTGCTCTGAGGGCTGGATGAGGTTTGGTGTGAGGGACAGCGTCCTGGTGACTCACTCTGGATTCAAACCTCAAAGCTCAAACTCCATTGTGGTGCAATGGTCTTACTCTGACTTTTGCTGAAGAAATCTACACAATCAGCTATGAGCTCTAATGCTATTCTAAAACCACATAGCTGTAGGCAAAACACTGCAAATTGTCAACCATCATGTTGTTGATGTCACAGAACGAGCCCTATAGACCATGGTGAACTCATTGATGGAGGAGCTGTAAGCAAAAACAAAAAAATCAAGCAAACAGTTTTTATTTGGGAAGTCTCTCCCATCACTGAGTCCAACACCCTCTCCTCCTTATTGTAACCAGAACAGTTAGTTCTGTTATTTCTGCAGATAGAAGGAACATGTATCACAAGTAGCTGACAACCCAGAGAAGAAAGCATCACCACAGTGTACAATGACTGTGGTGCTTTAAAATCTACAAAAGAGAAGCTGAATAAAGTTTGATGAGGAAAATGTTCCATGTTGCATTCAGCAGTCACACCAATTTTTTTTTCAATTAAGTCAGAAAAAATAATTATCCAGGAGCTGTTTGTGAAGCGGGTATTCCTGTAGCCCTAAGCAAGAATTTGTGGAAACAAAGGAAATATGAAAAATGGTCTGAAAAGTTGTCCTCTGGTTGTGCTTGCATGCTTATATAGTATTAATAAACAACACAGATGCTGCTTCAGCAGAAGAAATTACAAGTCTGAAGCTACTGACAACAAAAAAGTTTCATCAACTACTTACACTTTATCACACTCAACAAATCTAATAATATTCACAATAAATACACAACTATATTTACCATGAACCCTGATGAATCAAATCTGGTACTTAGATCTTAGAGACATAACAATTTGACTGATTTGATTTTCTGCTTTAAAACCCAAGACACTTTTGTAAAAAGCTGGAACTTGGACATCTTTTAGCCACCTCAGTGTGATTTTTGAACAGACTGAGGCAGAGGGTGGGGGGGGGGTAAAGCCAATCCACCCTGATGCACCTTTGTGTCGTGGAGTTAGGAAGTAACAGAGCAAAAACAGTCAACGTGAAAAATTAGGCTGGCTTTGTCGCTCAATATTGTTGAGCTTCAATATTATTGAAGTGATGACCTCTGGTCTGTGCAATCACTTGGTCGCAGAATTAAACAACAACTGACAAGAATCAGTTAGCGGACCCGGAATTTCAACCCAGACACAGGAGTTGACAGTTAACTTGTCTTTATTGTACTGCACGGGGAATGCTATGCGTAGCAGGAGGACCTCAGATCGCCGTACTGGGAAGAAACGAGACAGTCTTATTATCCACACGATAACCAGGAAGTAACCATGGGCTGAGAAGGTTACACTGACCTGGATGGTGGTGCGACGGGGACCGGAACCTGATCCTTGTAGAATAGTGGCGGTGAGAAGTCCAGGAACGGGAACGAGGATCAGCATCTCCGAAAGGTAGGCCGCGGGAGCAAAGCTTAACACTTGGTCGGACAGGCAGGGGTCGAAGCCGGGAGTAATAGTAACAGGCAGCGGTACCAGAGGGGCAGGCGAGAAATCCAAGTCCAGGTCACAGGCAGGGGTCGATGTCCAGAAATCCGAAGTCCAGCAAGAATCCGACAGGGGCAAGGCGTGGGGAAAAATCCAAAAGGCAAGAGCAGGGTCGAGGCACAGGAAGTCAGTCTGAGAACGCTGGAGAATTACTTGCTGTTGGGCTTTCATAATCTGGCACTGGAGGAGAGCAGAGAAGGAGAATATATAGGGC
>NC_051434.1:24157742-24173534 GCF_001649575.2 Kryptolebias marmoratus
ACATGAAAGGTCGGATGGATCTTCATGGAAGCGGGTAAACGGAGACGAACAGCCACAGGGTTAATAATCTTCGAGACGGGGAACGGTCCCACAAAACGAGGAGCCAACTTCTTACTTTCCACCCTGAGAGGAAGGTCCTTTGTGGACAGCCAAACCCTTTGACCTTCAAGGTAGGCAGGCGCCGGAATCCTCCGTCGGTTAGCAGAACGAGAGTAAACTGCCGACGACTTCAACAACGCCGCTCGGGCCCGTCTCCAGACACGGTGACACCTTCTGGCTGAGGCATGGGCTGACGGAACCATAGCGGCTCGCTCCTGAAGAGAAAAGATTGGGGGTTGAAAACCAAACACAGTGTGGAAGGGGGACAACCCTGTGTCACAGGAGGGCAGAGAATTGAGGGCATGTTCCACCCAGGGAAGTGCAGATGACCACTTAGTTGGATCCTGCTCACAGAGCATCCTGAGTTTGGATTCCACCTCCTGGTTGCACCGTTCTGTCTGCCCGTCTGTCTGTGGGTGAAAACCAGAGGAGAGACTCACCTGAATACCCAGTTGCCCACAGAACTCTCTCCAGAAGCTTGAAACGAATTGGGGCCCACGGTCGGAGACAATGTCAGAAGGTAGACCGTGGAGCCTGAATACTTCCTTCGCCAAGATCTGGCTGAGCTCCTTGGATGTGGGCAACTTGGGTAGTGGAACCAGGTGAGTCATCTTGGAGAAACGGTCGACAATGGTGAGTATGGTGGTATTACCTTCTGAGGGTGGCAGTCCGGTAATGAAATCCATGAACACATGGGACCACGGGCGATGAGGTATGGGAAGGGGACGGAGCAGGCCCGCCGGGGGTCGATGAGAGGACTTAGCCTGAGAGCACACCCGGCAAGCTGCCACGAACTCCTTAACATCCTTGGTGAGTCCCCTCCACCAAAAACGTGACTGAACTACTTTCAGGGTCTTGGACATTCCAGGGTGACAAAAAAGACGTGATGTATGACAACACCTTAGTACCTCAGAGATCAGATGGTCCGGGACGAACAGCCGATGAGGGGGACAGTCCTGAGGTGTCCCAAGGTCTTGGTTGGCCTGTGCCACTCTCTCCTCGATGGCGAGGCGGGTTATTGCTAGCCGGGCAGAACTTGGGAGGACGAAGTCAATTGGTGGGCTGGTCTTGGTGAGCGGTTCATGTATCCTGGACAAGGCATCAGGCTTGACATTCTTGGACCCCGGCCTGTAGGACAGGGTGAAAACAAAACGGGAGAAGAAAAGAGCCCACCTGGCTTGTCTGGGGTTCAGTCGCTTGGCTGTCCTTAGGTACTGCAGATTCTTGTGATCCGTCCAAACCATAAATGGCTCCTTAGCTCCCTCCAGCCAGTGCCGCCACTCCTCAAGGGCTAGTTTGACTGCCAGCAGCTCACGATCACCCACGTCATAGTTCCGTTCTGCAGAGGACAACCTTCTAGAGAAGAACGCACATGGATGGGTCTTACCATCTTCATACCTCTGACTCAGGACTGCACCGACACCAGTGTCAGAGGCATCCACCTCCACGATGAACTGCCGAGTCAGGTCTGGGGAGTGAAGAACAGGGGCGGAAGTGAACAGGTACTTCAGTCTTTTGAAGGCCTGGTCAGCAGAGGAATTCCACTCGAACCGAGACTTAGAGGATGTGAGTGCGTGAAGAGGAGAGGCCACAATACTATAGTTACGGATAAACCTGCGGTAAAAGTTGGCGAACCCCAGAAATCTCTGGAGCTGCTTGCGATCGCTAGGAACGGGCCAGTCCAGGACAGCTGAGATCTTACTTTGTTCCATAGACAGTTGATTGGGTGAGATCACGAACCCCAGAAAGGAGGTTGAGGGTACGTGGAACTCACACTTCTCCGCCTTAGCAAACAGGTTATTTTGGAGAAGGCGAAGAAGTACAGACCGAACCTGGGTAACATGAGTGTGGAGGTTCTTAGAAAAAATAAGGATGTCGTCTAAGTAAACAAAAACAAATTGGCCGATCATGTCTCTCAGCACATCATTTACTAGTGCCTGGAACACAGCAGGAGCGTTAGTCAGCCCGAACGGCATGACCAGATATTCATAATGGCCCGTAGGGGTGTTGAAGGCCGTCTTCCACTCATCACCCTCACGAATTCGTACCAAGTGATAGGCATTTCTTAAGTCCAACTTAGTGAAGACTGTGGCCCCCTGAATACGTTCGAACGCGGTGTTCATAAGGGGTAGAGGGTAGCGGTTCTTAACCGTGATGTCATTGAGTCCCCGAAAATCGATACAAGGCCGCAGGGATCCATCCTTCTTGCCTACAAAGAAGAAGCCCGCGCCAGCAGGTGAGGAAGAAGGACGGATGATCCCGGCTTGAAGGGCCTCACTGATGTATTCTCTCATGGCTTTTTCCTCAGGTCCGGACAGAGGATACAACCGGCCCTTGGGAGGGCAGGTGCCAGGCAGAAGGTCAATGGCACAGTCATAAGGTCGATGAGGGGGTAGAGAGGTGGCCCGGTGTTTACTGAAAACCTCCCTTAGGTCATGGTACTGTTCTGGAACTTGAGAAGTGTCCGGCTCCTCCCGTGGGAGTTTAGAGCTGGCTGGCTCAGAAGGTCTTGCGGCTTGAAGACAGGAAGAAAGACAGTGAGAACTCCAACCCAGCACCTCTCCACGAACCCAGTCGAGGTGTGGGTTGTGACGACGTAACCAGGTGGCGCCCAGGATGACGGGAATGTCAGGTGAATTGATAATTAGGAACATGATTGATTCATGGTGCTTGCCCCCGATGATCAGCTTGACCGGTTCAGTTTCCCGTTCGACCTGGTGGAGAACATGGCCATCAATTGCTTGAACCTCAGTGTTCCTAGTACTGGGTTTAAGTCTTAATTTAAGCGACTGAGCTAAACTAGCATCCATAAATTCGGTATCTGCACCAGAATCTACAAAAACTGCCTGGGGGTAGGACTGTTCATTAACAAGAATCTGTGTTTGCAAGGTAACTAGAGAGGACGGGCTAACTGCTCTCCTCTGGTTAAACAAAGCAGTCCTTAAACGCGTAGGAACAGACCTCTTAGCTGGGCACCTGCGTAGCTGGTGTTCCTCGCTGCCACAATAGTAACACAGACCGTTCTTCATCCTTCGCTCCCTTTCAGAGGTGGACAGTCGAGACCGACCGATCTGCATGGGTTCCTGAGGGGGTGAAGAAGGCCGTCCTGGAGCAGAGAACGAGCTAGGGCGTCCGGGAGGGTTAATCGGAGTCCGGTTAGGTTGTTCAGTCCCCCTCTCCTGCCTTCTTTCATACAGCCTTTGATCGATTCGTGAGGCCAGAGCTTCCAACTCTGCCAGACCCCTGGGTGGGTCCCTGGTTGCGAGTTCATCCTTGATTTGCTCATTTAGTCCCTGGTAAAAAGCGTCACAAAGTGCCTCACCATTCCACCCACTCTTTGCTGCCAAGGCATGAAAGTCAATGATGTACTCGTTAACACGTCTAGTGCCTTGTTTGATCCTCCATAAGCCCCTTGCAGCCTCTCTTTCGGGTGGAGAGGGATCAAACACCCGAATAAACTCCTGAGCAAAGCTACTATAATCATAGCAGTTAGGAGAGTTCTGCTGCCACTCTGCTGCGCCCCAGATCTTAGCCTTGCCTGTCAGGAGGGATATTACAAAAGCCACCCTGGCTCGCTCGGAAGGAAAAGAAGAAGGCTGTAACTCGAAATGAATCTCACATTGTGTAAGGAATGGACGGCACTGACCAGACTCGCCTCCAAATGCTTCCGGAGGAAGTAAACGCGGCTCACGAGAAGGAGAAACCTGGTATTTGTGAGCCGACCTCCCGAGTTGCACCTCCGGAACAACGAAGGGCGCTGTGGAAACAGACATCTTCGTTAGCAGTGACGTCATTTCCCGCACATAAGCCTCTAGCTTAGCGATAGCGCCTTCAACATTAGAACGCCACTCCTGTGTGGGCGAAGGGTCCATTATGGCCAGATTATACTGACAAGAATCAGTTAGCGGACCCGGAATTTCAACCCAGACACAGGAGTTGACAGTTAACTTGTCTTTATTGTACTGCACGGGGAATGCTATGCGTAGCAGGAGGACCTCAGATCGCCGTACTGGGAAGAAACGAGACAGTCTTATTATCCACACGATAACCAGGAAGTAACCATGGGCTGAGAAGGTTACACTGACCTGGATGGTGGTGCGACGGGGACCGGAACCTGATCCTTGTAGAATAGTGGCGGTGAGAAGTCCAGGAACGGGAACGAGGATCAGCATCTCCGAAAGGTAGGCCGCGGGAGCAAAGCTTAACACTTGGTCGGACAGGCAGGGGTCGAAGCCGGGAGTAATAGTAACAGGCAGCGGTACCAGAGGGGCAGGCGAGAAATCCAAGTCCAGGTCACAGGCAGGGGTCGATGTCCAGAAATCCGAAGTCCAGCAAGAATCCGACAGGGGCAAGGCGTGGGGAAAAATCCAAAAGGCAAGAGCAGGGTCGAGGCACAGGAAGTCAGTCTGAGAACGCTGGAGAATTACTTGCTGTTGGGCTTTCATAATCTGGCACTGGAGGAGAGCAGAGAAGGAGAATATATAGGGCCCAGCCCAGGTGTAGGGGAGGTAATCAATTGAGGACACAGGTGACGAGAATGATAATTACTGGCAAGAGTCATGGCATGGCAAACACAGGCAAGATTATTACAACAACAAACAGATTTAATAATGATGATGATGCACAGCAATTTTACATCTAGTTAAAATACTTGATTAACCACAAAGAGGGTTGCTTTTCACATCTACGCGGGACAAGGCCAGCTCGATCTGTAATTTGTGAGGGATTTGTGTGTGTCAGAAGCAGCATAAAGATGAACTGATCATTGCAGCAGTTTTGCGGAACTCTTTTGTGAAAGTGCCTTCAGACGAGACAAAGATTGTGGTCTTCAACCTGAGCATCTTAGGAACAAACTTTGCAGCCTTTCACTTTTGCTGGATGGCATTAATCTGGCCTACAGGTCTATGTAAAGAAGCTTGGTGTTATTTTGGATCAGGATATGTCTTTTAATTAACAGGACCGCTTTCCTCCAGTTGTACAATTTTACTCGAATCAGAAACATCTTGTCACAAATTAATGCAGAAAAAACTGGTCCATGCATTTATCATGTCTAAGCTGGAATATTGTAATTTTTGTTATCTGGTTGCCAAAAAACTCTATAAAAAGTTTTCAGTTGATCCAAAATGCTGCTGCCAGAGTTCTGCTGAGAGTTAGGAGGAGAGATCATAATTCTCCATTTTTAGCTTCTCTCCATTGGCTTCCTGTCAAATTCAGAATAGAATTTAAAGTCTTACTTCTAACAAACAAAGTTCTCAACAACCAAGATCCATCTTATATTAAAGATCTTATTGTCCATATTTTCCTAACAGAGCACTTCTCTCTCAAACTTCAGATTTATTTGTGGTTCCTAGAGTTTCTAAAAGTAGAACAGGAGGCAGAGCTTTCAGTTCTCAGGCTCCTCTCTGGTGGAACCAATTTCCAGTTTCTGTCTGTGAGGCTGAAAGGCTGTCTACTGCTTAAGCCTCTCCTTTTTGATAAATCTTATAGTTAGGGTTGGATTGGGTTTCCTGAGTTATTCCTAAGTTATGCTGTTTTAGGCCGAGACTGCTGAAGGACATGCTGATCACATCGATCTAACTCCAGTGATATACAGTTTATTTCATCTTGGCCCAATGGAGGCCTTTAGGGGAGTTACTCGTTCTGCTCTCCATGCCAGTATTCCTCATCCTCTGTCTTTTCTTTTATAGGTTTCTCTGGTCATTTAGTAAATTGAGCATGTCGTTTCTCAGGCCCTGCTTCTTCTCTTTACTCTGTCCTATTCTAGAAGATCATGGCCAGGAGCAGGGACATGATGGACAAACAGCTGCTGCAAAACAAAGTCCTCCCTGTAGGGACATCCATCCACTGCTGGTTACAGTCTTTACTGCTCAGGATGTTCTTAAAATGACATGAACTGTTTTAAATGTGTGCCTTCAGAAATAAAGGCATGTATGAAAACCCAACACTCAAACTTCACAAGGATGTTGTTTTTCTTTCAGCTGTTCCTTTCTGTTGGGGGTCACCGCAGCGAGGGAACTTTCACAGAATGCTTTACATCGGATGGCCTTCCTGCCGTGACCTGGGCTTGAGCCTGCAACCTGAGCTGTACAAGACTGCAGCACTCATCACAGAGCCACTGCAGCCCCTCAAAGTTCCTGTGAATAAATATTAATAAAAGTGCATGTTTTTATAACATACTGACCACTTCGATTTATCGAAGCTTGCCAAAAATCAACACAGCCTTTCATGTGAGGTCAGTGGTAATTTAGCAGAGTTTTGATCTCAAGCTTTACATTTAAAATGGCTTTAAAAATCTTTCAAACTAAATATTGACCCATTCAGACTATCAAAGTGTAAAGCATCTTTGGTTTTCAGGTGAACTCATGCTTCTTTCTGTTGGTTTCTTGTAGGCTGTTGATTTTTGTTCATACTGGCAGCAAGAAATTTGTGTTTCTAACAAAAGACAACAAACACACACAAGCTCATCCTCTTACATAATGGAAATAGAACAGTCTGATTTTACTTTTATTGTGTTTAATCATAAACTGTTGTGTACAATATAAAGCAAACAAGTGAAAAACAAAAGAAGAGACTGGAGACATTTGTTGGATATGCTTTTATGAAAGAATCTGTCGAAATACTTTTAACTGATACTACTTTTTTAAATAGATTTTTTATTGCTATTATTTTTTACCTCCATTTAATTTTGTTCTGCAAGCCAACCAGTAGCAAAAACATCCAGATTAACAACATATCAAATAAATAAAAGGTTTCTGTTATTATTGTTTCACATTTTTGTTTACACAGAAAGTGTATTTCAGGAGCCCTTAAACAATATTTTTGGAACTGGGTTCATAGTGGGAAAACCTTGAAACCTCATCCTAAGCCTGCCAGACAAACTGACAATAGGAACAACAATAATGACACAATGCTTTGTGCTGCAGACACCAGTTTCTAAACCTGTGTGCTGCATTAGTTCAATGAACAGAGAAGATTGATGAACAATAACATTGCTTAATAGAGAAGAAAAAGGAAACCCTCAATATTACAATAAATAAGACAAAAAGTAAATCCAACAACTGGCCTTCTCTTCTCTAGTTGAAGTCTTTTTGCTTCATATCCAGGGAGCTTTCTTAATTCAAAAAACTGCCAAGTGTTGTGTTCAAGCTTTAAACTGCATGCGATACACATGGAGATTAAACTCATTTTCCCTCACATTGGAGAGTCATTAGGGTCTTAGTTTACCTGTCTCAGAGAGATTTTTAAGTCATTAGAGGGAACCTGACTGGGTATCTAACTTAATGCTCCGTTGTAAGTTTTAGAAAGCTGAAATCTGACACCTTCACCTCAGTTTAAAGTTGGTCTTTCTAATTTGATGTAAATGTCTTTATTTACGTCCTCTCAAAACACCTGTCTTCTCTGTCCAAAATATGAACATTTTGGTCCTCAAAGGAGTGTCCCTTATCCTTGAGGTGTAGGTGAACCGCTGAGTCCTGTCCCGAAGAGGTGGCTCTCCTTTGTTGAGCCATGCGTCTGTGGAGAGGTTGTTTGGTCTCTCCAATATAAAGGTCTGAACATTCTTCGCTGCACTGAACTGCATACACAACTCCGCTCAGTTTGGGTTTGGGTGTTTTGTCCTTAGGATGGACCAGCCTCTGTCTGAGAGTCTTGTTGGGTTTGTGTTTGGAGAAAATCCTTCTGAGTTCCTCAGATACTCCAGCAACAGAAGGGATGACAATGTTTTTGTGTTAGATTGTTTTTTTGTAGCCTTTCTTTTCAGATTGCCTTGCTTCCTTCCACTTTATAATCAGTCCTCAAAAAAGATTTGGTTCTTGCTCCTGTATTCCCCATTCTCTTCTTGTGTTTACAGTCTGTGGTTTGTTTAGATACAGTCGATGGTTCCTACCCAGCGTGAAGCTTTATATCCATGCTCCAGGTATGGTTTTCTGCTTTTGGTGTATTTTTGTGGCAGCATTACAGCATCACAAATACGCCTGGAAAGGTTATGACAGCATTTTGGGTTGTTGTCTGCATTTTTGTGTGGATGAAAAGATTTCTATTTCTAGATTTGCATTAATGAGAGTATTTTAAAAAAAACAACAAAAAAGATTGCTGGTGGTCAGGGCTTTCCTTGGTTAAATTTGAACTATAAATATGTTAGGAGCTTTTAACTATATGGTATTTCATTTTCAAACTTCACCATTAGTGATTAGTGTAACCAAAATATTTTATCCAGTTGTATTCATTTTGAAAAAAATCCAAAAGTTTGAACTTTGTGTCAGGATTTGGCTATATGTAAGTTTATTTTGTATTAGGTTTATTTTGTGTTTCTATTTTATTTCTTGTTCATTCTGTGTTTAGTTAAGTTCTTGTGTAGAGGTACTGTCCGCCTGCCTCACCACCTCACCTGTCCTAAGTTAGTAATCAGTCACCTGTTTCCACTTACTCGTTACCCTCAGTCATCTTACTCACTGGTTCATTCATTCATTCTCTGATGTGGTGTCTGCTTTTCCTCGTGTCTCGTCTGTCGTGTTCCCTGCACATCGAAATTTTGTTAGTTTTTGTTATTTAGTTTTAGTTGCTGCCACGTCAGCCTTTAGTTTTTTTTGTCTGTTTGTTTTTTGTTGTTTTAAAATAAATTAGCTTTTTCTTGGAGCTCATTATGAGTCTGCAGTGAATTCGTCTCACTACCACCTGACACTTAGCAGACAATCCTACCACTTCACATTGGTTTAATCTGAGAATTATCGATGTGTTTCTTTATGTTGCTGCTTTCAGTCTGTGCAGAGACAAACTGCAGACTGATTAAAGATATATTGTAATTTCTGTTAACAAAAAAAAACAGTTACCTTAAAGCTTCTGTCCAGGTTTATAACTGGGTTGTTCAATCATGTTACATTTTAAGATTTGTGTTTTGATTAGACTTGATTAGAGATAAGAAATCTAAACACTCTTACAGGATAAAACTCTGTCTCTGTGTTTGATTCTGTTTTCTTGCTTATGTTTGCCTTAAAATCTTCTTTTTCTTTATTTTTTTAATGAGTAATAGCTATGGTCCTTCAAGGAGAAGAAAAAGATACACTTCAAAAAGACTAGATTTACTTCAGACAGTCGCATTATCACTCTTCCTATGATGAATCCCACCAAGTGTGCCTCACAGAAATAAAAACAGCTCTAATGGTGGCATCACCAGTCTGAAACCAATCTCTCAAAAATCAGGCTGCTTTAAACATCCTGTAAGAGCACAATGCAATTTGAGAACAGCTGAGGGGGGAGAGGTCAGTTGATAAAACCAGATCGTGATCCAGTCTTAGGTCATCAGCAAAAACAAGGAGGGCTCTCTGTTCCCTGAGCCAATTCCCTCTGAAGATAAGCCACTTCCTCGGCTCAATTTGCCCTTCACTGATATTACCGGTCAGAAGTGGGTGGGAAGTTGGAGGCAAGCGGGCCTAAATCAGATTTTTATCAGCTAGTGCACTGCAGGGCTGCCAGAGGGTCTGCCAGGCTGGATCAAAGCCCACTGCAGGTCGCACTAACTCGACTAACCCTGCTCGTCACACAGAGCCTATCTGTCAGGCCTGGAGTGTGCCAGCAGCAGACAGGAACAGGTGAAGAGCATCTGGAGGAGAGAGGACACCATATGGTCCAGATCACCTTCAAGCTGCAGAGACCACAGCTTCCTGGTTTCCTGCTCCTGACCTCTTGTGTAACCCACTGCCTCAAAACACACCAATCTGCTGTCAGCCAGGGTTCACACAAGGATGTTCAAACGATGGGTCAGAACCACAGTACGACCCTGTAGGTTTAACCATTGTTGTTAAAAGCGGGGTTTTGCGGTTGAGTCTTTTTTTTTTTTAATTAAAGACCTAGCATTTCTTAAATAAATGCATATTGGTCATATCCATTTTGTGTTGAATAATGTCAATGATGTCACTGTGCAATATTTTGCTGAAAGACAAACAAACATCATGCACACTCACAAACAAAAACATTTTTTTGGTGATATCTAAAATGGCTCTAAATTTGTTCAGAAAATGTTTCACTTTAATGTGTTTAAACACTACTAGATCCAGTTACCTTATCTACATGATCATGGGACTGCACCTGTTGGGATGCCTTTCAGATGGATTTTGAGGTTCTTTTTGTGTAACTCAACTTTTAGTCAGAGGTTATCAGTTAGGTCAACATCAGTTAAGGCTAATGCATATGTATATGTGTGTGTGTGTGTGTGTGTGTGAGTGTGTGTGTGTGTGTGTGTGTGTGTGTGTGTGTGTGTGTGTGTGTGTGTGTGTGTGTGTGTGGAAAGACAAGCCACCAGTATGGTCTGAAGGACAGCACAGAGGCACTAATCATGGCAGCACAAGAGCAATAGAGGCTGAGGTCTCTCATAGCAGGCAGGACCCAAGATGCAGGCTGTGTAAAGATGCACCTGAGACAGTCCAGCACATAATAACAGGATATAAGATGCAGGCAGGCAAAGCATACATGGAACACCATAACCAAGTGGCTGGAATAGTGTACAGGAACATCTGTACTGAGTGTGGAGTGGAGGTTCCACAGTGAAAGTGGGAGACTCCACCAAGGGTGGAGGAGAATGGCAGGACTAAGATACTGTGGGACTTCCAGATCCAGACTGACAAACAGCTGATGGTTAACCAGCCAGACATTGTGGTGATAGATAAGATCCAGAAGAAAGCAGTGGTGATAGATGTAGCAGTCCCAAGAGACTGTAACGTCAGGAAGAAGGAGCACAGGAAGCTTGAGAAACACCAAGGGCTGAAAGAGGAGATAGAGAAGTTGTGGAGAGTCAAGGCCTCAGTGGTACCAGTACATAGGACTATCTAAGATACTGCGCAAAACCCTCAACCCCAGGCCTCTGGTAGAAGACCAGAGCTTGAAGTGAAAGTGGAACAAATAGGGCCAGATGGAAGTTTTTTATTTTTTTTAGTATATATATATGTGTGTGTGTGTGTGTGTGTGTGTGTGTGTGTGTGTGTGTGTGTGTGTGTGTGTGTGTGTATAAAAAACTCCCATTTTGCCCTATTTTTTAAATTTTTTCCAGATAGGTGGTTCCAATTCCCTTCAAGTTCTGTCATGTGATGACTTAAAAGGTCAGAATAAAACAGAAAAAAAAGACCTGTGGAATCAGATATAAATAAAAATCCACTAAAAGCGGATGTACTTTGGCTGAATGAAGTTAAAGGAAAAAATGACGTCAAAAACTACACCACATGCAAACTGTGTATGTTTTCCTCTGAAAACCAGCTGTTGTTAGCTGCTAACTGCTAACCATCAGAGGAGTATCAAGGGAGCAAAGTAAAGTTTCTAACTAACTTAGAAAAGGCAAAGGAAATTATAAAGTTTATTCTGAAGGATTTGTGTCTCCATTTGGTGGCTCTATGTTTCCGTCTTTGGAGTCACAACAAAACATGATCATCACAGCCATTCCCAAACTCTACAACAGTGAAGAACATGGGTCAGATAGCTCGAACCTGATGGACGGACATCCAATACCACAGAATCACTTTACTTTTACTTATTTTCTTTATTTCCCAAAAACTGTGTTTAAATAAGAACTGTTTTATGCTGCAGTGTAGAGCAAAATATTTTTTCTTTTAGATCAGAAAAAAATTCATGCTCAGGATTTAGTTTGAAGTGTGATGATGGATGAATTGAGATGCATCAATAATTGTTTTATAATCACATCACAGCCCTCTGAATTGTGATCCAATGCTGAGAAGCCTAAAGATTCCAGAGGAGCACTCATCCTCCACACTAATCCATCCACTTCACTGCTTTGTCACATTTCTGATTGAATGTTTGGAGCTCATCAGCAGTCCAACATCTTTATGCAATCTAAAAAGAGTCCTTTATGTTCTGATGACTGAGCACCTCTTTAGAGAGCCTGAATGTGATTGAGAATGAACCTCTGAAACAATCAGTCCAAACTTTCTAACACTAAACAGCTTACTGAAGTTCCAAGAGCTGCAATAAAACTCACCTGTGTTACAACTTTACTACTTTTACATTTTTCTGTAGTCCAACTACTTCTGCAAAGTCAGTGATAATTTAGGGTTAGTCTGATCATTCAGGTGCTGTGAGGTTTTGTTATTGTAACCTTTATACATTTCAGAATATTCTAAATAGCTATTTACAAATATGTTTCCCATAGAAATAAAATCAGATATTTTAAAATTCTTTAAAAAAAACATTGTTCTCTTTGAAATCTGTTTCAGCAAACTTTCTCTATTTTTGTCATTTTAGGTTACTTATAGCTTTTAGTCAATGTTCTTCTACTTTTAGCTGACGTTTAGCTACTTTTACTTTTTTAGCTAGCCCTATGTACTTGACTTTTAGCCAACGCTTTGGTACTTTTGGCTTTTAGCTATGATTCTGCTAGTTTTAGCTTTCAAATAGTCTTTTGTCACTTTTGGCATTTACCCAACAATCTGCCACTTGATGCTTTGAGCTAGCCTTTTAAATGTTTAGCTTTTACCTAGCCTTTTGCTAATTTTATCTTTTAGCAAACATTCTGAGATAGCTTTTTGGTACTGTTAACGTTTAACTAACATTTTGCTACTTTTAGTTTTTATCTATGGTTCTGCTATGTTTAGTTTTTAGCTAGCTTTTTTCTACTTTTAGCTTTTAGCTTATGATTTTCTTGCTTTTGGCTTATAGTTGGACATTTGCTACTTTAAGCTAGCTTTTTGCTAATTTTTACAAGCATTTTGTTACTTTCAGCTAACATTTTGCACATTTTAGCTGATATCCGACCTTTTTACCAACTGGGTTTCAGCTTCTTCAGCAAATTTCAGCAAAGCCGTTCGAGGCTGAGCATTCACACTGATTTTCAAAGACATTCAATTTTCCTCATATATGCCAAATTCTCTGAGCACACATTTCCCCTTTTTGAATATTAGACAGAGCACTGTGATTGTTTCTGGTGGTCCAGTAATTAATGTTGATATCATTTTCTTTAAATCTTCTTTTTTTTCCTCAAACAGGGCTCTTGTTGTTGTGGTTCTCCCAATTAACTTCTTCCCGACCAACTAGGAAGGCCTCTGTGACAGCTGTCCTCCGTGGTTTACTGCTGACAAAACAGGATTCCTTCAACATACTCTTGTGATGTTAATGCAAAGCAAATTAAATCTGAAGTAAGTCGAGTAAATCGGAGCTGAATTCCTGCTACAGTCATCGTATTTTGTTCCACATGTTTGCAAAACTAGAAGCACTTGGAGAACATAAACCTCCGCCGAGGTCATAGCGTCAATAAAAACCACCAAAATTTAAACAATTGTTTCTTATGACAACCCCAACATTAGCTTTTAAGTAATCTTGTGAACAAACAAATCAAGCAACACGATCAAAAACAACGACACGCACACACAGGAATATATATATATAATGTCATAAAAAGGTCAATAGCTTGCATCCAAGTCAGATTTAGGTTTGGATTAAAGATTGTTTTTAAAAAACACATCTTTCTGAGCATGTAAAATATGCACCTGTTGGGGAGTTTCAGTTTCAGTAGGGGGCACACTAACACTGGTTTCCAACTGTCACTGGGGCCCCTCACAACAATGACCCTGTCTTCAATCTCAAGACAAAACACACAGCAGCCTGCTGGATTTAAAAAAAAAGATTTAACTTTCAAATGTGCCAGTGAAAGGGGGACCGTTGGCTGACAGGAGGCCTTTTTAAAATACCTTCTGGGACCATAACAACGGACTAACGGCTTAACGAGCCACAGACAAGGCGGCATTTTTCAAAACACCCTCGCTTCAAGCTAATTGGCTGCAGGGAGACACAGAAACAGCCAATAGTCCTGCTGCAGATTTAAAACGGGCCAAACAAAGACCAGTAAGACCTCTCCGTTCATTTGCTTTCACACATCGTCGCTCACTCAGAAGTCATCACTCTGCCAGACACAAATGAAAGGCGTTTGTAATCCCTGGGATCTTAATTCATATCCTGCACGGCTGCAGTTTTAATAGCGCCGCTTCCAGCAAATAAAGCCTTGGAAATTGAAATCAATAGTAATAAATCAGCATAATAAGCATCTGGGCTGAAGTTGGAGGGAAAAAGGCACACTGTTTGACATTTATGAGGAGAACTCTTAATCCTTGGATCCACTAACAGCGGGAGCAGCTCTAGTGACTGCAAATCAAGGCCATCAAAGTCCGGAAAGCTGACCCTGCACCTGCAGCAGCTTCGGGCTTGTAATTACAAGCCAGCGCAGAGATGTAAAACTCTGATGAAAGCCGACGGGGAAATATCCATGCAAAAGTTATATTATGTTCATTATTTTACCTCTGCAAAACAACAAACCGAAGCACCTTCAGCACAAGGTCACAAGCCTCAGAGTGGATACAAAAATAAAATCTTTTAACCAACGCTATGCAAAAATGAGCTGAGGCATTCCAGGCGACCATCTCATTGGTTTTATTACAGCGAGCTGAGATCTGATTTACTGCGACAGAGGGAGAACAACTAATAAAAAGGGGAGAAACATGAGTTTGCAGCCGTGAAGTTAGATTAATGACGCCGCTCTTCTCCTTTACTGGCTCTCCGGCGCACTATGGAAGAACCGAATGCCAACGGGCCCCTTTGCGTGGTCCCAAACTGCCAGCACAAACAAAAGGAGCTGCAGCGGACAGAGTGCTTGTGACAAGGCTGGAACTGAGAGGGCAGCAAGGAAGGACACAACTCTGTGTGTGTGTGTGTAGGTGTGTGTGTGCGTGCTGGGTGAAAGTGGGAGTTTTATTCATTTGTTGCTGTGTTATGGTGGAGTGACATGGTGGGGGTGGCAGTATGACAAAAGTTCCCAATAGCGAATAGATGAGTTAACATACATTCGATGACCCCCCCCACCACTACCCCGTCCCTCCCTCCACTCACACAAAACACATAGTCCTGGATCATGAGGACAAGAAGGGGAACAGACTGCATCTGGGTCAAAAATTCAATTAATCTAAGACGGGAGAGACAAGAGACACTCTGAGAGGCAGTGCAGCAAAACAAGGAGACATGGGAAACGTCCCCTTGACCCATGTTTGTGAGAGGGAAAGGGACCAGCCAGGGTTGTGAGAGTTTTCAGAACTCATTAAAACTGAGGTTTAATTCTGTAAAACTGACAGAATTAGAGCCATTTTTGTGTTGGTTACGATCAATTTGCTGTGGCAGCCATCTTGGTCAGACTCAGCCATTAATCAATTGTAAATGTACATCTAAAGACTACTTTCTGAGAGTTTTGATAAATTCTGCCGGTAGTTCATGATATATTTTGCTAACAGACAGAGTTAACTCTAATATTTAATGAAAACAAATGAATAAAGATCTTGTGTGATTTGATGGTGCTTTAGGTGTGTGCTTGGAATCAGTCAAAGTTACTGGTGTACAAGATCATAGCTTAAAAACTGTAAAATTGTACATATTCCCATTCTTGTGTTTGCTAAGGTTGATTAGCTGTGGTGGCCATATTGAATTGGCTTTTCTTCAAACCTTAAGCAGTTATAGATGCACATCCAGTTATCACTTTCAGAAAGTTTCATTAAAATCTGTCCAGTGGTTCATGAGAAACATTGCAAGAGACACAGGAAAAAAGGTGGCAAAGCAGCTCTGTTTGCATTCAGACAGACTCCATTCAGCTAATCTGCTGAATACAGAGAAGGTCGGAGGCCGGGGGTCGGTCCTGCCTCGGTCACAGAGAAGGTA
>NC_051434.1:24175838-24182073 GCF_001649575.2 Kryptolebias marmoratus
GGAGGCCGGGGGTCGGTCCTCCCTCGGTCACAGAGAAGGTCGGAGGCCGGGGGTCGGTCCTGCCTCGGTCACAGAGAAGGTAACGGTCAGAGCCCCCAACATTCATCTCTCATCCTTTCAGAGACTTTGCTCAAGCTCCGCCTCCTTTGGGTGGGAGGCAAAGAGGCCAGTGTTTGAAGGCTTCTGCCACTGAGTGAAAGCAAGGAAAGTGTCAGTTTGGTCTCCCTCCGGGACCCAGACATGTTAATGTGGGGCGAATGTGCTGCAGCAGTGGGCTGACAGCAGGCATGGCAGCAGGGTTGCTGAGCAGTCACTACGGGTGATAGGTGTCAGCTGGGAGGTAAATAATGGTGTAATGGCAGCTGCATGCAGGCCTGGTTGAGCCCGAGCAACAGTATTGTTTTAACACACACAAATTACAGGACTGATTATGAGCACATTAATTTCAAGGTTTCTAATCACACAAAGCAGAGCTCCTCTTAGCTAATATAAAGTCTGAAGAACAGAGAAATTATATACCAGATTAAAAGAAATTCTTCTCAACTTTTTTACTCTGTTGTGAATCCTTGTGATACTGGTCAGGTTGCTGAGTGGAGTGGATCTGAACTGTCCCTCCATTTAGACTAAAGAGCTTGGTAAATTTTAAATGTCATGTCAGTGAGAGAGGAGAGGTGAAGATTCAGAACACCTGCCAGCCAAATGACAGGCAACACTATCAAGCGTTTTTTTTTTTGGAGTATCTCATAATTTCACAAACTAAGTTTCAACAACAACAACAAATATAACAAAATATTCTAAAGTTTGAGGTAAAAAAAAAAAAGCAAACCTGCTTGTGAAAAAGTATGTTATCTGATAGAATTTACATCCATAAATAAATGTTGCTGCATGGATCTCAGAATAAAGGTGAAAACACTGAATAATTACATAAAACAAGAGAACTGCATCAGCCATCTACATTACACAGAGTAAACTCATTTACTAAAATACAACTGTACTGACTGTAAAACTGTAAAAACGAACAAAACAAAAAACTAACAAAACTAAACAATTCAAAGCAAACTAAGCAGAAACCAACCTGACCCCAATAAATAAATAAAACACGAGGCATGTGTTAACTAACATAGGCTTCAGCAAATTAAAACTCTTCCCACTAATGTGGCCTTGCACATAAAATAAGTCAAATAAGGAGCTTGGAAAACATCCATTTATTGACAACAATAATTCTATTTTTGAGACCCTATAAACCTTGGGGACCTGGCCTTGGTTGTATGAGTGGAGCTGGTGGCACAGGAAGGGAAGACAAGTTCTCTGTTATCAGAGGCAAGGTGGGAAAAAAGAAGAAGAACTCGTGAGACACACTAACATTTAGGCCTTGTCTACACCAAAACACTTTTATTTTTTACTGTTTCTTAAAAGATCCATGGAAACACAGCACTGTTTAGAGAAATGTTTATATCCACATGGATTTTTTTTTTAAATGATGTAATCCTGTCAGGGAAATTCAGCAAAAACAGGAACCAAGTCACATAAAGCTTCCACAAACTGTAAACACGAGAATAAAAAAAGACATGCTGAATGCAAGAGCAAGAACCAAATCTCAGAGAAAGAGAAGGACTAAACCCTTACACTACAGAAAGAATGGCTTTACGACATTACAGTAAGAAGAAGGTAAAAAGATGGTTTTTAAAGGTGCTGCTTTTTGTCTGTTCTTTGAAGTGAGACCTGGCTTCTGCAACACAAATGCAAACATCATCTGTCATTCTTGTATGAACAAGTAAGTTAGGTGATAGGTGAGGCTATAACATTGTTGTACTCAAAAGATTGTGTTTTGGCTGTCCACATGGAAATACAAGGATGGCATTTCAAGATTTCCTCACTCTGGAACCCATGTTCAAACAAATACCATTTTGGGTCTCCAAAAACTCCAGTTTACTTATACCACATGTCCGAATCTTACATTCCTTGAAAGACCTTAAAACACCTTTTAATGCCTTCATCACCTGTAGATTTGACTCCTGTAATGTTCTGTATGTTGGTCTGCAGTCAGGCCAGAATGTTGTTGCATCAGAAGGCAGAACCACATAACACCAGCTGGAGCAAACCTGAGCTGGCTGCCTGTTTGGTTCCGTATCCATTTTTATTTTACTTACTTTTAAAGTTTGGACATCCAATCATTTATTTGTACTGCTTGACTTTTATTGCCCCAAAATAGGACTAAGATAATCCAGCCAGGTGGTCTTAGAACATCTGTGCTTGTGAAGCACTTGGGTCAACATTGACAACATTGTTTTTAAATGCCCAATAAGAATATAATAGACATTGACATCAACATTTTGGCTAGACATATTCATAAAATGATGTTCCTGTGTGGATGGGGGGCTTCTGTGTGCTCCTGAGTAAAAACAGTTTGATCCTCAAAGAGTTAACTGTCACCAGCCCCAGAGAAGCACTACCCTCCATTCAACAAAGCCAGGATCATTTAAGCCTGTTGTATTTCTGGTCATTCCTCAATCAGTGCAGCAACAGCAGGTGTTGTCCATCAGCTGTCAGAGTTCAAATGACTCGGAGCCTACTGGGATTCAGTATAGATTTACCCTTAAAACCTACGACCTGTCCACTTTGAAACATGACGACTTCAGCATCCCCTTAATGGCATCATTTTATCAGCTGTCATGAAGGAAGCCCCCACCAATCATTCCACTGTGACAGTCAGTCAATCAGTTTATGACCCTGCAGTCCTGCATGACTCTGGGATTTTCACTTTCCGTTACAAATAAACAAAAAGAAAGTATTTGTCAATTTGTCTTTAAAACTTTTCCTTCTATAACTGAAAAGCAAGATGGAAATGACAAAGTTACAGAAGCAAAAGCAGACTAAGGTCATTAAAGACTTGGGTTCACAAATCAATGAACATTTAGAGCATTGTTTGGATCCAACAGTTCTTGGCACTCTGAGGGTCATAAAGACAAGAAAGCTTCTCAAATAAAAGCACGCCTTCAAGTGCTTTCCTGAGGCTGCACTGATAACAAACCCAAAATAACAGCTAGCCAGCAGATGGTGCATGAGTTTGCATTTCTGTCGCAGCTGAGATTTCTGTGTTTTCAGATCAAATGGCTCTAAAAGGAGTACCTTACTGGGCTACAGTAGCTGGTCTAGCTGGCAGTCAGGATTTGCCCACAATGCCTTGCAATGTTCGCAGGACTTCACAGAGTTTACTTGCAGTCTTGTAATTGAATTTTAAGCGTGTTCAAAAAATGTTAAAACAAATATTTTACAGAGTTGTTATAGGTTTCTCAAAACCATCTCAAACCCTTTTAGATTTTATTGTGGCAGTCTCCAACCTGCCTGAAGATCTGCATTTTGACTCCTACGCAGTGGCTCTCCTCTGACAGAAAACATGTCCAGCTCTGAGAACCATGCTGGTGAAAAATAATAACAGGTCCAATTCTGCCTTCACTTCTGAAGTATACTCTGCTACAATATGTCCTAATTGTGGGGGTGGCTGCCAAGGTGGGTGTGATGTGGGCAGATGTGGATAATAAAATAATGTGCACAGACTAAAAGATGTGCAAGCCATGCACATGACCACTCAGAACGCAGCCCCATGGCTCGCTAGTCCCTTTGTTGCAAACACAGAATTCAGTGAGACTGCAACAGTCGGCATGTTTCTGTGCAATACTGAGTCAGGTTTGAGTTGCCAACTCGTTTTCCCAGCCCACTGAGATAATACTCATTGAGAGGTGGAAACACTCTTAAATGACCTGCCCTGCTCTGGATTTTAATAACAGTTCATTCTTGTGGCTACAAGGACACACAGAGACATAAGAATATAGAAACATGACTTTTAAAACAGTGGAAGGCAGGAATATATGTCAGGCCAGGTTCTTCTGCCTGGTCAGTGGATTACCAGAGGGCTGGACTAAGATGAGCTGCTATGATGAGCAGGACTTTTCAGCCTGTTTAGATCACCATGGTGACAGAGACAGTTTCAGTTAAAACTGTCAGTGAGAAGTTCTGTCTGTTTCCTGCTGAGATCCCAAACACAACATTCAGTCTGTTGATGTAGACTCTCAGTCATCCAGGACATGGTAAATCCTAAAAAGGTTAAAAAAAACAACTGGATTTCTGTTCTGTAGCTGAAGAAGTTTTGCTCAGTTCAGAAAGCAGAGAGTGTGGAGCTTGTTCCCATCCTGATGTCCTCACTCTCCTCCTGTTTGCCTGTGAGTCAGGCAAACAACGAAAACAAAGATCCCAACGAGCCTTCTAACAAATACAGCTCATGGATTCCAAGTTTAGGTAAAATCAGTTCATTTGATCAGAATTAGTATTTTTTAATCAACTCAAATAATTCTCAAACATGAAAATAAATAAATAAATGCAGGAAAACTTGACTCCACTCACAGGCTAATAGTTTCCAGTTTGTGCCAGAACCTGCAGTGAGACTACAGTAGAGGAAACTGTGCATTGTACACGACATTTATTATCAGAACCATAATTTAAACTGGTCATACGACCTCTTCATAATAACTGAACTATCACTTTAACATCCAGAGAGTTGCTGATTATATGTAACATTTATTAAAAAAGTGTTCTTATTCAAACTTTATTGGCTGATAACCAACTCCCAAAATACCTTCAAGAACAACTCTGAAAACACTGGAAATGAATAATCAGCTGATAAACGGATGGAGCTGGTCTGCTGACATAAAGAGACTGTAATTACAGTTTTCAAAGAAAGAAATGATTTCTGTTTATCCTCAATGGTGTGATTTTTCATCTGGCTGTATGTTTTATATAGACCAGGTCATGGTCACCTACTGATTCTCTGACATTAAACTGTGAAAATCTTATAAATGTGTTTTAAACTCACCACCACAGGTAAAAAAGCAGCTTTCATGGCAGCCAGGAGTTCATTATTTGTAGTAGGGGTCTTCCAGTTAACATGTTCACTGAGTTTCACTTCACTCCAGCAGACAGAGCAGCACACCGAGTGAGCAGAGTCCTACACCATAAACCCCATCTCTGTGGGTTTATTTACAGACAAACTCCTCCTTTGTGGCTCGTCATCACTTCCAGCCGCTTCATACACCGGCTGACTGGTAAAGAACAGATCCAGAACAACCTAGTTGTTGAGAATGAAAAGCATCACAGAGTCATGATTGTTTTCACACTAAAGGAGATTTTCCAAATTTTCTTCAATCCAGCGATGATTAAAATCAAAATTGTTTTTTTGTTAATGCTAATCTGTGCTGCCACTTTAGGAGGATCCTCAGAGTAGTTGCTAAGTTGTCCTAATAGAGTTACCGTAGCTTCTTGTTGGAGTAAAACAGTTTGTTTTTTTACATCGTTTTCATCTAAACCCTGAAGAACATGCCTGGAAGAAACAGTTAAAGTTATCATAACATGACAGTTATACACAATGATTTATGTGGAATTCTTCAGTGAGAAAATGGTGATTGACATAATCAAAACCACTAAATAAAGGCACATATGTATGTCTGAAAACTAGGGCCTCAGAGTTGTTGTGAGTGCTTTTGGAAAATGAAAGGAAAGCTTTTATACAGTTTGGCTATTTTAAATCTCTGCTGATGACTTGCCAGCCATTATTTTAGCTCTATGATGCTTCTACTTAAAGAGACCTGGTTTGAAGGGATACTACTAGTTTGTGGGTGTTACAGAGAAGCCAAGGCAGATGGTTATCAGCTTCACTCAAAACTAAATATAAAACCAACACAGCACGTACCTCATATACTGTATGCAGTCATGGTAAAAAAAAAGTCTACCCTCTTTGTATTTTAGAATTTTATCAGGAAGTAATAAAATGATCTGGTCTTTCAAATCTCATCTAAAGTGTATAAAAACACAATATATTCCAGCATATCAGTAAATGGTAAGTAGGTAGGTAGGTACATTTATTTATATAGCACTTTTCAGCACGAGGCGACTCAAAGTGCTTTACAACACTAGAACAAAATTACAGACAGAGTTACAGAACATGATAAGATAACTAAGCTAAAACATGACAATGCCAACAAAGGTACAGGACATCTAAACTACTAAAACATGATATTACTAAACCAAGGCACGAATATTTTAGCTAACAGTGAATATGATAACTAATTGTACAGTAACTAAGCTAAGTGTACAAGAAGGCTAAATAATCTAAAACGTGACAATGCTAAAACTAACGGTACTGAACTATTTAAAAGTACCACAGGCCCGCTATACAGCCGAA
>NC_051434.1:24182966-24194876 GCF_001649575.2 Kryptolebias marmoratus
CAGATCCATATTCCTTAAATTTTTGGAAAATATGTAAAAAGAGGCTTCGAAAAAGGAAAGGTGGGGGGGGGGGGCACGAGGAGACAGAGAGAAAAGAAACACGTCCGCCTTCCACCAGGAGCAGGAAAAAAAAAAGGCAAATGGACTGTACTTATAGAGTGCCTTTCTAGCCAACAAGGCCACTAAAAGCGCTTTACAACACAAACTCTGCCCTCAGATACCCAACGTGACAAATATTTATACAGCACTCTACTGAATCTTTACAAGGCTAACCTAAATAAATGATTCCATCGAGTCTAATCAGTGCTAATCAGTACAAACACCTCATATTAGCTGTCAAGCACAATGGTGGAGGAGTGATGATTTAGGGTTGTTTTGCTGCCATAAGACCTGGGAGTTTTACTTTCAGTTGACCATGGACTCCTCTGTAGACCAAAGGATTCAAGAGTCAAACGTCTGTCTGTCTAAGAGCTGAAGCTTGGACCAAACTGGGTCGTGATACAACAGGACAGTGACCCCACACACAGCAGCTGATGCTTCAGACAGACAATAATCAAAGTGCTGTAATGGTCCAGTCAAAGCACAGACCGTAAACTAATTGAAATGCTTAAGAAGTGAAAGTCTGTAGAGCTCAGTAAACTGAAGCAACACTGTGAGAGTGGGCCAAAAATTCCTCCACAACCATTCAGGAAACTGACACTACTGAGGAATACTACTGCTGGATTTAGTTTTTCAGTCACACCTTTTTCCATTTTTTTCTTCTTAAAAATGTCATGGTTACATAAGTTTTGTGTTTTTGTTAACTTGAGGCTAAAATGAAGTCATTTTAAAACTGAACTGACAAAAATAAATGAAATAGAGTGGATTATCTATTTCCCACGACTGTGGAAAACAAAGTACTACAAACTAATGATGGGATGTTAGACACTGAGGCTCTGAAGCCTGTTTCACTCCACTCAAGCAGGTTTGTTTGAAACACTGTGTCGACTTTTGTATCAAATCAACAAAATTACGTGACTGATGGTGTTTGAGGCTTTATACGTCACAGTGAAACACTGGAAAGCAGGAAACTGACTTAAATCTTTCATTTGTTCTAATTAGATATGAAATGCTTGGTATTCCCTCCCTTCATAATGTGTGGACAACAATTCTCAGAATAAAGTCTACTACTGACAACAACAAGATGTAGGAATTATTTGGTCGTTTGTGGCTGCTATAATTGTAGCTGATCACTAGATATCACTGATAGGGTCTGTCTTTAGGGCTTTAAAGATTCAAATCTTTTTTTCAGTACAATCAGGGAGAAGCCTAAAAAGCTTAATCCACATCTCTATTGTAAACAATTGAATAAGTTTGGTGGTAGAACAAAACCCATTAAAGAAATTGTCAAATCCATCCATTTTCTGACACTTATCCGTGGCTGGATCCCAGACGTAGGAGGTCCAAGACATCCCTCCCCCAGCAATCTGTCCACCAAGTTCTGCCCCACGTTCTTGTCCCAGTAGGACATGCCTGGAAAACCTCCAGAGGCACCAGAACAACCTCAACTGACTCCTTTCTATGAGCACCATAGAAAGACCCCCCCACCCCCTCTTGATCATCTTGACCATAAGTGGAAACTAGACAGAGCAACACCCGCATCTGTCAATCCATCTCTCCCTCCATCCTACCATCACTCAGGAACAAGACTCCCAGATAGCTGAACTCTGCTGAGAGCAAAGACTCACCCCTGACCTGTAGGGAGCACTCCACTGTCTGCTGGATGAGAACCACGGCCTCAGACTGAGAGGAGCTGTTTCACACTCCAACCAACCCAGTGCACACTGAGGGTCATGGTCTGAGGACACCGACTGAAAAACTGTCCCATCTAATATTTAAACTAGGAATACACGATAATGGAAGATAAATGTGTTTACTAGAGTAAAGAAATACAAAAAGTGTGGTGTAGAAAGGTTGGGTACACGACACAAAGAAGTTGAGAAACTCTGCCAACTTGGCTGAAAGAGAAGAAAGAATAGGGTCTGGTGCACAAAAGGAGGGGGGCAGATTCATTGTAGGAAGAACTGAGAGCGGCAGGCAGAATGAAAGACAAAAGACGGTGTCTGAGAAGGTGAAGCCTTCAGCAGCGCTCATTTCTGGGGTCGCTTGTGCTTTAATGAAAACTGCGAGGCACCTGCGGGTGAAGCCGGGGGCCCCAGGAATGTGAGAGAAGGTGATCAATCCGAGGCGGTGGCCGCTGCCCAGATGCTCCGCTGCTCTTCTGCTCCGCTGCTCTGTGACTAACGCAGACAGGAACACGCGTGCACACCGAAGGTGACAGTGATGAATTAGGAAACGCTCTGACAGTTTAGGAGTCACTGACTTTCCTCTTCTGCATAATAAACTGTCGCATGATCTCATTTCACTTTGCTCCTCCTTTTTCTCTTCTTTGAACTGACTTTAAACTCTGTCAGGCTCCGGCAGCTTCGGGTTCTTAAACCCTTTGTGTTCTAGCGATAAGCCTCAGCTTTCATTTCACTTTCACTTCTGCAGCTTCCTTTACAAAAACCAGAGAAAATAAAGTTCTGTTTGGAGAAATCTGGCAAAACGAATGAGCGAGAGGACACTTAAAAGAACCGGAAATATTTACTCACTAAAGTACAGTCAAATTAAAATGTGCATTTGGTGATTTCTGAGTTTATTATTTCTACTGTCCAGCCCTTTTCTCTTGATAAAACAAGTGCTGCTCTTCATGTGGCAGCTTAAACAAACAAGACTACCGGTGCTGCCAACTCAGTAACTTTATCACTATATTTAGCAAGTTTTTAGACCTCTCTAGAGAATTGTTTTTTCAATAAAGAGAGTAGGGACAAATCTAGAGACTTTTTCTGGTATTATTAGAAAGTGACATGTTCTTTCCAACAAGCAGCAGGTGCTGCCGCCGGGCCCTCTGTTCTCCTGCATCATCACCCGCCGCAGACTGCTAATGAAGCGAGCATGAACTCATATCAAATATTCTGTTGGAAGTAAATCACTGAATTAAAATCATTTTGGGTCACTTTTACTGGTCCCAAGCCTGGTCAGAGGAATTGTGACATAAAATAAACCAAGAATCCAAAGAACAAGAGGTCGTTTGTAGTTCTAAACATCTTTAGGCTACTTTGACTCACTTTGATTTTGTCCAGCATTATTCCTCTCCAGTTATGTAGATTAGGTGATGAAGTCATTTATCTGGTGAGTTTTAGGACAGCCAATAGCTCTTTTCCTTCCTGAGGAGGTGGCAACACTCAGCACCATGTTGGAAAAAGACACTCCGCTCAGGTTTGTTGACAGCCGACAAGGAACGACACGAAGAGTTCTTCAACAACATAAAATCAAGACAGGAAGAAGCTGTAAGATACACTTATTACACAGCAAATATCCCTCTCTATCACACACACACACACAGTAAAGGATCCTCCAAAACTGGAGCAGGAAGATGCTTATCTGAACAGCAGCTTGGGTTCAAAACTGTTACATGAGAAATAGTGTCGGCAGCTTGTGAAATATTAAAAAAGACTCAGTAAGATCTCCTAACTTCTGTTGTTTCTGTAAACAAACAGCCATGTTCAGTTGTTTACAGAGACACCAAAGCTCCAAAGTTTTCTGTGTGACAGTCTTTATCTGCAGATTCTGAAGCCAGCATCACTGAGATCAGAACAGTTTCTTCATTCACCACAAAGTCTAAACTAGGAAAATTAGCATTTTTGCAGAAAACACAATTAATCTTAAATCTGCTGGCCAGTGCCACCAATGTTAGGCTCCGGCCAGTTCATATAAAGTACATTACCCACAAGTCATTGTTAATCGTGCCTCGGTCTGACTGGGTCAGACATGGTTGATTGGTTAAATGTTAGGCACAAGCAGTATGCTCACACATTAGCCTCGCGTCAACAAACTCTTCCTCAGGAAAAACAAACACTGCAACTTTATGGGTGGAATTAAACATTTTGCTGTAAAAAAAATAAAAATAAAAAAATGGGTTACTTCTATTTAGGTAAAGGGTTTCCCAGAACAACCCCAGTTAAAAACTCTGTTTTGAAGCAACATAATGAAGAACTTGTTGTAAAAATATGAAAAGTTGCCACTAAAACAACAGCTATGCAACCAGCATACTCTTCATCATGACCCTCAGTCAAGTACAAAGGACACAAATGCAATATATTAAATTTTACACTATATTCAACATAAAAAATTGTAAAATATAGTGTGAATTTTACTGTAAGTCCACACATTCTACAAAAGCGAGAAGTATTTCTTTACTTTAATTTGAAACACATGAGGTATTAGGTTTTTTTTCTCTTTTTTTTTTTAAATTACAAGGAGATTTTTTTAAAGTATTACATGTTCTGTTGAACTAAAACACATTTTGTGGTATTTTTTGGTATATTTCTCAATATTTATGAAATTCTGGATGGTTGAAAATTGTATGAACACACTGTTTAAGACTCTTTAGTTAAAGAAAAACGTGGGTATATCATAAAATATAGACATTTATAAAAATAAAAACAGACCAAACAAACAAAAAAGGATATCATAGGGCTCTGTACATACAAGTATACCTCATGTTACTGGATTCATGCTTCATAAAATTAAGGTAAACTGTTTACAGAGGTATGTGTTTACAGTAATTAGATATGACAGCTTTAATTCATTTCTGGTATTCCAGCGGTCGTCAGTAGGAGGAGAGCACCGACACATTCTTACCCACTGATTCTGATTCTGTAAAACCTGCCACTTAAAACACTATTAGCAAGAAGAACATAGACACATCTACACAAAGTTAATTTTCAGAGATATAACCAATGTGGCATTCAAAGACACTGAAATGAAAGAGAAGATAATTAATAACTGCTTATCTGCTCACGCCATCGCTGGGAAACTCTTCACCTTTTTATGAAAACTGGAGAAATTTAAACTCCAACGTTGGGGTGGGTGGGGGGGTCAGATGAAACCCCCTCCACCAACTCTAACATGGTCTAATCAGAGATCGCTCCACATCCAATTAAAGCTGTACAGAATAAATTGGCCAGCTCAACTTTCACTGAGAAATGAAAACAGACTTAATTGGTTTTCAGAAGAATTCTGGAGAATTTTCCTGACTTATCTCTTCAACATAGCAGTGTAAGCCCACAGCTTTTCTGCTCAGTGATTTTCTTTTTTTGTTTTTGCTATAGCATTTCTTTGAGGTCTTTGTTCTCCTTGTGGAGCACAAAAAGTGCAGGAAAGCAAAACTCTGTGCTTATTTAAGCTGAAGGCAGTATTTAAGGACGTAACATCCTATTCGCTGGTTCACTCCGGTCTGAAGTTAAAAGTAGTCAGCAACAACTCTGATACAACTAAGCCTCCAGCTCTGGCCAAAAAATAAATAAAAAAAATACACAAGTGTGGGCGGCCCAATCAGAGTGTTGCATCCAGCTCTGTGGGAGCTGCAGCTCCCAGTTAAAGATAGCAGCGTGGAACAGCATATCCTGGAGTCGGGATTAGGCCTGCCAAGTGAGTCTCCTCCTCCACCAGTCACTTCATCAGTTCATCATCAAGATTCGCTGGGGCAAAGTCAACCCCCCCGAATTCATCTCAGAAACCAAGACTTACCCATGAGCGCGCCTCACAGCAACACCCTAAGTCTTCAGAAGCCTTTCAGCTGCTACTTTTAAAGACAACAAGACAAACTACAGCAAGAAGAACAACCAAGCTGTCACAAGACAGATTTGTCAAGATTACACTATTAGGTAGAATGAAATGAGAACATCTTTGCAAAACATCTCTGTATTTTACTTAATGGATCAGTTTCTGTGCTGATTCAATAATGCTGGTTACTGTATCTTAAAATAAAAAAATCATACTCTGCTTTGTTACCATAATACCATAAACAACATGCACTATGAAATTATTACAGTAAACTAACGATGCAGAACCAAAGTTTATGAACACAAAGTCCCAAGTCCAGAAAATTGATAGGAGACGTTTGACTGAGTGGCAACCAGTGACAAGTCAGATCAGTATAATTACAGTATGTATATTAAATAATCAAAAGTCCATGACAGATATCTAAAACAAACACACAGTGTGTGTGTATGTATATATATGTGTGCTCTTCTGGACAGAGATCTCTGAGGTTGTTCCTGGGATCTGTTGGAGCCTCTCTTCCAGTTTGAGGGTCACAGCACTGAGTTCTCTGATGACCACTGGTACCACCGAGGCCTTGACTTTCCACAACTTCTCTATCTCCTCTTTCAGTCCTTGGTGTTTCTCAAGCTTCCTGTGCTCCTTCTTCCTGATGTTACAGTCACCTGGGACTGCTACATCTATCACCACTGCTTTCTTCTGGATCTTATCTATCACCACAATGTCTGGTTGGTTAACCATCAGCTGTTTGTCAGTCTGGATCTGGAAGTCCCACAGTATCTTAGTCCTGCCATTCTCCTCCACCCTTGGTGGAGTCTCCCACTTTGACTGTGGGACTTCCAGTCCATACTCTGTACAGATGTTCCTGTACACTATTCCAGCCACTTGGTTATGGTGTTCCATGTATGCTTTGCCTGCCTGCATCTTATATCCTGTTATTATGTGCTGGACTGTCTCAGGTGCATCTTTACACAGCCTGCATCTTGGGTCCTGCCTGTAATATATATATATATATATATATATATATATATATATATATATATATATAAAATTATTGAAAAAAGCTATTTCAGACATCAGTCATTTGAACAAACACTAGCAACAATGTAATCACAGATATCTCGAAAGACTTTTTGAAAATCTGTAACAACTACATTGTATATATCTGTAATGCATGTTTGACAGTGAAGAGCTGAATTAAAAGTTAGTCTAGCCATTTAATGTTACTTATTGTAAATTTTGTCTTAATACAATCTTAGTTTTGGAGTCCTGTAAATACAATTTTTATTTCAATTAATGTTTTTTATTGATGTCTCTTATTTTATTTCTGACTGTGTGTCATTCTGAAGAAAGGTACAAAGAATGTAATTAGTGATAGGAGTATTTGTGTTCCAATGGAAAAAAATGCACTGCTTCGACATCTGACAGAAGCTCTTACTGTAAATTATTTTTAAAAAAGTTAAAAACCTTCACATTCATGCAAGCAAATGATTGATGTTTTATTGTTTGTGCTTTTTGTAGAAGCAGTTTTGTTCCACTTTTGCTGCAGTTTTTATTTATGCATTTTTTTTATTAAAGTTTTTTTTGTTCAGGTGTAGTTTTATTTTCCAACTATATAGTAAATCTCACAGAGATGTTGGGTTTTAGAGAAGATGATGGATGTTGAAGTAGTTGCATTAGAGCCCTGTTATCATATCTGATGGCGTGCAATAACATTTTTACAGGGGTTTGTTAGCACAATATCTCGATTAATTCTAACTAAAGTAATCATTGATTGTACATCTACAAATAATTATTTTTAGACTCCAGCCAGCTAATTGACTTTAACCAACACAAAAGTGAGTTAACAAAGTTAGCACAGAATTTTACAGAATTTTAACATGGTTGTAGGTGAGACACACACTCTGAGTGTGAGCTTGCACCACATCACACATTGTATTCAAGGTTTGATCAAAACAGCTATAACTCTCTTATTTTAAAAATCTAACATGAAAGGCAGTGGGCAATATGTATTCTTTCATTAATTTTAGGTAATTAAGTTATAGTTTACTTTAGCAGCATTTTAACAGAGTAAGAGTGGATCTAAATGTTGTCTTTCTGTCCTCACACTGCACTGCAGTAAGACGTTTCAGGCACAGAATGAAAATACTTCCTTCTGATGACATGAACTTCACCAGGCCCTATTTCCTGCCTTGTTACAACCTCTTCAAATGTGGATTGTGTCTAGCACCAACATATTTTCAATTTCAAAACTACAAACTTTCAAACTCACTACAGCTGGGATGAGCAGAAGAGGCTGGTGAGAATGGAAACAGAGGGGAAAAAAAGATATAGCCCTCATCAGCGAGCAGCAGCCAAAAGAACGGTGAAGAACGAGGAGAAGAAGAAGCCAATTACCCGTGTGGGGAAGTGAACCGTGGTGAGGACTGGCAGCCTGTTTTCCCTCCGATAACCACCCCGTGTCATCCCTCTGTGTCAACCAGAAATTTATCAGCCACTTGGGGCTCAGAAGGAAAAGAAAGCCGCTGCATAAGTAACAACAACATCCTGCAGTCAGACGGAGCTGCGAGGTTTAAGGGAGTCAGGCAACCACAGGGGCAAAGTCATACGCAATCAATGAGCTGAAAACAGAAGCTGGATTTAGACTCTCGAGAAATGAAGAAATCTGCTCTCATTGACGTAGTTGCGAGATGAAAACAACTTCATTTTGTTCTTGTATAGGCTCTGAAAGCTCATTCTCGACTCTCAGGGGTACGCACCAAGTACCGTGTGAGCGGTCAAAAGTATACAGTATGTGTGTTTGTTTATGCAAAATAGTGCTTGAGCAGCAATGCTGTCATTTTGCTTCAACGGCTCTGATTTCAGATGTCGCCTGAGGTGCTAGCAAGATGGACAGGTTTGAGGAGCAGCTGTCTGAGGCAGTTAGAAAATACAGCGATCTTTACAACTGTTCCAATAAAACTTATAAAGATAGTCAGATGGCAAAGAACTTGTGGAAATAGCACAATTATTGTGCATGAAAGAGAGCTGACAGAAAAGTGGAAGGGGCTCCCTAGGACTTCTGCAGTTGAGTGAAAAAATGGCAGTGCAGAAAAGAATGCCTTGCTGATTTCTTCACTTTTCATTAAGTATAAATCTAGCTAAACCCTAACCCCAGTAAGATGGAGGGGGAGACAAAATGTCACAAAAGACTCATTAAAGAGGCAAGATCACAATTTTGGACTTATTTTGTCACCCAAAATGTGTTTTCTTTGGGCAAAGTTACAACCCCCCCTCCAACAAAAAAAACATTTCCTGCCACAGAACTGTCAGAAACACCTTCTTATCATTCATACTTGTTTTCTGTTACTTACTAAATTCATGCAGTGGAGTTGAGTGAAAAAGTCTCTGAGGTCCTTTTCACACCGGGCCACATGTGGCTCATTGACAATCTCTGTCCGAGCCTATGGGAGGTCAATGAAAACTGAGAAATCACATAAATCACAGGTCAATCATTACTTGAAGGAATGCATATCGCCCGCCACTTTTCATGCCAGTTTTTTAAGATCATCTTATGTTGAGAAATGAGAGATGTGGCCATTTTGGTCAAACCGTTAGAAAAGCATATCTGATGCTCAGAGTTTGTGTTGTGAATGACTCAGCTACTACTCTGGGAAATTCTAGCTCAATCTCTGTAAAACTGACTGCGTTATAGCCATTTTTTTTATGTTGTTGTTATGTTTTTAATGTTGATTGGCTGTGGCAGCCATCTTAAATTGTGGAGATTCCAAAGATTAATCGGTTGTAAATGTTCATCCAATGATCACTTTCTGAACGTTTCATAAAAATCCATCCAGTAGTTTATGAGACATTTTGCTAACAGACAGACAAGACTGACACCAACATTTATTGCAAATATTGTTTGGTAAAAAAAATGTTACAGATGTTGTAGCATTTGGTGTATGTGTTGGGGACAATTCTCAGACACCGCCTCATCAAGTTCTTTGGTCAACATCTGTAAAAATGGCTGATGTATGAGCACTTTTGTGTTTTTGCCAAATCAGTTGGCTGTGGTGACCATCATGAATTGGGTTGACTCCAAAAGTTATTAAGTTGTAGATGTCGGCTGAATGAGAAATGATAAACCCAAACTGAACACAGGAAAAACAAAAACCCTGAATCCAAAAAGAGACTGAAAGGAAACCCAAATCCTGACACAGAGAATGAGTTTCAGCTACTACCACACAAAAGTTGAGCTCCATTTCTGTAAAACCGGCTAAGTCTTAGTCTTTTTTGTGTTTCCTAAGTTTGCTTAGCTGTGGTGGCCTTGTTGAATGGGATTGACTCCAAAGAGTTTCATTAAAATCTGTTGACTGGTTCATGAGATACTTTGCTAAAAGTACAGACAAATGAACATGTGGACATGGCCAAAAAGACTCCATCTTGACCTTTGGTGGCGGACTATAAGAATTTTGCAGTCACAGATATTCATTTGTTTGAGAAATGATCCTTAAAAAGTAATGTAAAAAAAAATCAACCAGCCATTAAAATGGCACTTTCTGTGAACTTCTGGTGCCAGTCTCAAGACCAGATTGTGCACATCTAAATGTTGCTTGCCAACCGGCATCAAAAAAGAAGAAGAAGAAGAAAGAGCATCCAGCGAAAAACTTGTGCCAAAACAAACACACAGATTTACGACTGCTCTGTCGGTTCGTATAACAGCCTTCGGTCGGGGCCAAGGTTAACAACAACCACTTCCTGCTTTTAACCAACAGGATGCCAGTGGGAACTAGATTTGGAGTCAGATGATCCACTGTGGCGAGCCCTGATAAGGGAGCAGCCAAAAGACAAAGAAGATATTTATCTACAGTACCTCAACAAAGAATTCATACCCTTTTAATTTCTGCACATTTTGTCATGTTATAACCATAAACTTGATACACTAGCACAAAGTAAGGCATAATTATGAAGTGAAAGGACAGTCCAAACTGCTTTACAAAAAGAAAAAGTGTGGTGTGCACTTGTATTCAGCACCCTGTACTCTGATACACCAAACTAAGATTCATTGAAACCAACTGCCTTAAGAAATCAAATAATTAGTAAATAGAATTTTTGTGTAATTTAATCTCATTATAATTAGGGTTAAGAATGGAGTCTCGAGAATCGATTGGAACAAGGACTAACATTCAGATTATCCCCAAATCATTCAAATTTTTAAATTTCGATACCCAGAAGAAAAAGCCGCAGACCAACAACAAAGAAGAATCCGCCAGAAGCGTGTGCACAACCATGGACAGTGTGCGGCAGCAATCAAAAGTGTGGTGTGATGGAGCGTCCTCTCCATTCTGACTGAGGCCCAACATTATTAGTCAAGCATCAACAAATAGACAGGAAGAACAAGAAGAAGGCTCAAAAACTGAAGGAAGTTCAGAAGTGACAAAAAATAAAATAAAAACAGCAAGTGTGGGAGTGAGTAAAGAGATTTGTGATATTCAGCGTGTTTGGATTTTATCCGTTGGATGTAGTGTAGTGAGTTTAGTGTTAAGTGTTGTCAGTTGTAGTGTGTTTGAGTCAAACCAATGAGGTGATTTTTGATCATGGAGCTCCAGCTTCTGTTTGGAGGCTCAGACCTCACAGAGATCCACCATTTAAGTTCAACTCTGTTCAGATAGACTGTTAAAAAAATGATAAAATTGTGTGTACAGTATCACATTTTTAATGATTTGATGATCTAGTTTGAGTTTTTTGTCTGCCTAAAGCTTCAAACAAACAGCAAAGAATAGAAACTGTTTAGCTCTACAATATGAACTGATCTCAACTAATTAACCCCCTGATGAGCCAAGTATTTACTTCAATAAATTATGATCAAAATGTGATTGAAAAGTAGGTCATGGCAAAAAAAAAAAGCAGTGACACTGTGCAAGTTTTACTGTAGCATCATGTAACGGCCATTTTTTAGTCTTCCTGTATCCACAAGAAAAACTAGAAAAATCTGTGTTTCTGTGAAAATACAGGTAAGACTGAGTGCTGGATAACTGCTGAAACCTGCAGAAGAAGCTGAAACTGAGTTAAAGTATTTGAGTAACTGTACTCCATTCATCCATCCATCAATCCAACCATCCTCTTCGGCTTATCCGGGGTCGGGTCGCGGGGGCAGCAGCCTAAGCAGGGAGACCCAGACTTCCCTCTCTCCAGCCACTTGGGCCAGCTCCTCCGGGGGAATCCCAAGGCGTTCCCAGGCCAGCTGAGAAACATAGTCCCTCCAGCGTGTCCTGGGTCTTCCCC
>NC_051434.1:24195866-24208435 GCF_001649575.2 Kryptolebias marmoratus
AACACATGTAGACTGGTTGGGCGAACTCCCATGCACCCTCAAGGACCCTGCTGAGGGTATAGAGCTGGTCCAGTGTTCCACGACCAGGACGAAAACCACACTGCTCTTCCTGAATCCGAGGTTCGACAATCCGACGGACCCTCCTCTCCAGAACCCCCGAATAGACCTAACCAGGGAGGCTTAAGAGTGTGATCCCTCTATAGTTGGAACACACCCTCCGGTCTCCCTGAGTAACTGTACTGTCTATCTTAACTGAATTATCTGAACAGTTCAGGTTTCAGCACAAAATAGTTTAAAGATAGCTGAAATCTGCTGAAGTCGAAGTTGAGCTGAAGTGCGCTATATCAGAAGTTGAACTGCCAATATCAGTGAATTTTCTCAAAGAGTTACAGTTTTTGCACAATAATACTCCAAAAATAGTTAAAATTTTAGCATATTACCTCAGGAGGCAAAGAAGAGAAAAGAAAAAAAAATCAACCAGTTGCTATGAAAAACTATAAGTTGTATCAATATAATTTTCAAATCATGTGCAGCAGAATGATGGTCACAGGTTTACATTTTTGTGTCTACAATGTTTTATGTAGGAGATATTACAAGTTAGAAAGGCCGTTCATTCACTTCCAGCTTGAAAAGAAATGTCAGAGCTGAAATATAACGATGCCCAGTGACAAATTGTGTGTGCAAACTTTGTATTTTGGGGGAATTTGAGACAAAACTGTAAATAATATATCAATTAATCACAGTAGGTGGGAGACGACCAAAACATCTACGTTTGAGTTTATAATTTGTATATGTAGAAAATCTTGTGGGAATAAAAAGAGCTTGTTTGCAAAAGTTTTAAAAGTTTAAAAAGCTTTCATCATGATGTCACAGCTGACCACAGCATGAAATTTAAACTGATTTAAAAAAAAAAAAGATACACAATATCAAGAAGCTTAATCATAAGATCATAGTCCAATGTCTCTTGACTCATTCAAAGTTTGAATGGAGTTTCTAGGTAGAAGTGTTGAATTACTTAGCTTTCAAAAAGCGGAAAAAATTTTGAAGAATTTGAAGCAATCTCCATTAAATTCAATGAGAGCAACAGAGTTAAAGTTAAATATTCTAAATAGTATAAAAGTTACTAAAAGTCAAAGCCATAATGTCTTGAACAAGCTAAAAGTTTTGATAACTAAATGCTGGAAATATTTCAAAGTATGTTGACTCAGAGTCCAAAAACCATCATAAATAAACTATAAACAGAAAAACAGTAAAACAGAAACTCAAAAAAATGCATGACGACTCGAATAACCAGTAATATCAAAAGAGTGGAGCAAGCTGATGTTAGCTTATCACGTCAGCTAACCTGAGCTAATGTTAGCTTTTCACTTCAGCTAACCTGAGCTAATGTTAGCTTATCACTTCAGCTAACCTGAGCTAATGTTAGCTTTTCACTTCAGCTAACCTGAGCTAAAGTTAGCTTATCACTTCAGCTAACCTGAGCTAATGTTAGCTTATCACTTCAGCTAACCTGAGCTAATGTTAGCTTTTCACGTCAACTAACCTGAGCTAATGTTAGCTTTTCACTTCAGCTAACCTGAGCTAATGTTAGCTTATCACTTCAGCTAACCTGAGCTAATGTTAGCTTACTATTTCAGTTAACTCAAGATAACGTTAGCTTACCACCTTATCTAACTCATCCACATGACCTGAGTTTATTACAGATACAGTTTAGGACACAGCTTTAGTCTCAGTCAAGCTGACAGTTGTCCAGCGAAACCTCCAGTGAAAAAAAATAAGTCATTATGAACAAAATACAGCATCCTCCTAATCACCAAAGAGTCAAAAAGGACAATTATAAAGCAACTACCAGTATTTTACACTATAATTTATGTACTAGCTCTGAAATATATTGCAATTTTTATGTTGTTACTTTTTGAGGTGGTCGGCTATATTTTTAGAAAAGGAAATAGTTTGTTGCACTGTTTAGAAACTTGAAAAAATAGTAAATAAAAAACTAGTTAAGAATTATGATGGAATTGTAATTGTGATTTTATTATAAAAAAGAAAAACTGTGATATGACATTTTGCCGTATCACTCACCCCTGTACTTGGATGTAGATCATTTTTGTGAGGGTGAGGAGTTCAACAACAACATCAGAGCCAGAAAGAAATGAAACACACAAAGCATGAAGTGAACGGCTCACGGTTTCTAAAGAAAATAACTCCATTGGTGTGCGAGAGTTTGGAGAAATGGCCTTTTAGTGGCTCACTCAGTCAGATTACAGAGACATGTTAGGAATGCTATAATATTTCACTCAAATGAGGAAGGTTAGAGTCAGAGGAAGTGTGGCGCTTAGGTGAAATGAAGCCATAGTATCTAATAGCTGCCAGGCTAAAGGAGGCTGATTTACAGAGAGCAGCTGAGTCAACAGAGTCAGGGTTAAGGAGAGATACACTTCAGCTGAGGAAGCCTGTCTGTTTAATTACCAGACAGAATGTCAGCATCAACATCACCCTCGCTCACAGCCTTCAGAGAAACAGTGGCTGCTGCACCGTGTTAATGCACATCGTGACAAATATCACGCCACCAGTGCTAAAACATGACTTTTATAGAAGCTGAAATGTCACGGCGCTGTGGTGCAGTCACTGTGGATTTATTTTGTCTGATGAAATTTCACTTCGTAAACACATGGGGTGAATCCAACAGTGAGAGACTGAGCATGACACACCACATTTTTAGCCAAACTTCCCTAAATTTAAACAAGTTTTGTTGAACAACCTTCAGTGTTTTTAGCTTTTGATGTAAACTGGCAGGTTACATAGACTTTAAATTAGCAAGTGTTTAATAAATATTACAAACCACACAGATTTGCACCAACCATTCCTTGTCTGGTCTTATGATTATATAATGTGATGGTGGATCAGTTTCAGTAAATCAAATTTAGACAGAGGGTATTTCAGTGAATTACGCAACGTGATCTACTCAAGTTTGCAGTTTACTTCTTAATGCATCACTGCACAACTTGTCACTAAAACGAGTTTTAAAAATTCCACTTTTTTCACCTACTTTGCACCTGACACGCCTTCGTGTCTGTTCTATCCAACTGATTGTTTAGCTTTCACTTTTTTTTTTTTTTTTACATCCTGCGGCTTCTGTACCTGCGTTTTAGGCCCCTTATCACCTCGACCTGGCTGCAAAGATGAGCCCCTCTTTAAGTTCATAAATCACCAATCCAGCTGGCCTCGTCCCATGTCGAGCTGAGCTTTTTAAATAAAGTTGGCTTTGTTGAACCAAAGGACTGTAACACCTCACTAAATGTTTGAAATCTGACAGCTGAATGGTCTCACACACCCTTTGTAATCACTACATTACACCCTTGAGCTGCCTACTGGTTTACCCTTTCATTTCTCCATCATTATGACTCCATTGCTACATCATGTGTAACAACACAGTCATTGTTGTATATGGTCACCCAGCCTATAACAAGCAGTGTTTTATACTTCACATGGGAACAGGGTATTCAGAATTATTGATTTCAGTCTTGCATCCACACGGAAACAGTTTTAGGAGCCCCTGAATGGTATCTTTTGAAACTGGGTTCCAGAGTGAGAAAGTCTTGAAGCACCACCCTTGCTTCCTCTTATGGACGGCCTAAACAGCACCTTTTAAAAATAAGGATATTCCAGGCCCAGCCCTAACCTAACCGAAGACCTCAAGCTTGACAGACAGTAATAATGACAGATTGCATGCCTGTTGCCAGTTTCTCAACTACATATCCTGTATTGTTTTAATAAACAGACAAGGCTAATGAACGATGCTGTTCTGCAATCAGCAGAAAAGAGCAAAATCCCCACATAATCTAAAGCCAAAAAGGGTTTTATCATTTCACTGAACTGTAAACAATACTAAAGCAAATGTTGCAGAAAAGATCTACAATATTCACCAAGTCTACATTTAAATAATGTGGGAATGGGAATAGTTTTAAAAGACCAACACTTGTGTATCAAGAATTCAGCCTGATATGGTTTGAAAATCATCTTCCATTCAACCCTGGGTGGATACTGGGCCTGACAAGTAGGGCTGCACTAATAATGTGATGACAATACCAACTTCCACCCTGTCCCCACCATTATCTAAAACACCAGTGGGCATCAAGGCCAGTGACAGTCTGTTGGATTGACCAAATGTAATATTAGCATGCAGAATATAAATGTATGGTACTTGACATAATGACCTATGATTTATTGCAGTCCAAGCAGTCCTTTATGGTATCCACACTGTGCTCATTGATATGAAGACAATGAATTTGTGACATATTGTGCAGTTTTATGTAAAATGATTACTCTGTCCAGATATTTGGACTGACACAACTCCCAGTTAATAGCAGTTTATTAGACATAAAGTAGAAGTTTCACTTCATAGTGAGTCCATCAATAGGATTTGTGTTTTCTCCCGTATATTCGCCATCCTCGTCTTTTTTTCTTTTTCTTGCGTGTACAGTTAGGATTATCTGCCCTACATCTTTCCTGTTTCTGGTGTATTTTTGTGGCAGCATTACAGCGCCGCATCCAGGCCTGGCATAGTTACTACAGCTTTTTGGGTCATGTCCTGTATTTCCGTGTTGATGAAAACACACCTAGAATTTTTTTACAAGGATATTTTTTAGAGTCAACAGACATAAAGATTAATTGGGAAAGACTACAGTCCCATGTGGTCAAGGCTTTCATAGCTGAGGCTGCCAACAGCCTGCTAGGTCTGCTTGTTTGTGTCCGAACAATAACATTTGCTCCCCTTCAAACATGATGATAACCTCAGTGTGACAAAACAACTAATCAGCCGGAATGTGAGCTGGCACAAAACTTTCATATTGAGGTACTGATGGATTATTGTTATGGTGGCAGTATACGGAGGTCCTGAAGGAATGTGGTAGCAGAAGTGGCTGACATGGGGCCTGAGTGGAGTCATTAATAATGTAAAGCAGGACTGGCTTTGCTGCCCTCATGTGTAGGCTACGACCATGATTCTGACATGGAAACAATCAAGGGTAGACATGATACCAGTGGTGATAGCCTTGTGCAAAAGTCTAAGAAAGTCATGACAGGGCGAGTGTATGGAGCAGAATTAGGGCGTAGGACAGCATCAAGGAGACACAGAATATAGCAGGAAACAACATTTGGTGAGTACTAAGAGCCTAACAGCAGGAGTGTAGCGGGGTCACTAACCAGTGGGCAGGAAGTATTTATAGCTATTTTGAGGTTGCATTGTTTTATTTTGTTTTTTTTTTCCCAAAAAAAATTAACAGAGATTGATTTTTTTTCTAGTCACTTTATTTAAATGGCATTGTAATAAACAGTTAGTTTTCATGAGTGCTTTAATTCTTCCTGAAACTTTTGTAGAATAAAACCTTCAAAATGTGCCGTGCCCTTGTGGACCAGGGGTTATGGATATCGTGGTCCCAGTAGATGCTGGTTAAAAGAGGTAAGAAGTCAACAAAGTTCAAAGAATTTTTTACTTTGAGCAGGAGTTCAGTAAAACTGTGGATTTCTTCCATGTTCTTTTTTGTGTGAGTTTTAGAGCTCCAGAGGTTTTGATCTGGCTGGAAAATATCACTTATTGTGCATTATTTAAATGGTCATTAGTCTCCCGAGCATCAGCATCCCTGTGAACAGCTCAGGGCTTTCATTACTACATCAGTTATCATCCCATTATATGCAAATGACTCATCCTAACTCTGGAACCTGTAATACAGAATATATCAATTACCCTGACAGGATCGCATTTGCATTGAGGGGAGGTAGAAAGGTGTTCTCAACAAAGCCTGCCAGCACTGGAAGGATAGAAGGAAAAGGAGATACAATGAGAGCTCAGAGCTGACCAAAACCATGGAAAGAATAAAAAAACACAAGAAAACAGACGTTTAAGTTTATAAACATTAAATTCATTAAGGTAAAGTAAGAGCTAAAATGAGAATCAATTAAAACCTTCACAGTTAATTCAGCTCTACAAATATCAGATTCCTGAAAGGTTCATTAAAAACTATCCAGTAATTCATGAGATCCTTTGCTAACAGACAGACACAGTTGACTCTGCAGCATTTTTAACAGATATGACACGTTGTGTTGGGGATCAGCCTCAGCTGCTACCACACCAAATTTAACTTGATGTTTGTCTATTTTCTGAGGGTTAGCCCTTTTTGTGTATGCTAAGATGGATTAGTTGTAGCAGCAATCTTCATGTAGGACTCAAAAGGTAATTAGTTGTTGATGTGTATCCAAGATTTCCTTTTAGAGAGTTTAATTTGAAGCCTTCCAGTGGTTTATTAGATATTTTGCTAATAGACAAATAAACACAGAACTCGGTTAGTGCTCAGAGTATAAGTTAAAAGGATAGTCCAGTTAACTCTGAGGGGATGTTTTGTCAAACAGTTATCAGTTTAAAGTACCTTACATGTTCAGCAGCCTCAGCACTGTTGAATATACACAACCTATCTATACTCCACACACACAAATCTACACAGTAACACAGACATTGACTGAGAAAACAGTAACAAACTAAACAAACGTAATCCAAGTGAATACTGTATTTCGGACTATAAGGTGCACTTAAAAGCCTTCAGTTTTCTCAAAGACAACAGTGTGCCTTGTAATCTGGAGCGCCTTATATATGTAAGAAGTTGTAATGTTTTAGTACGACTTTGGTAAACTACAAAGCTGGAGAGACTCTCCATCAGCTCCACACCACTGCTTTAAGCTGCGCACTGAAAAGAAAACCAAAACTCACTGTAGACCATAATAAATCACCCTGAATAATCTGGTAAAGTGACAACATTCAGATCTCTATATTTATGATAGAATATATTCAAGATATGTGTCCAGAACATCCTAATTGTTGGTTGTGTGTAAACTTGATTCTGTCAGACTCTGCCTCACCACAAATCACTGGTACTAAGAATTGTTGTTACACTTCACTGCTGCTATTAGCAAACTCTTTAAACTTTGCTTTTTTTAGATGTTTTATTAAATTGCTTGAGTTGAAAGTGCTAGATTTCATCTCTCCCCTTGACAGCTTTGCTGAGCAGAATTTGCAGTCAACTTTTCCACCACTCACTTGAAATCCCTCCACATGGATTCTTTATTGGTGGTGAACAAACCGCCTCATGGTGCATTACTGCCACCAGCTGATCAGGAGTGGAGATCAGGACAATTAATTACATTTTGTTTTAAATCACAATGGCTGAATGTTGGTCCTCTACGACTGAGAGAACATGACTGCAGTAAAGTGGTATCAGTACTGTGGGACTGGAACACTTTTACTGGTACAAGCCATGTACTGGTACACGGTATTGGAACTGATACTAGTATCAGTATCGGTTCATCCCCAATTAAAAACTGTTCAGTGATTTATGAGATCATTTTGCTTACAGTACAGACAAACAGACACAGTCCAAAACATTAACACCCTTTCGCTTTGAAGCAATAATACTTTATACAGAAGAGACTGAAAGAATACAAGCATGGTGGTTATAATTATTTGTAATCAGGGGAGGTCCAGGGGCTGCATCAAAGAACAATGAACAGGATGGAGCCCTATCTCAGAGGAAAGCTGGTGAGCCTTGTGAACTGTAAGTGTGCCTTGGAAAGAAGGATGGTTTTGTCATCAGGGCCCTCTACAGCTGGGAGGCAGGGTAAATAAGATAGCAGAGTTATTTGTGGATACTGATTTCTCTGTTATTGCACTTTCTGTTGTTTTCACTCAACACAATCTGGCACAGGTGAGGTGGGAAAAACAGAAGGCTGCTACAAGTGCAAGATTGCCAATTAAAGGGATAATCCAGTCAACTTTGAAGTGAGGTTCTGTCTAATAGGTATCAAGTTAGTACTTTATCCCTTTGATCAAAAGACAACCTGAGAACCACACGACTGTGCAGTAAACCAAGGGGAAAAAAACAGAAAATGTCCTTGTATTTCTCTCTAGACCTATGATGTGTGCCACACAGAGAACCAACATTCATATTGTTTTCTTTGCTCCTTAACACAGATGCTTTACATATACCTGAGTGATGAGGAACCATTGGCCAGCTGTGCCTAGACTTCTGTTGTTGATTTAGGCCAACAGAAGGTAAAATATGACCCTACTCTGTTTGGAGGTTTGGATCTGCAAACACATCTGTTCTAAAAGTTTCTCAAAGAGACATTTACATGTGTGTCTTTGTGTTTCTATCACCTGTCACTGAAGGCAGAGCAGTAATGTTGTGTGTGTGTGTGTGTGTGTGTGTTTGTCTGTAAATATCTCATGAAGGAATGGATGGATTTTAAAGAACTTCTCAGAAAGTCATCATTGGATGAACATCTACAAGTGATTAACATTTGGATTCAATTTGATTCAAAATGGCCACCACAAAAAAACAATCCTAGCAAACACAGAATTGGCAGTTACAGTTTTGTAGAAATTGAGCCTGTATGGTAGTAGCTGAGACTGATCTCAAACTTGCAAGATCATGCATGAATTATGTTTAAAACTTTACATTAACTATTAAAATAATCAGTGTTAACTATTTATCCCTGTTTGTTAGCAAACAATCTCATGAATGACTGAACAGAGGTAAATAAAGCTCTCAGAAAGTACAGCTAATTAACTTTCAGACTTAACCCAATTTAAGATGACAGCCAAAGCCAAGTGACCTTAGAAAACACATAAATTGTGTTTTCTAAGGTCCACAGTTTGGTGTGGTTGGAGCTGACCATCGTACCCAACACCTACATCAAGGCCAACATGTTGTGTCAGATCTTAAAACCTAAAACCTTGGCATTAACTGTTAGAGTCAACCATGTTTGTCTGTTAGCAAAATAACTTAACAGATTCTATTGAAATCTATAGAAATGAATCATTGGATGTGCATCTACAACTGAATGACATTTGGAGTTAAAATTACCACCATAACTAATCAACCTTAGCAAATACAAAACTGCCTATAGTTCAATCAGTTTTACAGATATTGACCTTTAATCTGGCGTGGTAGTAGCTGAGAGTCATCTCCAACACATTCTGAGCACGAGATCAAGCGTAACCTGTTAAAAATTTGATTAAAATGAATAACTCCATCATTTCTCATCATAAGATGATCTTTAAAACTATGACATGTAAGGTGGTGGGTGATATGCTTTCCTTCAAAGAATGCTTGGCCTTTAATTAGCAGTAATTAAAAAGTGAGGGGTTTGTGGGTGTACGGTATGTGTCGGTACATAAACTGTTGTTTGGGAAGAAAACTAGAGTGATCAGAAACTAAGGAAGCAGGGAGTATGAGTAGCCTTTTAATAATCAGTGGTACAGAGGGTGTTTCGGAGGAGCACTGGGACAGAAATGTTGCTGGCAGTGCAACATGTTGTTAATACCAGGCATTAAAAGCTCAGGAAAATATTGAAGAGCAAAAGTAAAGCTAATAAATAATGTAAATCCACTGTAAGTGCCTCTCACAGGCTGCAGAGAGCTTAGACCGGGCAACATGGCTGACCCCCTTGTTAGAACTCAAGAGCTGCAATTACAGCACAAAAACTGAGACAATTAAAGGCCTAGCAATACTTGATGGAATGCATATTGCTTGATGCCTTTCATGCTAGAGGTTTAAACTAAAATCATTTTAAAAAAAGACCCATATTATCGAAAAAATATGTTAGAGCTTGAAAATGACTGTGTGATGCCATGCAATATAGTGAGATGTTGTGAGATGTGTTTGTGCATAAAGAATGTGACTCAGCCACCAACACACCAAATCTTAGCTCAGTATCTGTAAATTTGACCATTTCTATGTTGGCTCAGCTTGATTAGGCGTGGTACGTAACTGGACCTTACCTTGAATTGGGTTGAATCCAAATGTTTGTTGTAGAGGCGCATCCAATGATTACTTTCAGTTTCATTAAGATCTGTCCGGTTGTTCATGAGATGCTAACAGACATACAGGGTTTCTGAGTTTCATTAAACTCGTCCATTGGTTTTAGGAGATATTTTGCAAACATGGCAGATAAATGAACACACACAAGCACATATATTATTACCCTTTCACCTGTGGCAGTGGGTGATAAACAGTGGGTTGGCTCTAAAGCAATCGATGTAAACAGTGGTATTTGACTTTATATTATTACACAGAGTACAATCGTGTTCCTTTTCAAATAACACCACTGAAAGAAAAACAATAAATGTCAACCAAAGAGTAAAATATGATTTTGACTAAATGTTTTCAGCTAATAAATGGAACCACTTCTGGTGATAAAAGTATCAGCTATGGTAGGGCCTCCCTGATCGCATCTGCACAACAAAACTAAACAACCAAAATCATTTCTGCACCCTCATATGCAGCATGTGCTTCTTAAAAATAACTCTTTCTGTTTAAGTACTTGAGGTGTGGTGCACATGGTCAGGCTTTAAAGAAGACAGGACTTTAGATGGCTTTTTTATCTTCGCTTTTTCTTTTACCACAAAGAGCAATTTCACTGTTTGTCCTGAGCTTTTATCATTCAGTGTGCCACAAGACGATAAGAAAGCACTGGCCAGGTAGGAAAAAAGTTCCACATGAAGAATTTTTGCTATTTTGATCATAGAAAAAAAGCTCTATCACTTGCTTTCAGCCTGTCAGCTTCACAACGCAGCAACACGGAGGGTACACAGGTTTTCCATCCTGTTATCATTCCCAACTCTGTCTGTTGTCTGCTGGGGGGATTTCAGACAAAATGCACACCTTGTGTTAAAAAAAGACAGTGTCCTTAATATTTGAAGGCAACAACATTTGTAAAGTGTCACAACTTCCAAAAGTCATAAAAGGCCCGAATTCCATTCTTAAGAACATTTTTATTCCCACTCTTTCTGTGATTCTCTGACTGTTTGACCTGTCAGACATTTTACCATCTGTACCAGGCTTGTAGGATTTGCCACTGTGGTCCATGAGGTCCATTTACGCCCATGTAGACTGTGCACACTAACAGCACAATCATGACCATAAAACTCCAGTTCAAATGTTGGCATCAAACACACCACAGACAAAGAAGACAAGTCAAAGCAGGAGTTATGAAGGTGTAAATGTAAACTAAGCTCACCGTTTGGTACTTCAGTATGTGGTATGAACATCAAGGTTCAGTACAACAGGAAAAATAAATAAATAAATACTAGGCATTGTTTATTTTTTTGGTATACAATACAGCTGAGTCAGGACTCAAACTATTGTTTTCCTGTTTACAGTTTCTTCTATAAGTTCTTCTGAACTCAAAGTTTGCTATTTGACAGGTTTTAATAGGTTTGTGTATGAAAATGTTCAGCTCAGTCAGGATCAGTGTTGTATGACTTTTGGTATTCACACAATTCTGACAAAGTTGGGACGTTGTGTAAAATTAAAATGCAAACATAATTAACTGATTAGAATATCTCATAAACCCATATTTTATTCACAAAGGAACATAGTAAACATATCAAATGTTGATACTAAGATGTACAATTTTTAGGACTACAAAGGTCATTTTAAATTTAATGGCAGCAACACATCTTTAAAATGTTAGAGGAGGGACAACAAAAGGCTGTAAAAGTAAGTGGGATGACTAAACAGCTGGAGGAGGATTTTGGAAGTCATTTGGATAATTGGCAACAGGTCAGTAAGAGGACTGGGTAGAAAAAGAGCATTTTAGTTCATAAAATCCTGTAGACCTGTAAAAACCGGTCTGATTGTGTTAATGACATCAAGGATTTCCACAAATCCTTCAGTTCATTGTGCCATCCATGTTAAAGCTAAAGAAGTCTGCCGTCTTCTCTGTGCAAAGCTCATTAAAAACTGTTCTCTGCTCAGACAAATCTAAATTTGAACTTCCTTTTATCAGCACACAGCTCAAACACCTGCCTCTCTGATGGTATAGGGATGCATTAGTGCCTCTGGGATAGGCAGCTTACACATCTGGAAAGGTACCATCAATGCAGAAAAGTTTATGCAAGTTTTAGAACTACGTATGATTCCATCCAGACTAGGGGTTTACTGACACCACGTTTGTTTGTACTTACATTTCAGGACTTGCAGATACCGAGTACTGTTACAAATACTCATTAGTAAAGTGTGGTCAGGTGAGGCATGATAAAGACATGTTAGAAGAGGTTAATAATGACAAGATCATGATAAGTGTTTGTTCTGGGTGGAGCTGACCCAGCTGCCTGGGCTGGTTTCCTGTAAGGGACGTAGGAGTTATGTTGAACTGGTCAGAAATTTACATAATTAAAAATATACAAAATATACAATCACAAAGTGAGGTACACTGAGTCATCTGTTCATGTTTTGATCTGACTGTTAGTTTTCTTTTTCTTCTTTTTAAGTTTTAAATTTGATCAAGACTGGATTTTAAATTTAAATTTGATTTTTAAATTACTGAGGATCAAACAGAGATTTAACCATTTAACCCCAACACGTCAGGGAAGCGAGTCCTGATCAGAAGCGATCACATACCTTGAAGTGAAGGTTTTTTAATTACCTAATATAAAATTTTATTTGAACTAACAGAGCTGTGAAGTAAACACATGTTTATAATGTGTGCACACAGACCCCCCCCCCCCCCCCCCC
>NC_051434.1:24208631-24219720 GCF_001649575.2 Kryptolebias marmoratus
GGAAAAGATGTCAGTCTGATTGAGAAGGGTCAAATCATTGGCATCAAGCAGAGAAAACATCTAAGGAGATTGCAGAAACTACTAAAATTGGGTTAAGAACTGTCCAACACATTATTAAAAACTGGAAGGATAGTGGGAACCCATTGTCTTTGAGGAAGAAATGTAGCCAGAAAAAAATCCTGAATGATCGTGATCGTCGATCACTTAAACGTTCGGTGAAATCAAATGGAAGAAAAACAACAGTAGAGCGATTAGGTTACGTTTAATAAGAGCATTTCCACACAATGCACAATGTGAAGGGAACTCAAGGAATGGTCAGGAGGTCAAGGAAGATGACAATGCCAGGATTCATCAGGCTGGAATTGTGACAGAGTGGTTCAGGGAGTGAGAGACATGTTTGATGATCAGAGCAGTTGGTGAGATCGTAGGGCAGCTCGTGCTCCGATATTCCCTCTTCTGCTCAGACAGGCTGCAAACGCTTTAAACTCTGTGTGGTGTTGCTGTTTTTAGATGTTTTATTAAATTGCTTATGTTAAAAATATCAGATCCCATCCCTCCTCTTGACAGCTTTGCTCAATAATTTGCAGTCAGTTTTACTTATATTTTTCTTTACTGCTCCCTTTGAAATCCCTCCACATGGTTTCTTCTTCTATTAGTGGAGTTTATTTGCCGTTAACAAACCACCTTATGGTGCATTACCACCACCGGCTGATGAGTGTAGATCAGGACAGTCAACTAAAAATGAAAGAAAGTAAAACTTCCTCTCCCTTGACCTCCTGACTGCTCAGCTGAGAGGGGACCGTCATGCTGCAGGAGAGTGGTGTTGGTGCTGTGGTATCAGAATACAGGTACCCATAACTGGTACTGGTGCATCCTTAATCCAGACAACGTCTTTTCTAGGAAAGACCTTGCATGTTTCAGTAAGCCAATGCTAAACTACAGACTGCATCCATTACAGCAGCAGGGTTCATCGTAGAGGAGTCTGGCTGCTGAACTGACCTGCCTGCAGTTCAGACCTCTTTATAAGTAAAAACATTTGGCACATCGTAAAACAAAGACCCAGGACTGTTGAACATCTAGAATGGGACAGTATTTCCTCTAAAGCCTCCAGCAGCTGCTCTCCCCAGTTCCTGGATGTTTACAGACTGTTGTTAAAAGAAGAGGGGATGCTTCACAGAGGGAAACATGGACCTGGAACAACTGGTTAAAAATGTGTTGCTGTATCAAATTCAAAATGATCTTACTTGTCATGTCATCATTTGAATAAAATGTGGGTTAATGAGATTTTCATTTAATAAGTAGCTAGGTAAGTTCTTTCAGCTGCTCCTTTCTCCTGGGGTTCCACAGGAAAGCAAACTCACATAAACAATTTGGCAACTGGACAACTTCCTGCTGCAACCTGGGCTCGAACCTGCAACCTCAGGATTACAAGACGACAGCACTGATCACTGAGCCACCACAGCCCCAACTTTTCTTTTTATTATTCTTCGAACATTTTACACAATGTTCTAACGTTTTTCAGACTGACTTCATACTGTAACTTTTATACTTTTGAAAACTTTTAACCAATTTTTTTTTTTTACAAAACTTTGTTCCCCTTAAATTCTCCTTCAGAACACCTGCTGTAATTTTGCCTTCTTATGCTCTATTTTGCTTTTAAATGATGTTTTGGAAATTTTAGCTTTTAGGTATCATTTAGCTAAATTTTGCTTCTAGCTATAATTTCCCAATTTTGGCCTTTAGTTAAGGATCTGCTAAATTCAGCATTTAATTACAGATTTGCTCATTTTCCCTTTTACATGAAGTTTTGCTAAGTTTCACATTAACCTGTGGTTTTACTAATTTCAGCTTTTAACGACTGTTTTGCTGATATTAGCTTGTTATTCTGCTTGTTTTAACTTGCAGCTCAGTTTGAGCTTCTTCAGCAAACGTCAGCAGTCATTAAGCACTCAGCGTTCAAAGTTTTCTAGTTTTACATTTGTCAAACTTAAGAATGCAAAGACATTGAATACTTGAGTTATCCTTTTTTTGTCTAATACCTAATTTAAATGCAAAGAGTCATTCTGCCATCCCTCGTTATTTTTCACATGACCATTAAAGCCAACAGCTTTGAGGAGAAACCTCAGCACAGAGGGGGGGGAGCAGGGGCCGGAGAGTGTGGCGATAAAGACCAAAACCTCTTTGAAGTCCTGCTCAGCAAATAGAAATCATATTGGAAGTTTGGTGGGGGGGCTCAGAAGTCTTTATTATCCTCATGTTCTGTGAACGTTAGACCAAGTGTTCTGCTGGCAGAAAGGTTTTCTGCTTCTTTCTATATTTGCCTTCAGAGGCAGCCTGAAACTGAATCAAAAAGCAAACAAGGTCTGACATGGATGACATGACCTTTGCTGCTTTTTGGACTTTAAACATATTTGTTTCAATAATCCTAAATATTCTCCACATAAAAATACTACACTTAGCTTGTAGCTAGCCCTTTCATAGCTTTAGCTTCTAGCTAGCCTTTTGCTACCTTTAGCTTATAGCTAAGGTTTTGCTTCTTTTAGCATTTTATTTGTTTAATCAATCAACTTTATTTGATTAGGTTACAGTAAAGTGAGTCAGCCTCCTCTTTCACAAACCAGACATATGATGCAGACATAAGTGGACCTGAATGTGATTACAAGGGCCAAGTGCCCCGTGCTTAAAAAAATACCACCCATATATAAGAACAAATAAGACAGAATAACAAGATAAAAAAAATGATTCAACTAAAATGATCAACAATGTTAAAACATATTTAAGAGACTGATGACAACAGGGACAGAGCTGGTTTTAAAATGTCTGGTTTTACATTTTGGCGCTTACCGTGTACGTTCTGATGGGATGAGCTGGAATCACAATGAAGCGGATAAAATATTTTCTTTAAAATGTCTCCAGATATCCTCTGGACCTGCCGGGAGTACAGAGATTCTCCCAGCAACTTGCCCGGACCACTTCCCTGTCTTTTTCAGGCAGTTCTTGTTTTTCAGAGAACAGTTGCCGAACCAAGACACCAAACAGAAGAATAAACTCGATTCAATAAAACAGAGTTCTGTCAATGTAAAAGGATAAGTTTTCTGAGGCAAAAGAGATTATGGCTCCCCTTATTTATAGACAGCTTGACAGTTTGCCTCAAAAGTCAATTTATTGTCAATGACTGTAGCTCAGTATTTTTATGTTTCAACCCTGTCTGACCCTTTAAAAAGACTGTTCCTGTGCTGGGGCTGTTTCCTGAAATCAATGAGAATATCCTGGATTTGACATATTCAGCTGCAGAAAGGATTCCTCACACCTCGTGGCTGTGGCATGGTTTGTTTGCATTAAGCAGAGTCAGAAAGAAAGCTGCCATTCCTGCTGCTGCAGAGGATGAACAGGAGTTGGGACAGGACACTTCATTCACTCTTACTCCCTGTGTCCTGCTGCTATTATTAGCTTTTAGCTAGCCTTTCACCACTTTTAGTTTTCAGCCAGTGCTTTGCAACTTTGCTAGCATTTGCTTCTTTTAGCTTTAACAACTCAGTTTCAGCTTTTTCAGTAAATTTAAGCAAAGTTATTCAGCACTCAGCAATCACACTGTATTTAGTCATTTATCTAGTTGACTTTGATTTGCAGTTCTGGCTGGACTATCTCAAGCAAAGAAATGCTTTTAATAAACAAAAGCAGATTAGAAATGGACCCTGAATCACTTGATTGAACTGAGATTAAACTGACAGTGGCTTTGGATTTAGAAAACAAAATGGAACAGCTGTACAGATAACGTCTAAAAGCCAGGAATTAAGACCATTTGGTTTTGAGTTTGATTGAAGACCTATTTGAATAAAAAGGGGAAAAGATATTTTAATAAAAGACAACAAGTGAATGAATCTGCAGTCGGGGACAGCAGAAATATTCCTATGTTAGTTTCACTTCCTAACTTAATACCAAGACCGATTGTGTTTACATTTTACGTTCTATCGAACTGTCACCATGTAATTTATGAACTTGTAGATCTCAGATCAGTTTGAGATTGATGGGTGGAATGGGTCTGAGTTGAAGGGACGAGTTGCTAATTTTGTCTGTAATAATGAACTCCGGGCAGCACTTATGGAGGCTGGCTGGACCCGTCCTCAGGAACAGGGTGGAGATCAGCTCTAAATGTACATCCAGTGAGTTTCGTTAGGATGTGTCCAGTGGTCCATGGCATGTTTTACAAACAGAAAGAGAGTATTGACCTTATTACTTTAAGGAAATGCTTTAAAGAAATATGCTGTGGGATCAGTGAGTTAAGAATCTCTCTCAGCTACTATCACACAAAGTTTTAGCTAAATATCTGTTATTTGCACTCAGTGTCACTTGCTTTTCCCTTTTTGGTCAAAAGACATCCTGCAGTCCTTAGGCAGACTCTGATTTGCACCTGTTTCATCCACTTAAAGGAGCATCTTTGTCTATAAAATTTGAACATCTGATCTCAACCGATATGCCAGGATCTCCAGTGATACAGCTTCTAGAGTTGCGCCGCTCAGGATGGCTGCATGTTGGAGCAGCTCTGTTACTTTCATTCTGAGATATTTCTTTTGAAAACTTTCTTCTTCTTTTTTTTTCTTGATGTAAATCCCCTTTTTTGTATAATTATTTCCTCTGGGATCAGATACTTTTGGACATCTTATGATGCGTAACCATAACAACAAGGTGGCTTTTTTCACTATCAGGAGCAGCTGATTAACATCTTTTACTCTTCAGTGTTGAACATGAAGAACCCTGAAGTCCAGTCATGGCCAGAACCAAGCAGAGCGCCTGTAAATCCACCGGAGGTAAAGCTCCCAGGAAGCAGATCACCACTAAAGCCTCCGGCAGGAGCGCCCCGGCCGGCGGAGTGAAGAAGCCTCACCTCTACAGGATTGGGACCGTGGCTCTCAGGGAGATCCACCACTACCAGAAGTCCACCGAGCTGCTCATTTAGAAGCTGCCCTTTTAGCACCTGGTCCAGGAGATCACCCAGGACTTCAACATCGACCTGAGCTTTCAGAGCTCAGACGTCATGGCTCCGCAGGAGGCCAGCGAGGCTCACCTGGTGGGGCTCTTTGAGGACACCAGGACCGAGGACACATCGGGACAGACCGCTACAAGAGACCCTTCCTGCCCACAGCCATCAACTCTTTAACAAAACCAGGATTATGAGCTACAACATTTAATTTCCCTTTGTGATTAATTAAGTATTTTTAAATTTAAATTGAATTGAATTGAATTGAATTGAATTGAATTGAATTGAATTGAATTGAATTGAATTGAATTGAATTGAATTGAATACCAACTCAGTCCATTTCTAAGATGTCCTCTTCAAGTTCAGTTTAATTTAAATCTAATGAGATCTACTTAAAAGGCCTTTTTTAACAATTTCTCTTCTATTCCTGAAGACAGAACAGAAACTCTGCTGCCTGCACCAATAATACCTCCTTGGTCAGATAGGTTCAGACAAGGAATCTTAGCAATAGCTACATCAAAATCAAAAATCTAGGATTCCTGAAGAAACTATATATTGACTTTCATGTTAGAACTTTAGCTTTAGCGTTTTTTGTCAAACCTTGAAAATAACATTCTGCCCTATCTCATGCAATGGTTTGCATGATCTCACAGAAGTGTTAGCAGATGCAGTATGAACTGTGAATGATTCTCAGCTACTACCACACCAACATTCAGCTGAATATCTAAAACTGACTCACATATAGCCATTTTTACAGGTTAAAGTTGATCAGCTGAGGTAGCTGTGGCTGAAAGTTAATCAGTTGTAGAAAATGTAGTTAAAATCCCTTCATTGGTTGATGAGATATTTTTGCCAACAGACAGAGCTAATTCCAGTAGTTAATGGTAAAGTTTGCACAATCTGTTAGTGCTCAGAGAATAAGTTGGGGAATAGTCTCAGCTCCTAACCTCAGCAAATTTTTTGCTCAGTATCTATAAAATTGACTGAGATGTAGCCATTTTTGTGTTTTCTCAGATTGCTTTGTTGTGGCGTCCATCTTAGATTAGTTTGAAGACAGAAGTTATTCACTTGTAAATATTAACTCAGTCATTACATTTTGAAACGGTCATTAAAACTTGTTCCGTGCTTCTCAAGATACTTTGCTTACAAAGTTGATTCCAATAATGTATGATGAGTGAAAATGACAAGCAAGTTGTCAGATTCTGAGAAAAATGTTCCTAACCCGCCACATGGTGCAGCATGTTTGTTTTAAGCTGTGCTTCATGTGGTTGGCATTCCACTGGCTGCTGTGTGCAGATCAATACTATTGACCTGCTGGTGCCCAATAAACTGAGCTGTTGTCTCAATCGCAGACGGTTTCGAGTCTGAAAGACTCAGAGGTCCTTGAAAATTTTCAAGGTAAAAGGTAGTTTTGCAGCATCACCTGGCAAGGCAGCCTGGGAGTGTCTGACCTCACGCATTCCTCCTGAGACACAAACTGGCTCAGAGGCAAAAGGGTTATAATGTGTCTGTGTCTTCGTATGTCTGTTTGTTAGCAAAATAGCTGAAAAATAACTGGACGGATTTTATTCAAACTTTTAGGAAGGACTTATTGATTGTACCTCTATAAGTTTTAAATGCAAAAATTAGGTTTTGGAGTCAATTTAACTAATAATGGCTGCAAAATGGCTGCAACTCTGTAAGTCCGACAATTCTCAAAATAAGGTGATTTTTTTTTTTATTTCTCTGACTTTAATGATTGAGTGAAATGTTAAGACACGACCCCTAAAAGTTGTACATTATTGCAGTAAATTTGTGTTAAAACAGATGACTGAACAGTCCTTCTATTTTACCAAGGACACAGAACTGATCAAGTCAAATGTTTGTAACTTTCCTTCCGAAGACACTCTGACAGTCAAATAAGAAAATTTCCACTAAAATGTTTTTCTTAGTTGTGGATAAAAATGGAAAAAAGATGTCTTTGCTTTACGAGGACACTGACATTGGAAGCTGTTTTTCCATCTGTTTTGGACAATGATGAAGTGATTTCCCAGCATACCTCTGCTTCTACTCTGAAAGCCTTGGATGTTGTTTATCATTTTGCCCTTAGCTTTATTACTGGTGTTTATTGGGCTCATCATTGCATATGAAAGAGCTGGCTGCTTGTCTCGGACACAGAGACGTGACAGGCATGTGTTATTGTTTATCTAGGCTACAAAGCAGCTGTTTCCTGATGCACTTCAATGCAACACAGGTGTTCTGGGTCATATCACCTTCCTAATTATTAGTTTTCTCTGCAGCTCGCTAAGTTTAAACTGATGTTAGTGATTTATTTTTAGTTTGGTCCAACGATTTAAACATCAGGCTAATAAGTCTTGATTGATTTAATCACATGATCAGAAATCATTACGTGTTGTTTGTACACTTCTGAATATAATAACCATTTGGACATGGCTCATAAATCCCAAAAACAAAGACCCTAATGACTCTCTGATCGGAGGGGAGTGAACTCCATCTCTATGTGAATTTAGCTGCTTAAATGGAGCATCTCCCACAGTTTAAAACTTGGAACTCCACTCTCTAGGTTTTAATTGAGAAAGCTCTCCAGTTTGGAAGTGAAACATCTTCAACTATAAAATAGAAGTCCAGTTATTTTGTTTTTTAAAAGTTCCTGGATTTGTGAATGTCAGAAAGTTCATCCAAAAATTGACAGTCCGTGACAAACTTTTTTATCAGGCGAAGGACATTTTATGTCCAACATTCAATGGATCACTAATTCAGAAATAAAGCTCTGGGAAAAAGGAGGTTTGAGCAATGTGCTGCATGGTGGATTTCAAATGGGATTTTTATTTGAAATGGTCAACCTTAATCTGAAATAACCTGAAAAGATACAACATTTTAAAACAACAGGTCTGCTATGAATGTAAGATAAAAGACTGAAGACATTTGTGTGACTTCAGTGTTGTTGCTGTTAGTGTTCAGACAGAACAATCCCCTCACAGTGCCTGTGCTTAATGTATGAGAAGACCACGTCTCACACAAACTTTTATTTCTTATCCATGAGCATTTGAAAGAAACAGTGGTTTGAGCATGTGTTTATACTGCTTCTACACGGTAAAAAGATGCAAAGCAGCTTTTACGTTGCTGCCAGCCCCTAAAGAACAGCAGGAAGTGTAATCAGCATTGACCCATGTTGGACTCCACTGGTCCCATGGAGTTCGTTCAAATACCCAGCCTGCCTCAGGGAAGCTCTGCCTGGAACAGTGGAACAAGCACTTCATAACTGACAATGAGTCATAAAATTCAGACATCTGCCAGCTCCTTCAATGAATCACTAATAATTTATCCAAACCAGTGACCTATAGCCCCCACCTCTCACTCTTGGATGTTATCTTCTTAGATGTAGGCAAGCATAGCAATATAATCCAAGAAAATGGTCCCTCCTTAAAGGCCTACTGTAAATGAACCATTCCTTGCAGCAGTGCACATTGCCTTAAGTAAGATCATGTTAGAATGAGAAATGACAGTCAGCCATGTTGGTCAAACCCTGTCAATGTTGTTACACATAATCACACATGACACTGTGATATGTGTCAGTGCTCAGAAATACCAGGAGGATGAGTCGCAGCCACTAAAACACCTAAATCAGCTCAATATCAGAAAAGATGCCAGACTTTGTGTTGGCTAAGGTTGATTAGCTTAAATTAGTTGTAGTTGTACAGCAATAGATGTTGTAGATTTATTGATTACTTCCTGAGAGTTTCACTAAATTCTGTCCAGCGGTTCATGAGAAGTTTTGCTAACAGACAGACAATGTTGTTTTAATAGTTACTGTCAAAGCTTTAAGTAAAGATGTAGCCCAAAGTGTAATGCTCTGAGTATGAGTTATGTGTTTTCTAAAGTCACTTAGCTGTGAAACTGATTGACTCCAAAAGTTCTGCAGTTGTAGATGTTCAACAAATGATTACTTTCTGAGAGTTTTCACCGAAATTCATCCAGTGGTTTATGAGGTAGTTTGTTTAAGGTACAGACAAACGAACACACACACACACACACACACACACACACACACACAAAAAGATTACTGCTCTGGCATCGCCTTCAGAAATTAGATGCTGACCGTTTGTGTTGATACATGACAAAGTTAACTAGTAAATCAAGCAGGGACAGAAAGTGGAAAAAAAGCAACTTTCAGGAGGATGATTAGAAACAGGTCCAAGGTAATGAGATTGTTTGGTATAAATCTCTGAGGGGAACCTGCTCAGAATACAGACGCTGCCACTTCAGCTGTCCTAAAATGTTTCATCAAGATCGTTTTTACAACTCTTACAGGACACATAAATGAGAGACAGCTGTGATACCCCTCCAGCTAGAAGGGGAGAATCTTAAACTCACTTTTTAAAAAAGCTTGAATTGTCTTTATTGAAGTATTAACTTCTAAACTTAGAGGTTTCAAGAGGCTGTTAAAATAATAATAATAAAAAATGTGAATGGACAGTTACTCATTTTTAGACGTTACAGTTTTACTAGGTTAATGTAGTTTCATTTATTAATTATCCCCAGCCACACTTTCCGTCTCCTATCTCCTCCTGAGGCATCTCAAGGTGTTCCCAGGCCAAAGAGGATATAAAGCCCTTTCAGCAAGTTCAGGATCTCCCAGAAAATCTCCAGGAAGCATCCTGGACTCTTTCTGCTGTGAAGAACAGTGGTTCCACTCTGAGCTCTCCTCAGATTTAATGCTGAACCCTTTCAGGTCAGCTCTTTGTTCTCCCCTTGTTACTGTGGAAAAAGGCCCCATCTGTCAGTCCATATCTACCTTAATCCTGCTATCTCCCAGATACTCCTCTGCCTGAGGCAAAGACTGGCCCCCACCCTACAAGGAGTATTACACCTTTTTCTGCTTGAGAACTATAGTCTCAGACTAAGAGAAGCTGATTCACATCTCATACCATCTCCAGTCCATTGTCCCACAGACCAGACAGTTGGTCAGAGCCTCCTTCCCAACACAGTGGAACAAACTTTCCCCAGGAAGCTGAGCAGTGTGGCCCATCAATAGTTGAGTGATGAACTGACAGAAGTTTTAATCAAGGGTTTTGGACTGCTTGTTTTCTGTATTTTTTGCCCCAAATAGCCTTGGAAAAGTAGTTTTCACAATGAAGTCGGCAGAAAGTAAGCCAATCCCACAATGCAAAGTTTACATCATTATTATCAATCATTTCACTGATAACACTCCAAATGGATTTTGTTATTTTTGTTTTTTGCAAAACGTGTTAATAGTAATCTTTTTCTGCAGTCTTATGACAGTTGGTAAACAGCTGCTAAGTCATCTTTAGTAGAAGAGAGATCAAGTGAAGTGGGCCACGCTCTGAACAAGGCAGTAAAAACACTAGTTGTATCCTCTCCAGTTATAATAAATGTTCAGATCAGAACTTCTTCAAGGATGGACAGCTTCAAATCATGGGTGAATAATTTGCTGTGGCCTGTTGGTATCATTCACACAGAGGGGAAGAGGGGACACCACGGCAAATATTGTTGTGATCCTGGCTTTAGTACACTGAGCTCGATGTTGAATCCAACATTGCATGAAAGTGTTCTTAGCACAGATTAAAGATCTGTGTACCCTCTTTAAAATCTCCCTCCATACATCTTCTTAAATCATCCATCCTAACTGTCTCGCATACATTTTTTTAACGCAGTGGAAGAGCTTGAACAGTTACAATCAGGTAAATATATAGAAGAAATCGCTCCTCTCAGTGAGGGGAGAGCTTGCAGAAACACTAAAATCAGAGAGGTTAAACAGAGCTGGGAACTCTGGGGATGAGCTCCGGACATGTCGAATTTAAAGGTATCTGAAAAAGTGTACTTTAGGGAGAAAGATACGGTGGCCCTGAAGTGCAAACCACAACAACATTAATGAAGCACGCAAACAAAAGACTAAGCACGCAAACAAGAAAGGAAACACACAAACAAAAAACGAAGCACGCAAAAAAAAGACGAAGCACGCAAAAAAAAGACGAAGCACGCAAAAAAAAGACGAAGCACGCAAACAAAAAACAGAAACGCAATTACATTAACAAACCGGAAAAGGTAGGTCCCAGTGGGAGACCTGAGAAATCGCTGATTGGACGACAC
>NC_051434.1:24219858-24228541 GCF_001649575.2 Kryptolebias marmoratus
CATGTCGTAGAATGTTCTGCAGTTAGATTTATATCATGTTTTGTGGTTTGATTCACGACAGGAGGTAGGGGAGGCTGGGAAAGAAAATGGAGGGAAAATAACCTCTGTTTTTTGTGTGTGTTTGTCTGTAAGGCGTAGCTGTGGCCAACAACAGCGAGTTAATAAAAACTGTTCACCTTCCACGAGAGTCGCCCTTTGTGTGAGCTAACGCATAACCAGGAAAGTGTTACAATATTTTCAACAAACGAGCTAAAACCGGAAGTTCAGAAAAACTTCCGGTTCAAAAGTGGTTTCGTCCAATCAGCGATTTCTCAGGTCTCCCACTGGGACCTACCTTTTCCGGTTTGTTAATGTAATTGCGTTTCTGTTTTTTGTTTGCGTGCTTCCTTTTTTGTTTGCGTGCTTAGTCTTTTGTTTGCGTGCTTCATTAATGTTGTTGTGGTTTGCACTTCAGGGCCACCGTAGAAAGACTTTATTTGCCAGCTGTTGAAACAAAGCAAAACTAGAAGCAACATACAGATTTCTCCAGGTTTTTATATCTAACCTAGCCCATATAAAGAAAGTGTTCCCCAAGAAATTTAGGGGGAAAGTATGATTCCCTGAAAGCTGCAGACCATGAGTATGTTGCAGCCAAAACAATGTCGAAGTTAAACCCAGAGATTAAAACAGGCAGCCATTATCACATTAGTGGAACTAGAAGTAAAACATAAACAGGTGAGTATAGTAAGGCTTTCAGTGCTACTGGATGAACACAATTTGCTTCTATAACCATCTGTGATGGGGGGAATTCATTCTCCTCATTCTGAACCCAATAATTCAGATTTATTTGTTCAGTAGTCGTACAAGAAGTTAGGTTAGCTCTACAGAGCGTTGGGCCTCTGTAAGAGAGTTTCTTGTTTACCTTTGTCTAAAGAAAGGAGCGGGTCATTATAAACTCTTATTAGTGTTAATTCAGGGCTGCTAAGAGCCCTAAAACCTGACTGGAGTTTTTTTCTGTAATATTGCTGACATTGAAAAAAGACAGAAGTTGTGCATAAACAGTTTGCTCTAAAATGGTATACTCTGGAATTCCTCAGCATGTTTAATAATCTTTGACAGCACAGTGTTAAACATTAAAGATAAAATAATTAAAGCACACACACATATTAAGGCTTTAAAATATCTGACCTTTAAAGGGAAGTGGTCGTGTTGCTTCACTATTCGAAACCAAACTATTACCCTCTGTGTATATTTACATTTGAGCGCTGGGATTTAAAGGTTCCTGCTGGGAATTCACAGAATTCTGCTCAAACAGTCAGAGCCACTTCACTGGAAGTCTTGCTTTCATTAAATGTTATTATATTATTCTGAACATTCACAGAACCAGAAATACAATACAGCACATGAAAGCCTGGTTTATTGTTGACTGGTGGCTTCTGTTTTTGTTGCACTTTATTTTACAAAATCAACATAGTTTAAATATTTCTTTTTCAACTACAAGGCAAATACCTCCCAGGTCTTGGTGGTTCACATTTGTTTAAAAAACCACAGAAAGCCCACTGCATACCTGAGTCGATCATTTCGGGTTATCTAACATTAGTCCTGGTCATCAAACAAAAGTAAAGTTTTTTCTTTTAAATGTCATGTCAGAGGTCTATTCCTCATGGCTGCCTTTGTGACATTTACTGATCCTGTTCATTTAACTACAACTCATTCAGTTTTAAGGGCCAGATATTTCTGTGGTTTTACTGAGACATACAAAGACTAACAAAGGCTGATTAGGGTGGAAGAATCCAAGTCTACATCAAAGTTAGTTACTGATGGGCTGACCAGTTGTTGATCTGGAGACATAGTGGACCCGTGTGAGGGACAAAGCAGGTAGGGGACAGAAAATTCTCCTTCCAAAAAGTAGGTTTCTATTCAAATTATCACAAAATCCAAACAAGCAGGTCCACTAAACCTACTGGAACTATTAGAGCTGAGCAACTGGAGTCCAGCCGTGTTTTTTCCCAGGACAATATTTCCCACTTTGTTTAAACAAGTGTAACTTTCCCTTTCAAATGTAAATAAATACACACTTCTAATCCAAACCTGGCCATGATGTAATACACCCTGATTATTTTGCTGCAGGTGCAATCAATCTCATCCATTTCCTTCATGTGTCCTACAGCAGCTCAGCCTGCTGACAGGCACCTGCTGAGCAAAGATCTGTGGCATTTATTTGTTTAAATTTGCATCAGCTTCAGTAAAAAAAAAAAAAAAAAGATTTAAAAAGAATTATAACCAAAATGACAAGTTAAAAAAACCTTCTGGTAAGAGAAATATTTGTTCTAAACCATGACAGGAGTCAGTCTGTTGTAATGACAGCTGCGTAACTAAAGAACAAAGATTAAAAATAAATAAAAGATTGCCACTGTTGTTTAAAATGACTTCCCAATGGTACTAAATTTGAAATATGGACTCTGGTATCATTTTAAGAACCAAAACACAGGAAGATATAAATATTGCAATTTCACCCTGTGGCTAATATGCACTTTTTGATATTCTAACTTATAAGACAATAAAGAGAGAAATAGCATAAAACAGCTCACAACTTTTATAACAAGCAGACAAGCTGAAGCCACACCCACAGATCAAAAGGTGGATTTAACCAATTCTATGTCAGGTTGTTTCACAATCATCTATCAGTTGTGAAACACAAGCCGCCCCATTAATGAACCTCCTGTGACTGTTTTATTTATATGTTTTATATTTCCACTCTCAGTGAAAGGCTGTGGCAGTTTCCTCATGTGCTCTCTGGAGTCGCCATTCCTGACTTCCTGAGGCCCCATGGATGGAGAAGCTTGATAGCTTGGCTTAGATACATCAGATGTACCTTTTTAAATGTCATTTTCTGCGTTAAGCTTATTCCTAACTGAACCAACATTAACTGCCTATAATCTTCCCTCTGATCCATCTGCTCTACTTGGCGTGTCACTGTAGCTGTTCTCAGTGGCGCAAAAAGCAGGTATGCACTGTATGCAACGCATAGGGGCGCTGCTCTAGAGAGGGCGCCAAAACGATGTGGGGAAATTTTTTTCTAACAGCAGTTTGTGCATGTTTGAAATGATCAATAACAGAGGAACAGCACTGATTAGGCGCCCCTCCGCTCCTTCACCTCCCCTCCTGTCGCTCCCCCCTCCCACACAGGTCGCTTGGGCACGTGCCCTTTGAGAACGCGCTCAGGCGCGGGTTTTTTTTATTTCAAACGTGAATTGTCGTAGACTATGATTGTTAGTGCACTTCATAACGGGGAGCTAAAGATGGGGCGGCAGAAAAAAAAGCTCTCCGGGGCACAAAACAGAAAACAGAAGAGGGAGAGGGATAAAGATGTTGAAGGGATGAAGAAAAGGTTTTCAAAGTGGTTGAAAGACAGTAGGTAAGTAATGTCAGTGTGTCAACAGGAGGGTTGTAAATATTCAGGTTAGCTTAAGCTAGCCTAAAATGACAGGTGGCCAGGGTTGCCACCCGACCCATAAATACGGAATTGTCCCGTATTTTGCTGTTAAATGTTGCGTCCTGTTTTTAACCAATACAGGACGCGATTTGTTCTGTATTTCTATAATTGTCCGATAGATCCGCCTATCACACACATATCCACACTAACAATATTGACCAAAATAAAACACAATGGACAATGTGTGATGATGTGTTCGCATACACCTCAGAAAGTATGTAGTTGCACACCTGGCTGTTCTGCAGCTTGTCAAGAAACAAACTTGGTTCAAGACATTCAACCTGCAGGTTCCAACTTTCACAACTAATGTGTGCTGTGACAATAAAAGCATGATATTAAAAATGAAGCACATGTCTGTTGTCAGGGTGATACAACTAAAATCAGCCTGGAGCTAGCACACATTTGGTTTAGTTCTCATCAAAAGTTTTGAGAAATTCCTTTTTTATAAAACCACAATAATCCCTAATCATACGATTTTTATTCCTTTTGGCCACAAATAGCCGACTTCCATAATTGTGAATTGTCTATCCTGCCTTTTCTCAATAAAAAAGGTTAAACACAGCTGCACAAATATACTATATTGGACTGACATTTGCTGATGAAAAAGATTTTGCCCATCTCCCAACCCTAAAAGCAATACTCAAGAAAGGTAATCTAACAAAAGGTTAACTAAATAAATAAACAAGTCGAATCACTAAACTGACCAAACATTATTATACATGATGAAAACTTACAGCCAAACCAAATAACAGAAAATGAAAGGGACAATAATGAGTAAACACAAGGAATAAACACAAAAAGAAGTAAATGATCATATATGAAAGCATGGATGAGGACACATTACCACCATCAGCCTTTTCTTTACCCACTTCTCCTCTCCGGCTCACGGGGAACTGGTGTCTCCAGAGGACACCCTGGTCAGGTCGCCAGTCCATCACAGTATTACAGTTATTTACATCAAATTCAACGGTCATTTACAAGCACACACAGCACCAGCAGGAGCAACATGTAGCGCTTTTGGTGTATCCTGGGGAATTTTTTTATATTTCTACCAACAATACTGTGTAATAACTTTGCCAAACTAACATTTGTATAAAGGCTTTTAAAATAGAATTTGCATAAACGGCTGTGAACATTTGGAAATATGAGTTGTTTTAAGATAACAGCAACTGCATTTTAACTTGGTGCCGAGTTCTGTTCGACGTAAACCCTGTTTATAGAGTTATATACAACAATATGGCCGAATGTCTCCTTTAATAAACCTGTGGGTGATTATGTCTAATCCCACGCATCACCACAGACAAACTTGACAACCTTTGTGTTGTTTTTGTTTTTCTGAGGAATAAAAAATGTCTACAAGCATTCTGTTCTCCTCCTCTGGAGTCACACCTGACCTTTAACTTCAAAAATATTTTCTGCAGACTTTCTAAGAATACCTGGAACTGCATGTTTCCACCTGGTGCTTGTCACAGATGAGAGCTGTCCGCAGCTGCTCTGCAGCAGCTGTGAGCTGCAAACAGCGGAGCATCGTGGGTTTGTTCAGAGGAAGTCCCATCTTCATCTTCATTCTGAGGCTGAACTACATGTCAAAGTTCACACACAAATCCTAACAGCTATTTGCCAAGATTAGTCTTTTTGGTGCCTTTTCAGGATGAAATTCACATTTTGTTTCCCTGGAGATAGTTTCAGCACTGAGTTATGAAGAGCGAATACAAAAATGTCTGATATTCACTTTTTTAAACCCAACAAAACTTTTCCACATTTTTCTACCTAATATCAACAATGACAGGTAGCAAAATGTTCACAGATTTCAGCTGTGGGATGTAGAAATTGATCAAATTTGAAATTCATTTTAGGTGTATATTTAACCACAAAACATCCATTTCTTTATTTCCACTCATTTCTGATGGGCTCTGAAGTGAGATGTAAATGGATTCAGCTGTTCCAAGCCTGGACCAGTTTTGCCCAAGAACAACATGGAGAGTGCTTATGAACGAGCAAATAATGTGCTACAGTTTAGTCTTTGTTGCCTTTAAAACTGGATCACAACTACAGGATAAGCCTACCTGCAGGTTAAAACACACTGTAGGGGAGTGAAATTAATAATGCAACAAACCCTGTGAATTTAAATATAAAATGTTGAGTTCAAAGGGAAGCTTTAAATCAAGATATACTGGATTCACTTTAAAGAAACAGTTTAATTCTGAATGAATTGACAAGCTGAACTATGACTATCAGAAACTTTCACAAGGGAGTCTCCAAAAGGTCTCAAACTGTCCACTGTGATTTTTTTTAGATTAGATATAGAGGTTCACAAACATTGCTTGAATTTTAAACATGTTCAAAAGATGAAGCCACAAGTGTGCCAGGACTAGCCAAGGAGGGTCATGCCATCAAACCAGATTGTTCTGAGAAACAGGATGTGAATGAAGAGTTGTTTCAGTGCATCAAGTCATTGATAACAAGCTGGAATTATCACCAAACTCAAATCAAGGACATCAGAGTCTGTTAAGTAGGAAGGGGTGACTGCTCTAAAACTGCTGGAAGAAAAAGTCCCTCAGCAAAATGGAGCTATTTCTGATCTTGAGAGAGTGGCTAATGAGCATATTGACTGGCTAACCAGTATGCAAGTTATCAGTGCAAAGCTCTCTGCGCTGGTAGACATTATGGGCAAGAAATGTGAAGACTTGGCGGTATGCTCTAGGCAGAAATAAATTTGACATGTAGGCCTGCTAAACAGCTAAGAAAGTCCATGATCTACAGAGTTCATGGCCAAATTTCTTAAGAACTTGTTGGGACTTGCGAAACAGCCAACCTAGACAGGGCCCGCCGTTTGCTACATGCTAATCCAAGGGAGTGCTAGCTGCCATAACCTATCATCAGGAAGGTGACACAGTTTTAAATCAGGAATGTTATTTTGCACCATGCCAGAGAAGCTTTCCCCTTGCTGCACAACAGGTAAAGGGTGTACTTTTTCCTGGATTTCTACCAGACTGGGCCAGATGGAGGGCAGCATTCATGGCTGTGCTAATGTTAAATTGGGCTTATTTATATTCAAGAGGTAAATTGATGGATTTTTTTTTTCTAACTGTCTTCAGTCAAGTGATAAAAAGTCTAAAATTGTTGATTTCTAAGTGTTGATTTCTAAACACTACTGTAAACCTAGGACTGCAGGAAACTGACTGTCAGTTAAACTTGAAGAAACAGAACAACTCTGTGGTAAAGAGCTGTTTTACACAACATCAAAATATTTCTTAGCTCAAAATCCATTTTCTCTAATAGCAACATGAAGACTGTTATTACAGCATTAATCATGGCTTGAGTCTCTGAGTTTCTGTTGTCCCATCTGTAGAACTGGTACCAGGAAAAGAGACAGCATCTTTCCACCAGCTTCCTGTTAAATAGAGAATTGATTTTATTGGTTTTGTTTGTTTGTTTTTAAAAGCTTTGAATGGTCAGACACGTATATATTTATCTGAACTTATCTGCCTTTATTCCAGGGCAGCCAGAGGCCAGTATACAACACTGAATTTTGTTTTATTTTTGTGTAAAATAAAAACAGAAGGCAATGATTTGCAAATCTCATAAACCCATATTTGGAATGGAACATATCAAATGTTGAAACTAAGAAATTAGACCATTCGTTTCTTTTATATTTTATGGCCGCAGCACTTTTTCCTACCACAGTATCACTCCTGTGTCAGCGAGAATTGATTTAAATTTTATTTTTGTTTGTTTTTAAAGATTTGCATGGCCTGGAGCCTGTATCTGAACTTATCTGCCCTTATTCAATATCTAGATGCTTACATCTTTTGAACAGCTCACTTTAGATGTTCCACATTCTCGACTGATCAGTGAGGGAGATTGTGTCTTTGCAGTCTCAGACTATACTAACATTTACTTGCAGAAATTTGCTAATGCAAGACCACCATGCAGTCTTGACACACATCTACTCCGAGATGATGGCTTTGTCATTTTTTTCTCCAAACAAATCTATTTTTTCTCTAGGTTAACAAGACTTGAGAGGTCACAGCCTCAGTGTTATGGGAAGCAATGGAGGCTTTTATAAGGGCTGAAATTATTTCTTATAGGGCCCATCAGAGAAAATCTAGAAGAAGAAAAAACTAGGCAGGCTGTCTGAGAGCACTGACTTTTTAGATTCTTTATACACAACTAAAAAACAACCAGATGCGTATAAAGAAGTAATGTCTTTGCAAGCCAAATATGATCTTATCACATGACAGCACACCCCTGAACTTTTACTGCATTCAGTGTCCAAGTTTTATGAACAAGGGGACAGAACAAGCAAATTGCTGGCTCATCAACTGCAGCAACTATCTACATCCCCGAGTTAACAACTGGTGCAGAAGTAACATCAGATCCATTGAAATGAATTAAATTATTATGGAATTTTATAAGCATCTGATCTCTCATGTTTCTGCAGATCTCATCTCCTCTCTAAGAGTCAAAAACACATCAGAATCTGGCCAAGGAACTGGACCATCCTATCACAGAGCTTGAGGCTGCAGTCAGATCTTTACATAGCAGTAAAATCCCAGGTCCAGACAGCATCCCAACCAAATTCTTCAAAAATATCTGGCAGCAGCTGGCCCCATTCCTATGAGAGATTAATCTTTTAATACAGGCATTTTCCCCCAAACATCAACTTAGGCATTTAGCTTGGTGCTGTTGAAAAATGGTAAAAAATAAAAATAAAAACACAACTAGCCAGTTGTTTAAAAGCAATTTTGTCTTCAGTTATATAAAACTTGGTTTATCTGTAATAGACACTTATTTTGTATTCTCTGGAAAGCATTTAATGTGGTTTTCCAACCCCACCACAACTACTTTATCTGAGGCTTTAATTACACTGGATGCAAAGAAAATGTTTGGTAGAGTAGTGAGATTATCGGTTTTTCTAATTTTTATTTTTTTTAATTTAAATTTAGGGGAAAAAAATGATCTCATAGCTAAGACTTTTTGTTGTGAAAGGTGAAAATGGTGGAAACGAGACGAGTCACAAACCTGACCCAGTGAGACCTCACAGTGAGGAGACTCAGGCCCTATCTGGTCAGGAGGGGGAGAGCAACCCTCCATATCAAGATAACATCACCCAGCCTGCTGTGACCGGGGAGGATGGTCAAGACTTGCTGTTTGTTCAGCCCGCTGAAATTGCATATGGAACCATGCCGTGCCAGGCCCTCACAT
>NC_051434.1:24229551-24233847 GCF_001649575.2 Kryptolebias marmoratus
ATTTTTATTTTAAATCGTACTCATCTGGTAGTCTGACAAGTCTGTCATGGTAATTTGAGTCTTGTCGGACGTCTGGGTGGTTCAAAGTAGGTGAAAGGTGTGGGCCGCAGACCTCCCAGCAGAGGCTGGATTCACCATGAGCACGAAGCAAGCGGGTGGATTTGACTCAGCATCAGGTGTTGACTCAAGCTGTCTGGACCCTCGGGCCTTTCCACACTTTTATAAGTGGCCCCTCAGGCAGCTGTCAAAATGAAAGACACAAACTGAATATTTTTACTTCCATTGTTCTACAAGGGGTGGCAGTGTCTCAGGAGGTCGGCGTTTGTCCTGCAACCGGACAGTTGCCAATTCAAACCACCCCTCAGTCCATCTCGGCTGTTGTCTTTGGGAAAGACACTTCACCTGCTTTGCCTACTGGTGGTGGTCAGAGGGCTCGGTGGCGCCGGTGTGATGGCAGCCTCACTTCTGTCAGCCCGCCCCAGGGCAGCTGTGGCTACAATGTAGCTTACTGCCATCAGTGTGTGAATGGGTGAACGACTGACTGTAGTGTGAAGGGCTTTGGGGTCCTTGGACTTGATAAAACGCTATATAATTGCAAGCCATTTACCAAGGCAGGGATGCCTGTTCAGTCCTCTTTTATTTGCTATGGTAATGGAACTTCTGTCTGGTAAGTCTCATCCTGATAAAACCAACAGAACTAGACTTGAAGTTAGTCCTATATACAGATGACCTCTATCTCTATCATGCTTTCAGTTTTAAATGCATTACATACAATTTCTGAATATAAACCTTAAAAGCAAAAATGAGGTATTTGCTATTAATAGAAAGGCAAAAGAATATCTGTTTAATGATCTACCATTCAAGAGATCCAGTTCAGGTCTTGGCTATCTTGACATGTACATAATGGTTAATCTTTATAAGAAAATACTTTCTCTTTTTGCTGACACAATTTTAACACATTCCAGTGTTCCAGTGGCCACTGGAATTAATGCAGTCAAAATTAATATCTCCCCATGCTTCTTCTGTTTCAACATATTCCAGTTTTTCTTCCTTTATCCATTTTCCATAATGTCATTTGTCTGATTCTGGATTTTATTTTGAGCAAGAAACAACCCAGGCTACACCATTAGGTCCTACAGAGGCCTAAAGCTCTGCGTGGAATCACTTCCTGACCTCTTGTACTGGACAACTAATATAAGAAATCTGATGTTTGGGTTCAGTATGAGGAGAATGAATTCCCCCATCATGAGTGGTCATGGAAGCGAATTCGGTCAATCTGGTAGCATCGAAAGCCTTATTATACTCACCACTTCACTCTCCTACTTCTAGTTACACTAATAATGTAATAGTGTCTGCCAGTCTTAAAACCTGGGTTTCATTTAAACACAGCTATAGCCTGCAACAACACTTTGTTGGGCTCTACTTGCAGGGAATCATATCCCCCCCAATCCTAATTTGATAGCACTTTCTCCGTATGAACTAGGTTTGGCAAAAAATCTGGAGAGAATTGCATGTTGATTCTACTTTTGCTTCTTTTTAACAACTAGTAGATGAATTTTCGCTTTATCTTTTCAGATAACCCCAAATGTGACATTATGTCTGTAGCTCTTCCCTGGAATTTCCAGCTCTTCTTAACCCCTGTGATTTTAAAGGGATTCTGAATCCTCACTGAGAAGAGCAATTTCTTCTATATATTCTCATTCTTTTACATATATTTAAATCATTTTAACCTTTCAAATCATTCTGCGGTGTTCTAATCTTTCAGAAGATATTTGGTGGGAGGTTTTAAAGAGAGGACACAGATCTTCAGTCTTTGCTATGCAGGATTCTACATCAAGCTCACTGTGTTGAAGCCAGAATCACAGAAATATTTGCCGGCCTGCTGTTCAGAAGACTAATAAAGCTGCTAAATTGGAAATCTGCAGCTCCACCTACAAATACAAACTGGATGAAAGAGGTTCTTTATTTTTCTAAACTGGACTCTTGTTTGACTGTATCATTTTTGTCTTCTGTTTAAGGTACAGATTGTCGGATCATTCTGAACTGAACAGTGATGTGTTTTGACATGCGTGTATAGAAGTGAATGTGTGTACGTGTGTGTATGTGTGTGTTTTGTGTATATGAACAGAGCAGGTTTTCTAGGTTATACTGTAATTGTTTTTTTTCTTGCATTTACTTTAATTAATTTCAGCTGACACAATTTTGTTTTTGTTATTTTTGCATTCCTGAACACTCATTTTTGCAAATTTTCCAGCATTAATGATAATTCATTGTACGTGCTACAATCTCATCCTTTTGGTAATTAATTTAAGTGATGCAGCATTTCTAGCAGTTATGATAATTTCCATTTCTGGCTCGTTGTTTCCTCTGCTTCTCTACGCCAGCCCACAAAGAACTACAGGCCTGAAAAAACATATGGTGGGAGACAAAACTAGCATAGTTGTCATTCAAATCAATGTTAAATATATATATATATATATATATATATATATATATATATATATATATATATATATATATATATATAATCTAAAATCTAGACATTTGTTTGAAAAAATTCTTTAGGACCTCACTGAATTTTAATTAAACTCCAGTGTTTATGAGTTTTTGGTTTCTGAGAAAAAGATGTATTTTTGGTTGAGAGAAAATGTAATATTTAGAATTTTATTCCATCAGGAAAGCATGTATTAGTGTACAGCAGCCAAACAAATGCAGTTTTCCCATCATGGTGTTCGGACCACCCAGAAACTGTGCCCCACTCTGAAGCCTACCTGGCAGAAGATCCGTGGTCGGGTGTAGCCAGCTGTAGGTCCTGATCAGCTGCCAGTCAAAGTCGTCCTCCTGGCCCTGTTTGTACTCACACAAACCAGAGTCTGAGTCTTCATCAAAGGTGCAGCCAGCTGCAGAGAGCAGAAAAACAATATGAGTCACAGGAGTGGAAACTAAAAGAAAGTATCAAACTAGTGGAGGTTTCTTTGCTTGATGTTGCCCAGAGAAAGCTTGTGAAGAAAACACATTATTACAGGAACATTATTGCTCAGTTACATCACATTCTGGCTGTAATTGTCTTAATACATCAACTCCCGGAGAGTCTTTGCAGTTCTAAACTAAATTATAGCTAATATTTGGCACCGGGCGGTCAGGACAGACTGCCTATCTCATCTATTCTTTTAAAATCTACCATCATTTGGTGCAGTTAGCCCTGTGGTGAAAAAAAATCACCCAGCAGCCACGGGTCGCACTAAGAGGCAGAAATAATGGGCAGTGAGGCCAGAGCAGCAAAGGGGGTCCTCCAGCTGATGGAAGACAACAAAAGGCTGGCTCTCAGCCTGTGAAGGTGACCCAGCCCTGTCTGTCACATAATCATCACTTTTACTTTCACAGGATTATTACACAAACCACAGGCTTTTAAAGTCACCAGTTCACATTTTGTTTTTCTTTAATTGGTCAGACATTACAGGCGCATTTCAGAGGATCTGAACCAGTTTGGTTCTGTGATGTGTGAGACGGACCGTTAAAGCAACAAAAACACAAATATTGACCACAGCTGTTTGATTGTAAAAAATCCATCAATTATTGGGTTTGAATATCAGTTAATTGTGTCAATCAATATTTCATTTGATCCTCATTAAAACTGTTAGTGCTGCCTTAAAAAGAGACTAAAATTAAAGGCCTGCTAGGTTTCTAAACTACGATCATCTTACGGTGAGAAATGGCAGACCTGTTGCTGCTTTGGTCAAACCATGTAAATGAAGACGTGTTAGCTCTCAGAGTATGACTCAACTATTAACACATCAGTATCTGTAACACTGACTGAGCTGTAGTCATTTATGTGTTTAATCAGTTTGACTAGTTATGGCAGCCATCTTGAATTGGAAGGATTACAAAAGGTAATCAGTGGTAGATGTACTTCTAGTGGTTACTTTCTGATAGTTTCATTAGTTTCATTGTTTTTCCCATTCAAACACTGAAATATTGCTAAAGTAGTTATTTTTCTCACATGGTTAAAAAAATGAAATAAAGGGATAGTTCAGCCAATTTAAAAGTTGGGTTCTTTATAAAAAATAAGTCAAAGACCACAAGGAGGGAAATGTGCCAGGAGACAGAGGGAGAAGAAGAAAGTCAAGAGTGTAGGACTGAGGGTTGCAACTCTACAGGTGCTGGTCATAAAATTAGAATATCATGAAAAAGTAGATTGATTTCAGTAATTCCATTTAAAAAGTGAAACTTGTATATTATATTCATACATTACATACAAACTCATATATTTCAAATGTTTATTTCGTTTAATTTTGA
>NC_051434.1:24235158-24239865 GCF_001649575.2 Kryptolebias marmoratus
AATATAATATACAAGTTTCACTTTTTAAATGGAATTACTGAAATCAATCTACTTTTTCATGATATTCTAATTTTATGACCAGCACCTGTAAATGTGGGGATAATGACAGGCAAAGGTAGAGAGCTGGCTGACAGGATGCTAAGGAGGAAGGTAGATGTATTATGTGTGTAGGAGACCAAGTGGAAGGGCAGCAGGGCTCACAGCATTGAGGCAGGGTTTAAGCTGTTTTAACCATGGTGTGGATAGGAAGAGAAATGAAGTAGGGGTGATCCTGAAGGAGGAGTTAGCAAGGAATGTAGTCAAGGTGAAAAGAGTGTCAGATAGGGTGATGAATCTGAAGGTAGAAGTAGGTCTGATGCTGAATGTTGTCAGTGGTTCTGCTCCACAGGTTGGATGTGATGTAGAAGAGAAAAAGAAATACTGGAAGAATCTCAATGAAGTGATGAAGAGTATTCCCAGGGAGGAGAGAGTGGTAATCAGGTGATCTGTACACACACACACACACACACAGACATCACCCATGGTTCAAATGTAAAAGTTTTTTTTCCCCCAAAGCTTCACGGCCTCCAAAGCTGAGGCCGTGAAGCTTTGGGGGAAAAAAAACTTTTATATTTTAACTATTTTTCCAAATTAAGGCCATTCAAGAGCTTTCTACAACAGACAAATCTAAAATGATAAGATTCTGGTCAGATATTATCCATTAAAAATTCATTCAGGAAGACTTCCTGAATTCTCTCTGACTGAAAATGTTTGATGAGTTTAATATTAAAGCGATTGACAATTTAAACATTTCAAAGGAAGATGCACAATGTAAGGTTCAAAAGCACAGCCTCAGTAAAATGTCAAAAATGTATTCACAAGGAGCAGGAAAACAGCTGTAAAGGATCATTAGAAACCTCCTGTTTAACTACATTGTTCACAATATGAGAAACAAAGCATCTGACTCTTCAGTCTGGAAGCCTGCTAAGCTTCCCCTGAAGTATTCACACTTGTGAACTATTCCAATCACTGACGTCGAGTGTTACCTTCGAACAAAGCTACAAGCCAAAGGAATTAAAGAGGCCAAAGTGTTGTACTGACAAAACACTTTTATTTGGCTTAGGCTAGATTCACTGGGCTCTGACTATTGGAAAGTAGTTGTCAAAACTGCCAGAAAATAGTTGCAGACTCATGCAACCAATGAGCCGTGCGGCCATGTTTTACATGTCTGCTTTGTACCCACGTTTATTATATATTCTACTGGAGTTTGCTTAAAAACAGACAGATTAGGACATATTTTTTAATAAGTATTATTTATCATCAGTGTGATATTTAGACCTCATCATCCTGTGTGGCATTCATCTGGTTTTAGCTGACTAAATACCATAATAGTGTAGCTTAGTTCAGTGATTCTCTACTCCGGTCCTGCAGGAACCCTCTCCTGCATGTTTTAGTTGTTTCTCTGCTTTGACTCACCTGATTAGAGTGAGTGATTACCAGGCTTCTGCAGAACTTGAAGAGCTGCTGAAGAGCAGAGAAACATCTGAAACACGCAGGACAGTGTTCCTCCAGGACCAGGGTTGGGAATCACTGGCTTAGTTGACTAAATCTGCAGGACGTTAAGTCAACTAAAATTTAAAATGTAAGGTTTCTCTATTTTTTTTTTTTAGTTTTTTAAATAAATATGCAAGTGCAATATATAGAGACAAGACTTAAATCTTAAATACAACTTTGACAATAAAATAATGATGGACAGTAAGTCTGCTGACACTGAACACATCATGTAGTCTTTACAGAAATTAAAAATATGTCTTGATTAAAAGATGTAGGACTAAAACAATCAATGCAAATACTACTACAACTAATAACAATATTAGTAATAAAGAATGAATAAGATTATGTTCGCATTCATAGAATTAACATTGTTGTGAATGCTGTTCAGTCTACAACAACACCAGCCCAGTGGAATTCTGGCTTTTGTTATATGTGTGCAGTTTGTTGCAGTTTATGGCTTTTGCAGCCAGATGTCCCTCTGTTCTAAACACTGGACTTTAACAGCACAATCATTTCTACCAGGAAAAAAACACAAAAGCAACAAATTGTAAAACCCACGGGATGTCAAACACCTCAAAACTGAGAAAACAGAAGAACTGATGTGGCCAGTCATTCTTCAGACCCCCACTGAGTTTCCTCAAGTTGAAAATAAAGAGTGATTTGTACAACTTTACCTGCCCAGTGAGCAGCTCAGGAAGGAAAGAGGAGCTGCTCGTTTACAAGACATACAGTGCTGCACAGAGCTGTCACCAAACCACTGAGCTGCTCATTGTTCAGTCTGACCCAGGTCTGAAATACACTCTGAGTCAGACCTGCCGTGGTCCCTGGACCCTCTTCAGCAGCCGATTGTATTAAAGCCTGACAGCTGCTGTTAAAGAGCTGGACTCTGAGCCAGATTCTGGTTAGTCAGATCCCAGTCGGCCTGTTTCACCAGTGCTGCTGTTTGTGTTTAGTTAGGAAGCTCACACTGGTTTTACAGGTATTATATATAGTATATTTTGTATGTACAAGTTGTGCAAACTTGCAAACTATAAATAAAAACAGAATGCATTGATTTCTAAATGTTATGAAACTACGTTTTGTTCACAATCAGAATAAAAATATCAAACCTTTAAACTAAGAAACCATTTTTAGGGGAAAAATAACTTAATTTTGAATTTGATGAGAGCAATGCATCTCAAAAAAGTTGAGACAGGGACAACAAAAGACTAAAAGGAAGTGGTAGGAATACGAAAAACATTTAGAGAAGCATTTTGCAACTAATTAGTTTAATTGACAACAGGTGAGGAAGAGGACTGATTATAAAAAGAGACTTTTAGAGAGAAGTAAAGATGAGCAGAGGTTCACTAAAACAAGTGGAACAATTTCAAAATAATGGTTCTCAACAGAAAATTGAGAGGACTTCATCTACAATCAATACTATCATCAAAAAAATTCAAGAATCTGGAGAAATCAACATTGGATGCCTGTGATCTTCGGGCCCTCAGGGGCCACTGCATTAAAAACAACTCTGGTTCTGTTCTGGACATCAGGAACACTTCCACACATCACAGTTCAAATGCTGCTTAAAGCTCTATCAGGCAAAGAAGAAGCCAAACGGGATCACCACCCAGAACCTCTGTCATCTACTCTGGACCAAAGCAGAAAACTGTTCTGGAGTCAGTCAAACCTACATGTGAAACACTATTTGGAAACCACAGACACAACGTCCTCAGTGCTAAAGAGACGAGGGACCGTCCAGCTTGTTCTCAGGACACACTAAAAGCCTGCCTCTCTCATGGTATGGGGGTGCATGAGTTCCTCTGGTATGGGCAGATTACACATCAATGCAGACAAGTATATCCAGGTTTTATAAAACATATTCTCCCATCCAGACTTTGCATGTTTCAGTAAGCCAATGCTAAACTACAGACTGCATCCATTACAGCAGCAGGGTTTATCGTAGAGGAGTCTGGCTGCTGAACTGACCTGCCTGCAGTTCAGACCTCTTTATAAGTAAAAACATTTGGCACATCGTAAAACAAAGACCCAGGACTGTTGAACATCTAGAATGGGACAGTATTTCCTCTAAAGCCTCCAGCAGCTGCTCTCCCCAGTTCCTGGATGTTTACAGACTGTTGTTAAAAGAAGAGGGGATGCTTCACAGAGGGAAACATGGACCTGGAACAACTGGTTAAAAATGTGTTGCTGTATCAAATTCAAAATGATCTTACTTGTCATGTCATCATTTGAATAAAATGTGGGTTAATGAGATTTTCATTTAATAAGTAGCTAGGTAAGTTCTTTCAGCTGCTCCTTTCTCCTGGGGTTCCACAGGAAAGCAAACTCACATAAACAATTTGGCAACTGGACAACTTCCTGCTGCAACCTGGGCTCGAACCTGCAACCTCAGGATTACAAGACGACAGCACTGATCACTGAGCCACCACAGCCCCAACTTTTCTTTTTATTATTCTTCGAACATTTTACACAATGTTCTAACGTTTTTCAGACTGACTTCATACTGTAACTTTTATACTTTTGAAAACTTTTAACCAATTTTTTTTTTTTACAAAACTTTGTTCCCCTTAAATTCTCCTTCAGAACACCTGCTGTAATTTTGCCTTCTTATGCTCTATTTTGCTTTTAAATGATGTTTTGGAAATTTTAGCTTTTAGGTATCATTTAGCTAAATTTTGCTTCTAGCTATAATTTCCCAATTTTGGCCTTTAGTTAAGGATCTGCTAAATTCAGCATTTAATTACAGATTTGCTCATTTTCCCTTTTACATGAAGTTTTGCTAAGTTTCACATTAACCTGTGGTTTTACTAATTTCAGCTTTTAACGACTGTTTTGCTGATATTAGCTTGTTATTCTGCTTGTTTTAACTTGCAGCTCAGTTTGAGCTTCTTCAGCAAACGTCAGCAGTCATTAAGCACTCAGCGTTCAAAGTTTTCTAGTTTTACATTTGTCAAACTTAAGAATGCAAAGACATTGAATACTTGAGTTATCCTTTTTTTGTCTAATACCTAATTTAAATGCAAAGAGTCATTCTGCCATCCCTCGTTATTTTTCACATGACCATTAAAGCCAACAGCTTTGAGGAGAAACCTCAGCACAGAGGGGGGGGAGCAGGGGCCGGAGAGTGTGGCGATAAAGACCAAAACCTCTTTGAAGTCCTGCTCAGCAAATAGA
>NC_051434.1:24239874-24246388 GCF_001649575.2 Kryptolebias marmoratus
AGAATACGATATTATATATTTTGAGCCACACTCCATACCAGTAGGTGGCGGTAATGCAACCTTACTGTTTTTTGCCAACCGCCATAAAACTCTACAAAGAAGAAGACGAAGGAGGCCAGTCTGTGATTGGCTGGTGGCGTGGCTCATTTACATACAACTTTGGGTTGCGAGCGCAGAGAGAGCAGAGCGAGTGGTTTGTCAGAGCCGAGCGCGAGCAGAGAGACGAGCGCGCACGCGCAGAGAGTGCCGAGCGCGCACGGAGAGAGCCGAGCGCGAGCAGTTTGTCAGAGTTGAGCGGTCTGTACTCTCTAATCAGTGTCACTGCGCGCTCAACCTGGTGGCACGCGCGCTCAACTTGGTGGCACAATAATAACGCCATACAAGTCCTCTTCCTCAGTGCTTGCAGCTGAGCGAATGTTTCCGGATGTGTAAGCAGATCAGAGTTTTAATTGCATCTGTGTGAGGACTGCTTGTTGTTGTTGCACCGTGCCCACTTACTTGAAAGCGGGAGAGCCAAGCGGTTGAGCAGAGCCCACTGTGAAGGCCCTGCGTTTCATCAATACCCTTCCAGCTCCATGAAGAAATGTCACCATCAGACACATTCCACTGATTCCCCTCATTAAGGCTCGTCTTGCCAAGCCTCCTTTGCTTGTAGTACGCGAGTACCTCTCGATGCCCAAATGAGCTTCTCTGGCAGCAGGAGAGCAGGGCCATGTAATTAGAAAAGCCACGTGGATTCTACCCAATCCTGATGTGTCTGATGTGTCTGATGTGTGTGTGTGTGTGCTTGTCATCAAATGAGTGTAAGAAAGAATGTGTGCCTGCTGTTGCTCTTCTGATGTTTATTTTGAAGTGAATAAAATTGTAATGAACCTTTTAGTGCCACAATGACTCTGGAGATAAATTATTTGGGTCCATCTCATCAACAGTGGGTTGCAACAGTTTTCACATCCTTTGGCTTTTTTTTCTATTTTGTTACCTTACAACCTGAAATTTAAATGCATTTTTAATTTGATCCTAATAAATCCACAAAACACACAGATTAATGAAATAAAACGAAGAAAAAAAAAACTTTCCATTCCCATAACCATCACCTCCCAAAGCCACCAACAGAGTGAATGTTGACTCTACTTCGGTGTACTTTGTGCTATTCTAACCATTCATGCTGTATACAAAAACATTGACCTATATCAGAATTAGTGTACTGTGTCATTTGATGTTTGCAACTTTTATAAATATTAACTTCATTTAAAATAAAATTCCCCATAGAAAACAGTGAGACCTCTGCAGTTCCATGTTCTCTTTGAAACTATCAGCTTTATTTTGGTCTTCCTACACCAACTTTAGCTTTTAGCCTCAGTTTTTTTTATTAATTTTATGTTTTTTTAACTACAGTTTAGCTTATAGCTATTAATTTGTAAGATTTAGCATTTAGCTACCATTTGGCTAATTTTAGCCTTCAACTATACTTTTCTATGATTAGCTTTTAGCTAATGTTTTGTTATTTTAGCTTTTTACTACTATTTTTGCAAGATTTAGCTTTTAGGTACTGGCTGATATATTTGAACTTTAAGCTCTTCCTTTTCTAAGTTTAGTTTTTAGGTAGAGTTTTGCTAATTTTAGCTTTTCACCACTCTTCTCAGTTTAGCTTGTGTGCCGACCGAACGTTTTAACTTTTCAGTTTTTGTTCTAGTTATTTTAAATTTGCTTGTTTGTTCTACATTTTACCAATTTGGTTTTAGCTTCTTGAACAAATTTCAGCAGAGAAATTAGTCCCTCAGTAGATTCAGCAGATTCAGTGCAGCGGTGACACGCAGAGACACGCAGAGACATGGGCAGCTGTATCTGTGAAGGCTTCAGTGAGATCCTGTCACAGCTGACATGGTTTCAGAAGGAACAACAGAGGGGGAAACAAAGCAAACACCAGCCCTTTCAGAGGTAGGTGAGATAATTCTCTAAACAAGATGTCAGATCTAGTCTCGAATGTGCGATGTGTTAGACTTGTCTTCAACACTTTCTTGGTTATTTCTTCTCACACAGTGAAGAAAACAAACAGCTTTGTAGCTGTGCAGCTATAGCTTCTAATTTCCATTTAGAAACAGGATTTAAACAATCAAATTCCCCTTAAACTAAGTGGTCTTCAATTAAAATTCAACAAGGACCACCTAAACAAATTCTTTTCCAGCAAAAGTACAACATACTTGTATTTGAGTGACCTTTCAGGGTCAGTGCTAGCTTTCTTCAGTCACTAAACGCTGGAAGCCTCTCTCAGAGAGGAGAGAAACTGAGGGACAGACATGGGAATTACAGGAAATGCCTGAAAGCTAGACTGCCTAAAATAAATACCATGAATTGTAGAAAAGCTGTGTTGTGTAAAATGAGTTACCATGAATTCTAGAAAACTTAAAGCACATAACATCATTTTCATAAACGTGGAAAAAGCAGTGCTGCCAAAAATAAATTACCGTAAATTGCAGAAAAGTTGTGCTGCATATAAAGACTTAGGATAAATGCTAGAAAAGCTGTGCCACCTAAAATAAATTACTGTAAATGAGTTAAAAGTAGAACTACCTAAAATAAATGATCATAAATGCAAGAAAAGCTGGGCTATCTCAGCAGAAATGCTGTGAACTGTACGAAAGCTATACTGAATAAAATGAGTGAAATGAGGGCTGTTTAACTTCAGCTGGAGGTGGGTTGTATGCAGAAATGACTGCAGTTTGTAGTAACATCACCCGCCTGTGTGTGTGTGTGGGGGGGGTTGTCACTGAAATACCTCATGAATCACTGGATACATTTTAATGAAACTCAGAAACTAATCAGTGGACATTTCCAACTGACTGATGGCCGAACAAAGAACTGATCTTAAAACACATAATTAGCTATAGTTCAGTCAATTTTACATATATTAACCTAAAGTCTGGGGTGGTAGTACCCGTGACTGATCCTCTACACATATTCTAAACAATAAAATATTGTGTAAGATTTTTGTTTTAAAGTTTGCAAAAAACGTCAGGAGACAACGCTGTCTGTCTGGTTGTACATTATCTCAAGAGCCGGTGGACAACTTTCAGGAAATAATCACTGGATTTATATATCTACAATTTCTTAACTGTAGGAGCCAGCCCAATTCAAGATGGCCACCACAGCCAACTGACCTTAGAGAACACAAAAATGACTGTATTTCAGTCAGTTATACAGATATTTTTGCTAAGATTTGATGTGGTAGTAGCTGAGAGTCCTTTTTAACAAGAGAACATGGATCATTTTATTCTCAAACCAACTACAGCTCTTTCATTTCTCAGCAACACTAGTTATTGTTGGCACTGGCTTTGAAATTGTCACAATTTGACATCTCGACAGTTGAGTTCAGCTAATGTGACTTCTGTCCATCCTGGTCTTTTGCTCAGGTCAGAAGGATGGACCAATCAGACACAAGACTACAGGTTTCCCCAGCAACCCCGCTTCGCCATCATGTTTTATCAAAGAAGTGGTAGATTTCCACTAGATTGGGTATTAAAGTAGCTTTGATATGTATATTGTTAGCATCATATCAGATCCATGTGGGATTCCAGCAGCTTAGTGGGGGCCAAAGAAATTTAAAGGGTGGCATCCAGTCTGCAAGCAGCTTGTTGAATAGACCTGGTATAAACGCTCAGAAAGGTGTTCCACCTAAAATAAATTACTGTAAATGTGAAAACAAACATAAATAATAATAATAAAAACTCTGCCCACTAACAGGAATTGCTGTAACGTTTGGAAAAGCTGTGGGGCCTAAACTGAATTCCTGTAGAAAAGCTGCACCAACTGGAATGCAGGAGCTGCACAATGAGAACTCCAGGTCCGAGATCATTTAGGCCCTCCACTTTAACCAAACACAGAGGTTTCTTTTTTTCCAGATATTTTTGTAACTCCAGCTCTGAATCAGCTGCAGTCCTCTCTCAGGTCACACCTTAGCAAGCTGCAGAATGTGTTTTTCCTTTTACGTGTTTTATACGTGACAGCTGATCAGAGAACCCTTCCAAGTGTGCTGGGGGTGAGAATCCCACACACACACAAATAGGCAGCAACACCTGAAAGAGAAAGCAAGAACTTCAGTTCAGTTATGGCCTGAAAACTTTTTCAGAGGTTCCAGTCTGGGGACATTTCTCTCTTGCTCTCTTTTTAAATGATAAGGTTGGTTTGGTGAAAAATAATCTACTATAAAAACAGCTGGGCATTTCAGTTCTTTAGAAATGATGCATTTATTGAGCTTTAGACTAATACATATTTATCACCTGCTGCCAAAGGCCCATGTCTGTGTGTGTAGGTGTGTGTGTGTATAAATCTCACAAACGACTCAACAGATTTTATTGAAACTTGCAAATGTAATCATTGGGTGTATATCTACAGGAGATGGCTGCCACAACCAACTGACCTTCAGAAATACACACATTGCTAAAACTCAGTCAGTTTTACAGATATTGAACTAAAATTGGAAGTTCTTGTAGCTGAGACTGATCCCAATACAGCTTCTAAATATGTATAAATTATTGCCATTAATTCTCATGAAATACTTTACAGATTTTATGAAACTTTCAGACAGTAGTCACTGGATGTACAAATATAACTAAATAATTTAGTCAATCTAATTCAATATGGCCACCACAGCTAATTGACCTTAGCAACACAAAAATGTATGTAAGTCAGTCAGCTTTACAAATGCTGCCTGTTTGTGTACCTGAGAGGCATCATCAGTCCATATTCTGAACATGACATCTCACAAGACTGTACAAGATTTACTGTCAAAGTTTGATCAAAACGGCTACAACTCCATCATTTCTCATAATAAAATGATCTTAGTTTAAAACTCTGGCATGAAAGGTGGTGGGCAATACGCTTCAAAGCATGCCAGGCCTTTAATTAATCCTGTCATCATGTAAATGGGGTTGAGTCAAGGGAACACAAAGGTGTCTGATTTCAAGGCTGTAGGGTCACTGCCTCACTGAGGTATTTTTAAAAAGCTTTAGGCTCTGAGGATTAAGAAACACCTCATACCTTGTCTTTGGGTTGCTATGTTCAGATTACATGCTAATCGCTGTGCTATTCTCCATTATATAATAATCCATCCTTCTATAGGAAGGCAGCTGAGCAGTGTTAGCGGTATGTGTGTGTTTGGGGGGAGGGGTCAATGTTAAGAAGTAATAGGAGTAATAACTGCTGAGCGGCTGTGAGCCCAGGAGAAAGATTAATGGGAAAATGCTTGGCCCGGCCTGAAGTGCTTGCAATGGATGGCGTACGCGACCGTCCAACTTAGCTTCCCTTTTACAGTGAACATCCCGACCCTGACTAATAGCCCACACAGCAGGCACATCATAAATATGCTTTGATGGAGCGGGCAGAAAACACAAGCCTTTTACACAGCATTTATTCTGAAGAGGGAGAAATAAATTAGAGGGGCGAGACAGAAAACGTGGGCTGGCTGAAGAGTCCTTAAACACAAGGAGCAAAGCCAAAGAGGGGCGGAGATAATGATGACAAATAGTAGAACAAGAGCATTCTTGGAAAACAAGATTTTTTTTCTTTCTTTCTCCAAAGCTATACAGTAGGAAAGTCATGAAAGAGGATGAGCTTTGACTAATCGAGCTTTGACTAATCAAGCTGTTGCAGCGTGACTCTCAGAGGGCTTAAATAATTCAGACAACAACGACTCTCATTTACAGTTATTCTTATAAGAATGATGGTGATTACATGGAGCCAGGCAGAGCCATCACAGATTCTTGCCAATGAAAACTTCACAGTTAGAGCAAATAGATGTCTACATACACCCCCATGAGGCACTAACTCATGTAAATATTGCACATCAGCATCAATTAATGTTTACTTTAAAATTCATAAAGAGCTATCTTCAGCCATGTCTTATGATTACTTGGACAAACGTCCTCCATATGTTAAGATCAGGTCTGTGCAAAAATGGAAGTTTTGGGGCTTGAAAATGTGCCGATACCGACAGCAAACTGTTTGAATATGAAGAAATGTATAAAACTATTTGGTGATTGATGAGCTTCAGTGATAAAACTAGAACATGGTAGGCCTTCAGCCTGACAAAACCTATGATGACCAATAAAATAGACTATCTGACCCACTGAACAGAAAAAGTGCCAATCTAGCCCTTTGTGTACAGTGCTAGTATCACCAACATTAATAAGATGTACATCTCTGTAACATCTCTGCTTCCTCCTATTCTTCAAAATTAAAGCCTGTTTGTTGATTTTTGGGGTTCTACCATGTAGTATTTTTAAAGCCAGAGGTTGTGAAGTAGGGGCGTGGGACTGTAACCTCAATACAAAAGTCCTGTCTACACATCCAAAAAAAGTTAAAAAACAAAAACAACTGGACTTCTATTCTGTAGCTGAAGACGTTTCGCTTCTCATCCGAGGAGCTTTCTCAATTCAGAAATAGAGAGTGTGGAGTTGGGCTTTTAAAGCTGAGATGTGATGTAAGCTGGATTGCTTGCAAATTGTTCTCACTCTCC